>NC_092722.1:200059129-200359129 GCF_047496885.1 Scyliorhinus torazame
GGACTAGGGATAACCCTGGGAATTACAGGCCAGTTAGTCTTACTTTGGTGTAGGCAAAGTCATGGAAAGGGTACTGAAGGATAGGATTTCTGAGCATCTGGAAAGACACTGCTTTATTAGGGATAGTCAGCACGGATTTGTGAGGGGCAGGTCTTGCCTTACAAGTCTTATTGAATTCTTTGAGGAGGTGACGAAGCATGTGGATGAAGGTAAAGCCGTGGATGTAGTGTACATGGATTTTAGTAAGGCATTTGATAAGGTTCCCCATGGTAGGCTTATGCAGAAAGTAAGGAGGCACGGGATAGTGGGAAATTTGGCCAGTTGGATAACAAACTGGCTAACCGATAGAAGTCAGAGAGTGGTGGTGGATGGCAAATATTCAGCCTGGATCCCAGTTACCAGTGGTGTACCGCAGGGATCAGTTCTGGGTCCTCTGCTGTTTGTGATTTTCATTAATGACTTGGATGAGCAAGTTGAAGGGTGGGTTGTAAATTTGCAGACGATACGAAGATTGGTGGAGTTGTGGATAGTGAGGAGGGCTGTTGTCGGCTGCAAAGGGACATAGATAGGATGCAGAGCTGGGCTGAGAAGTGGCAGATGGAGTTTAACCCTGAAAAGTGTGAGGTTGTTCATTTTGGAAGGACAAATATGAACGCGGAATACAGGGTTAACGGTAGAGTTCTTGGCAATGTGGAGGAGCAGAGAGATCTTGGGGTCTATGTTCATACATCTTTGAAAGTTGCCACTCAAGTGGATAGAGCTGTGAAGCAGGCCTATGGTGTGCTCGCGTTCATTAACAGAGTGATTGAATTTAAGAGCCGTGAGGTGATGATGCAGCTGTACAAAACATTGGTAAGGCCACATTTGGAGTACTGTGTACAGTTCTGGTCGCCTCATTTTTGGAAGGATGTGGAAGCTTTGGAAAAGGTGCAAAGAAGATTTACCAGGATGCTGCCTGGAATGGAGAGTAGGTCTTATGAGGAAAGGTTGAGGGTGCTAGGCCTTTTCTTATTAGAACGGAGAAGGATGAGTGGCGACCTGGTAGAGGTTTATAAGATGATCAGGGGAATAGATAGAGTAGATAGTCAGAGACTTTTTCCCTGGGTGGAACAAACCATTACAAGGGGACATAAATTTAAGGTGAATGGTGGAAGATATAGGGGGGATGTGAGAGGTAGGTTCTTTACCCAGAGAGTAGTGGGGGCATGGAATGCACTTCCTGTGGAAGTAGTTGAGTCGGAAACATTAGGGACCTTCAAGCTGCTATTGGATAGGTACACGGATTACGGTAAAATGATATAGTGTAGATTTATTTGTTCTTAAGGGCAGCACGGTAGCATTGTGGATAGTACAACTGCTTCACAGCTACAGGGTCCCAGGTTCGATTCCGGCTTGGGTCACTGTCTGTGCGGAGTCTGCACATCCTCCCCGTGCCTGCGTGGGTTTCCTCCGGGTGCTCCGGTTTCCTCCCACAGTCCAAAGATGTGCAGGTTAGGTGGATTGGCCATGATAAATTGCCCTTGGTGTCCAAAATTGCCCTTAGTGTTGGGTGGAGGTGTTGACTTTGGGTAGGGTGCTCTTTCCAAGAGCCGGTGCAGACTCAATGGGCCGAATGGCCTCCTGAACTGTAAATTCAATGATTATCTATGATTAATTTAGGACAAAGGTTCGGCACAACACAGTGGGCCGAAGGGCCTGTTCTGTGCTGTATTTTTTCTATGTTCATTCTTCTGAACTCCAGCGAATATAATCCTAACCAATTCAATCTCTCATCATACGTCAGTCTCGCCATCCCTGGAATCAGTCTGGTAAACCTTCCCTCGCACTCTCTAAAGCTAGAACATCCTTCCTCAGATAGTAAGACCAAAACTGCACACAATACTCCAGGTGTGGCCTCGCCAAGGCCCTGTATAATTGCAGCAAGACATCCCTGCTCCTGTTCTCGAATCCTCTCTCTATGAAGGCCAACACACCATTTGCTTTCTTTACCGCCTGCTGTTTCATGCTTACCTTCAGTGACTGGTGTACGAGGACACCCAGGTCTTGATGCACGTTCCCCTCCTAATTTATGGCCGTTCAGATAATAGTCTGGATGTTCCCAGGAATCCAGTTTAGAGCAGAGGCTACATTAGAAATTCAGTATTGTGTGTCACTGTTTAAATGTGATTAACTGGTTTGGCTATGGAATTCTGGAAACTTGATGCAGTGAGAATTCACTCTTTAGATCAATTGTGTTTAACAGAGTTCAGGGCTTCTTTGTTTAACCATGACTGAATCTTAACCATTAGTCCAGTTGTCTGTTATATGGTTAGCCTTGCATGTGTCAAAACATTCAGAAATAGTTAATGTGCTTGTTGAATTGAAAAAATAATATTTTTCATTAATTCTTTCTCATAGAATTGGGGTGCATAGATGATGAAATTTAACCAGAAAATGTGTGTTGGAAGCTGCAGGACAGGGGGATGGGGTTGAAAAGTAACCTTTTCAGCTCCTGTGATGTAGAGAGAAAAAGCAAGTATTGTGCTGACAGGAAATGATTTGGAAGGAAAAGAAACTGAACTCTGAAAGCTTCTATTGATGTGAGAGGCCTTGCTGGTTTCCAAAGGAGCTGTGTATCTTTTGCCAGAGCTATGCAGCATGGGTCTAGGAGTTAATGGTGTGTACAGCAGAGCGGTGTTGCATATAATATAATAATGATCTTTTATTGTTACAACTCCGAAGTTACTGTGAAAAGCCCCTAGTCGCCACATTCCGGCTGTATCCATTGTTAAAGCAGTGAGACATTGGGATAAGAGGAATTGATGATGCTTGCTGCTATAACTAAGTTGAATTTTTTTTGAAGGTTTCTATGTGCAGCTAAAGTTGTGTGCTAGGAATGCTGTTTAGAAAATTACTAGCATGTGGAACTCACTGGGCAATGTGAATATCATAGATGCATTTAAAGGAAAGTTAGATAAATACATGAAAGCGATAAATACATGAAAGGAATAGAAAGTTATGTCGATGATATTGGAAGATGGAGGGAAGATATTTCTGGGGGACGATGAGGACTGTACCATTTTATAAAGCCTCTCTACTGCTATCCAGCTGGGTGGGCCGTTCGCTTCTGGTTTCATTCTTATCTAATGTGATGACCTGTGCACCTTGGGAAAAGCTTGTATTTTTTTTGTGCAATGTCCCCTTTGAGACCAAAGTGAAACGTAATAATTCTGGAACGAGGGGCAATGGTTTCCTTTTTACTACATCATTAGAATCGAAGAAGTAAAACTCTGGCTGAAGTTGCTATGGAGATGAAAGTTAATTGCAGTGGTGTAGAGTTTCAGCCAGTCCTATGGTGCTGGTTTCTGAGTGTGCCTTTCCGAATACAGAACTGGTGTGAGGGGCAGCCAACACAACCCCCTCTGAATAGATTGGTTTTCTGTTTAGCAGTAAGAAGAAAATACAATTCCAGGCACCCTTGGTGAAACCTAAATGTGTGTGAACAGTTTGGCCATGCTGCAGAGCTGAGCATTTGTATCCGGGGTCCAGACTGGAAAATGTAAATGTCGCCAAAGTCCCAGAGGACCATAGAACATAGAACATACAGCACAGAACAGGCCCTTCGGCCCACTATGTTGTGCCGAACCTTTGTCCTAGATTAATCATAGATTATCATTGAATTTACAGTGCAGAAGGAGGCCACTCGGCCCCCGAGTCTGCACCGGCTCCTGGAAAGAGCACCCCACCCAAACCCAACACCTCCACCCAACACCAAGGGCAACCCTGGACACCAAGGGCAATTCATCATTGGCCAATTCACCCAACCTGCACATCTTTGGACTGTGGGAGGAAACCGGAGCACCCGGAGGAAACCCACGCAGACACGGGGAGGACGTGCAGACTCCGCACAGACAACGACCCAAGCCGGAATCGAACCTGGGACCCTGGAGCTGCGAAGCATTGTGCCATCCACAATGCTACCGTGCTGCCCTTAAGAACAAATAAATCTACACCATATCATTTTACCGTAATCCATGTACCTATCCAATAGCTGCTTGAACGTCCCTAATGTTTCCGACTCAACTACTTCCACAGGCAGTGCATTCCATGCCCCCACTACTCTCTGGGTAAAGAACCTACCTCTGATATCCCTCCTATATCTTCCACCTTTCACCTTAAATTTATGTCCCCTTGTAATGGTTTGTTCCACCCGGGGAAAAAGTCTCTGACTGTCTACTCTATCTATTCCCCTGATCATCTTATAAACCTCTATCAAGTTGCCCCTCATCCTTCTCCGTTCTAATGAGAAAAGGCCTAGCACCCTCAACCTTTCCTCGTAAGACCTACTCTCCATTCCAGGCAACATCCTGGTAAATCTTCTTTGCACCTTTTCCAAAGCTTCCACATCCTTCCTAAAATGAGGCGACCAGAACTGTACACAGTACTCCAAATGTGGCCTTACCAAAGTTTTGTGCAGCTGCATCATCACCTCACGGCTCTTAAATAGGCCTATTCTTAAATAGGCTGCTCTCTCCAATGAGAGAGAGGTGGCTGGTGGTGATTTAACCTGGGGGCCACCACACCTCCGGCGAGGGGCAAGTTAGAGAAGGCAGGGCCTTAATGACTAACCTCATCCGGTACCTGTGCTATTGGTGTCGCTCAGCATCACAGACCAGCCATCCAGCCCGCTGAGCTAACTGACCCCCTCTTCCAGATTGTAGACTGGGTGTGTCGGTTGGTCAGTTGAAAAGGAACGCTGGAAAGTTAGGCCAATAGGACTGATGGATTTGTGTCGTGTCGGATTGAATGTGGCTGCTGGTGAAAGTAACTCAAAGAACAAAGAAATGTACAGCACAGGAACAGGCCCTTCGGCCCTCCAAGCCCGTGCCGACCATGCTGCCCGACTAAACTACAATCTTCTACTCTTCCTGGGTCCGTATCCCTCTATTCCCATCCTATTCATGTATTTGTCAAGGTGCCCCTAAAATGTCACTATCGTCCCTGCTTCCACCACCTCCTCCGGTAGCGAGTTCCAGGCACCCACTACCCTCTGCGTAAAAAAACTTGCCTCGTACATCTACTCTAAACCTTGCCCCTCTCACCTTAAATCTATGCCCCCTAGTAATTGACACCTCTACCCTGGGGAAAAGCCTCTGACTATCCACTCTGTCTATGCCCCTCATAATTTTGTATACCTCTATCAGGTCTCCCCTCAACCTCCTTCGTTCCAGTGAGAACAAACCGAGTTTATTCAACCGCTCCTCATAGCTAATGCCCTCCATACCAGGCAACATTCTGGTAAATCTCTTCTGCACACTCTCTAAAGCCTCCACATCCTTCTGGTAGTGTGGCGACCAGAATTGAACACTATACTCCAAGTGTGGCCTAACTAAGGTTCTATACAGTTGCAACATGACGTGCCAATTCTTATACTCAATGCCCCGGCCAATGAAGGCAAGCATGCCGTATGCCTTCTTGACTACCTTCTCCTCCTGTGTTGCCCCTTTCAATGACCTGTGTACCTGTACTCCTAGATCTCTTTGACTTTCTCTTGAGGGTTCTACCATTCACTGTATATTCCCTGCCTGCATTAGACCTTCCAAAATGCATTACCTCACATTTGTCCGGATTAAACTCCATCTGCCATCTCTCTGCCCAAGTCTCCAAACAATCTAAATCCTGCTGTATCCTCCGACAGTCCTCATCGCTATCCGCAATTCCACCAACCTTTGTGTCGTCTGCAAACTTACTAATCAGACCAGTTACATTTTCCTCCAAATCATGTATATATACTACAAAGAGCAAAGGTCCCAGCACTGATCCCTGTGGAACACCACTGGTCACAGCCCTCCAATGAGAAAAGCATCCTTCCATTGCTACTCTCTGCCTTCTATGGCCTAGCCAGTTCTGTATCTACCTTGCCAGCTCACCCCTGATCCCGTGTGCCTTCACCTTTTGTACTAGTCTACCATGAGGGACCTTGTCAAAGGCCTTACTGAAGTCCATATAGACAACATCCACTGCCCTACCGGCATCAATCATCTTAGTGACCTCCTCAAAAAACTCTATCAAGTTAGTGAGACACGACCCACGACCTCCCCTTCACAAAACCGTGCTGCCTCTCACTAATACGTCCATTTGCTTCCAAATGGGAGTAGATCCTGTCTCGAAGAATTCTCTCCAGTAGTTTCCCTACCACTGAAGTAAGACTCGAGGGCCAAATCCACGGATTGGGAAGTGAGATCCTACACAGGTTCAAGTGGAAAGACTGAGATCGAATGTGGTGCCACGTCCATGCAGAAGTGATGGGCATGCTTGTAACTGCAGGACATATATCTTTGTACCGACTATATGATGTGAAATTTACCGTTGAAATATCAGTTGCCAGCTTGAATTATGTTGATTTGTTACAGTAAAGATTTTAAAAGTGGAATCTTGCCCATTGGGGTTTCTTTCTGTTGGTGTTTTGGAATTCCTTTCTTCTAAAGAGTTATTAGTCTATGGGGATCGTAAAACTAGCCAGAGAATCATTTGCAGTAGCTTCTCTTACTGCTTCTGCGCAGTTACCCATTGTGTCCCCAAGAATCTATCCTTGTCCCTGCCTATTTCTCACCTACATGGGCTCCTCTGTGACATGATCTGGAGGCTGAGTGTCAGTTTTAGAACCTTGAATTCCTACAGTCGATGTAGAACCAGAAAAATAAAAAATAGGAGCAGGAGGAGGCCATTCGGCCCTTTGCTCCTGCTCCACCATTCATTATGATCATGGCTAATCATCCAACTCAACAGCCTAATTCCACCTTCCCTTCCCCATATCCTTTGATCCCCTTTGCCCCCAAGTGCTATATCTAACTGCTTCTTGAAAACCTACACGGTGGACTTCCGGTTGCGGCTATGCCTAGGTAGGTCGCACGGTCGGCAGCTCCCGTCGAGAACGGACTTTTGGGCCCTTTTATGGAACTCCAGTGGCACTTGGATGATGATTCCTGGTGTGGGAAGGAAACAGTGAGGGTCCCCCAGCGCTGTATGGAGTGGACCAGGAGCGGAGCAGTCAAAAAAGCGGCTTTGGAGAAGAGAGGGAAACGGGGGCGAAAAAACAAGATGGCGGCGGGCAGTGATCAGGCAGCGTGGGCCCAGTGGTCGCGGGAGCAGCAGGAGTTTCTCAGAAGCTGCTTCGCCGAGTTAAAGGCGGAGATGTTGGCCCCTATGAAGGCGTCGATCGAGAGGCTGGTGGAGACCCAGAAGATGCAGGGGAAGGCGATCAAGGAGGTGCAGCAGAAGGCCTCTGATAACAAGGCTGAGATTTTGGGCCTGGCGGTTAGAGTGGAGGCACATGAGGCTCTGCACAAAAGATGGTAAGAGAGGCTGGAAGACCTTGAAAACAGGTCAAGGAGGCAGAACCTGCGGATTCTGGGTCTCCCTGAAGGCCTGGAGGGGTCGGATGCTGGTGCGTATGTGAAATGAAATGTAAATCGCTTATTGTCACAAGTAGGCTTCAAATAAGTTACCGTGAAAAGACCCTAGTTGCCACATTCCGGCGTATGTTCGGGGAGGCTGTTACAGGAATCGAACCGTGCTGCTGACCTGCCTTGGTCTGCTTTCAAAGCCAGCGATTTAGCCCAGTGTGCTAAACAGCCCCGGTATGTGACCACTATGCTGGGAACGCTGATGGGCGTGGGGGCTTTCCTGCGACCCCTGGAGCTGGATGGGGCGCACAGAGTCCTGGCAAGGAAGCCTAGGGCGAACGAGCCGCCGAGAGCTATGGTGGTAAGATTCCACCGCTTCACCGATAAGGAGTGTGTCCTGCGATGGGTGAAGAACGAGCGAAGTAGCAGGTGGGGGAACTGAGATCTGTATTACCAGGACTGGGGTGCAGAGCTGGCGAAGAGGCGTGCGGGATTCAACCTGATCAAGGTGGTCCTCCACAGCAAAGAGGTGAAGTTCGGGCTGTTACAACCAGCAAGGCTGTGGGTTACATATCAGGACCTGCATCACTATTTCGATACGCTGGATGAGGCGTGGACTTTTATAAAGAACAAGAAGCTGGACTCTAACTAATGGACTGCAGTATGTTGTTGAGGCTGGGGAGGGGGCGGTGTTATGTTGGGTTTTTTCCCCTGTGTTCTCTTGTTTTTGTTGCCCCCTTTGCCCTGGGCCCTCGGGATCCTGGCCTGGGTCACAGTTGGGGAAGAGCTGCGTCATAGGTGATGGGGTCGGGTCAGACAGTGAGAGCTGTTTATTTGCTCAGCGTTGGGGGTAGCACCCGAAGTTTGTTTTGAGAGAGTTGTGTTTTCTCTCTGTACACACTGGATGTGGGGGGGGGGGGGGAAACCTCTCTTTACCTCACTTAGCTGAGGAGGGGGTGGGGGGGGGGTGGAGGGGGAAGTGGGAGACCCGTAGAGGGAGCCATCAGGGGGATTGGAGGTAGAGGTGGAAGAGGCCGGGGTCAGCATGAGTCAGCTGACTTGCGGGAGTGCAATGGGGGGGGGGGGGTTTAAGCGAACGCTTGACTAGGGTGGGGGGAGGGGGTTGAGGGGGGCTGGGATGCTGCTTTGCTGACTGGAGCGGAATCAATTTTCGGAGTAAAGGGGAGAGTCTGGACGGGGAGCCTCCGGCTTGGGGGGCTGGAGTGTGCGGGAGGCGTGAGCACGTGGCTGGCCTAAAAAAGATGGCTAGTCGGGGGCGGGGGGGGGCAGGAATGGTTAAACCCCCGACCAGGCTGATCACGTGGAACGTGAGGGGCCTGAATGGGCTGGTCAAGAGGGCCCGTGTGTTCCTGCACTTAAAGGGGTTAAAGGCAGATGTAGCCATGCTACAAGAGACACATCTGAAGGTCGCGGATCAAATCAGGCTGAGGAAAGGATGGGTGGGGCAGGTCTTCCACTCGGGGCTTGATGCGAAGACCAGGGGGGTCGCAATCTTGATGAGCAAGCGGGTGGCATTTCTGGCGGGGGGTATTGTGGCGGATAAAGGGGGTAGATATATTATGGTGAGTGGCAAGCTGCAGGGGGCCCGGGTGGTGTTGGTGAATGTGTATGCTCCGAACTGGGACGATGCAGGGTTTCATGAAGCGGATGTTGAGTAAGTTGAGTTCCTGTGCTGTACTTTTCTCTCTCCTTTGTAAGATTCCGGATTTGGAGTCGAGCAGTCTGGTAATGTGGGGGTGGGTGGGGGGGGGCGCGACTTCAATACGGTCCTGGACCCGGCACTGGGTTGGTCTAGGTCTAGCTCGGGTAAGAGGCTGGCAGCGGCCAAGGTCCTGAGGGGGTTCATGGACCAAATGGGGGGAGTGGACCGGTGGAGATTCGCTAGGCCATGGGCGAAGGAGTTTTCTTTATTCTCCCATGTTCACTAGGCGAACTCGCGGTTTGACTTTTTCGTGATGAGTAGGGCGCTAACCAGAAAATGTAGGGGGTAGAGTACTCAGCCATTGCGATCTCGGACCATGCCCCGCACTGGGTGGAGTTGGGGCTGGGGGAGGAGGGAGGCCAACGCCCTCCGTGGAGGCTGGATGCAGGACTATTGGCGGATGAGGTCTGTGGGCGGATTTGGAGGAGTATCCAAAGCTATGTGGCGACCAACGATACTGGGGAGGTTTCAGTGAGTGTGGTCTGGGAGGAGCTGAAGGCAGTTATCGGGGGGAGCTAATTTCAGTCAGGACCCACAGGCAGAAGAGGGATAGGATGGAGAAGGAGAGGTGGTGGGGGAGATACTTAGGGTGGACAGGAGGTATGCAGAATCCCCTGAGGATGGGTTAAAAGAGCGCCAGAATCTGCAGGCGGAGTTTGACTTGCTTACCACAGGGAAGGCAGAGGCTCGGTTGAGGAAGGTACAAGGAACGGTGTACAGAGTATGGGGAGAAGGCAAGCAGGGTGCTGGCGCACCAACTGCAGAAGAGAGAGGCGGCCAGGGAAATTAGGGACGGGGGGGGGGGGGGGGGGGTGTATAACACTGTGCTGAATTCTGCAAGGATCAATGAGGTCTTCAAGGACTTTTATGGTAAACTGTAAGAGTCAGAACCGTGGGGGGGATGAAGCGATTCTTGGACCAACTGAGGTTCCCTAAGGGGCGGGTAGAGGGATTGGGGGCCCCGATTGAGATGGAGGAATTGGTTAAGGGTTTGGAGGGTATGCAGTCGGACAAGGCCCAGGGACCGGACGGATATCCGGTAGAATTTTACAGTAAATTCTCGAGCTGTTGGGCCTGTTATTGTTGAGAACCTTCAACGAGGCTAAGGAAAAGAGAACCCTTCCCCCCCCCCGACGATGTCGCAGGCTCTGATCTCGCTCATCCTTCAGCGAGATAAGGACCTGTTGCATTGTCGCTCTACAGGCCGATATCGTTCCTTAATGTAGATGCCAAACTGTTGGCCAAGATCCTGGCCACCAGAATTGAGGACTGTCCCGGGAGTGATCAATGAGGGTCAGACGGGGTTTGTGAAGGGCAGGCAGTTGACCATAAATGTGCGGAGGCTCCTGAATGTGATCATGATGCCCTCGGAAGGAGGGGATGCAGAAGTGGTGGCGGCAGTGGACGCGGAGAAAGCCTTCGATCGGGTGGAGTGGGAATACCTGTGGGAAGTGTTAGGCAGATTAGGCAATTGAGCCGCTGGCCATGACGTTGGGGGAGTCTAGAAACTGGAGGGGGGAGGAGGAGAGAGGAGGAGAGAGAAAGGAGCATTGGGTTTCACTGTCTGCGGATGACCTGCTCCTATACATTTTGGATCCGGTGGAGGGGGTGGGAGCGGTCATGCAGATCCTTAAGGATTTCGGTGACTTTTCGGGGTACAAGTTGAATGTCGGGAAAAGCGAGCTTTTTGTGATACATGCGAGGAGCCAGGAAAAAAGATTGGGAGAGCTCCCGCTTAAGATGGTGGAGAGGAGCTTTCGCTATTTGGGTATACAGGTGGCTAAGAGTTGGGATGCCCTGCACAAGCTCAATCTAGCGTGGCTGGTGGATCAGATGGAGGAGGACTTTAAGAGGTGGGACATGCCGCTTTCCCTGGCGGGCAGGGTGCTGTCCATGAAGATGACGGTCCTCCCCAGGTTCTTGTTCGTTTTCCAGTGCCTTCCAATCCTCGTACCCAAATCCTCCTTCAAGCGGGTGAACAGGATTATTATGGGATTTGTGTGGGCAAACAAGACCCCGCGTGTTAAGAGACTGTTCTTAGAGCGCAGTCGGGGTGGGGGTGGGCTGGCGATGCCGAACTTCTGCAGCTATTATTGGGTAGCTGGAAGAGAAATTTGGGTTGCCCCAGGGAATACCTTTAGGTACCTGCAGGTCTGGGCTTTCGTGAGGAAGCAAGTGGGGGAATTTCCGCTGCTACCGGCCCGGGGAATACAGGACAGGTTAGTCTCGGGCGTGTGGGTAGTGGACGGAAAGGTATCGGACATATACCAGGAGCTGCGGGAGACGGAGGAGGCCTCGGTGGAAGAGCTGGAGGGCAAGTGGAAGGAGGAGCTGGATGAGGGCCTGTGGGCAGATGCCCTGGGCAGGGTCAATTCCTCCTCATCTTGTGCCAGGCTTAACCTGACTCAGTTTAAGGTTGTGCACCGGGTGGATATGACAGTGGTGAGATTGAGCAAGTTCTTTAGGGTGGAGGACAGGTGTGTGAGGTGTTCAGGGAGCCCAGCAAACCATGTCCCTATGTTTTGGGCATGCCCGGCACTTACAGAATTCTGGAGAAGCTTTGCAAAGACTATGTCCAAGGTCTTGGAATCTTGGGTAAAGCCGAGCTGGGGGATAGCGATATTTGGGGTGTCAGAAGATCCGTGAGTGCAGGAGTCGAAAGAGGCCGGCGTCTTGGCCTTTGCTTCCTTGGTAGCCCTGAGACGGCTCTTGTTAATGTGGAGGGACGCGAAACCCCCAAGTGTGGAGACTTGGGTCAGTGACATGGCTGGGTTTCTAAGTTTGGAAAGGATAAAGTTTGCCTTAAGAGGGTCCTTGCAGGAGTTCTCCAGGTGGTGGCAACCGTTCCTTGACTTTCTCGCGGAACGTTAAGTGGAGGTCAGCAGCAGCTAACCATAGGGGGGAGGGGGGGTATGGGTGGTGGATAGATTTCACTGGTAAAGGGCAGATACCCCACCTTGCTTTGTTAAGTTGTTAATTTGCTTTTCGCTATTATTATTATTATGTTTTTGTTGCTTTCTTTCTGTAATGGTTTGTAAAATCTTGTGAAAATTGAGTAAAAACAAATTTTAAAAAAAAAAGAAAATCTACACGGTGGAATTCTCCGTTCCTGAGCCTGTGTTGATGGCGGGGCAGGATTCGTGGACGCCCATGACAGCAAATCTGGCACCATACCGGGACTGATTCAGCGACCGTTGAGAGCTTAGCACCGAGAACACAATCGATTCCAATGAGAAACTGTGCCGGATTCACCGGTTTTGCAATTGACACTCTGGAAGCTGACAAGCTGCAGCCGCAGATACACACAGCACACCCCACACACACACCATCCCAGCAAACAAAATGGCAGCGAGGTGAGCAGTCCCGAGAATCACAGATACCGAGCTGGAGACCCTCCTGGACACTGTGGAGGAGAGGCGGGGTACCCTGGCCCAGGAAGGAGGCTGCCTGTCGGTGCCTTTCGCCGTGACTGAGAGCATCACGAGCAACACCATCCGGACCGGCCAGCGGTGCTGTAAGAAACTGCACAACCTCGGGGTGGCCAGCATGAGTAGGCAGCCCTGTGCCCCTGGCACCTACCCCCTACCCAGAGGGTGGCCGAATCACCACCCTGCACCACATTCCAGCCGCCATGGCTGGGTGTTCTGGCCACTGAAGCCACCAGCAAACCACTCCCTGGGCTGCATGTGTTGGGCTGTCTAACACTGCTTTTTCTGTTTCCCCGCACAGGAGAAGGCCGCCCATAACTGCTCACTCATTTTCTCTCTCTCTTGTGGTGATACACATCACGGAGTACAAAAAGGGTTAATGTACATACACTACACCTAGCGAGACACTAGAGGGAACACCAGCGACATTACACACAGGCAGTCAACCAATAGGTCAGTAAGATAGGATATGACCAATGGCAGTCACTATACGCACAGAGGTGACACCACCACAGGAGGGCATTACACCAACCCATATAAAAGGACACATCACATGCTCAGTCTCTTTCCAGTGGAGACTGAGTACAGACACAGGGTTGATTACACATCACTCCCACCACGTGGATTGTAGCAGACTGGTTAGTCAGTCTGACTAGCAATAGCAGGATTAACAGTAGCATTGAATCCAAGTAGGAGAATTGTTAACAGTAATAAAAGTCTAAACCTTCCTTTGTCAGAGTGCACATCAAGGAAGCAGCTTATGCAACCCCCCCCCCTACCAGGAAGCCAGCCCGGCCAGTGTAAGGGCTGGCAGCCCATGATCACGCCTCTGTGTCCTACCTCCTCTCTACACTGGTAAAAATTATTCTTATATTGTTATTATCATCAACATTGCTGCCTATTTCTCCATTTTTAAAAGCACAAGTGAACCTTGCCATTGGGAGTTCGCCCCAATGGAGGCTGAGAATTGCGGAGGCCCCGGACCGCTAATGATATACCAACAGTGTTTACTACGTGTGGAGTGGAGCGCATTGATGCTGCTGTCGAGGCGCCGGAGAATCGCGATTTAGCACTAAACCGGCACCCGCCACGATTCCGGTGTCAAAACCAATTCTCCGCCCAATCGCCTTTCCCGATTCCAGTGTCAGCCAATGGAAAATCCCGGCCACAATCTTTTGGCCTCAACTACTTTCTGTGGTAACAAATCCCACAGGCTCACCACTCTCTGGGTGAAGACATTTCTCCTCATCTCTGTCCTAAATGGTCTACCCCATATCCTCAGACTGTGTCCCCTGGTTCTGGACACCCTCACCATCAGGAACATTGTTCCTGCATCTACCCTGTCCAGTCCTGTTAGAATTTAATTGATTTCTATGAGATCCCTCATTTTTTTAAATTTAGAGTGCCCAATTCATATTTCTTTTTCCAATTAAGCGGCAATTTAGAATGGCCAATCCACATACCCTGCACATCTTTGGGTTGTGGGGGCGAAACCCACGAAAACACGGGGAGAATGTGCAAACTCCACGCGGACAGTGGCCCAGAGCCGGGATCGAACCTGGGACCTTGGTGCCATGTGGCAGCAATGCTAACCACTGCGCCACCGTGCTGCACCTTCCCTCCTCATTCTGAACTCCAGCGAATACAATCCTAACCTACTTCAATCTCTCCTCGTACGTCCATCCTGCCATCCCAGGAATCAGTCTGGTAAACCTTTGCTGCACTCCCCCTCCAGCCGGAACATCCTTCCTCCGATAAGGAGACGTCTTACCAAGGCCCTGTATAATTGCAGCAAGACATCCCTGGCCCTGTACTCTAATCCTCTCGTCATGAAGGCCAGTATACCACTTTCCACCTATTTAAAAAAATATATATTTTTATTAACCGTTTGTCATTTTAAATAAAAATAGAGACAACAACAGTAACCGTAAACTAAAAGGACCAATAAAATAATCTTAGCAACCCGCCCTCTCAAAAAGAACCCCCTGCCCAGCAACGACCAATCCCATGAAATATAGTATAAACGGTTGCCATCTCTGGTAGAACCCTTTAATTGAGCCACTCACGGTGTATTTGACCTTCTCCAGTTGCAAAAACTTTAAATCCCCTAGGTACAAAAGGTGAAGTCACACCGGATCAGAGATGAGGTGGTAAAATGGATACAGAACTGGCTCGGTAACAGAAGGCAGAGGGTAGCAGTACAAGGGTGTTTTTATGAATGAAAGGTTGTGACTAGTGGTGTTCCACGGGGTGCTGGGGCTTGTGTTTGTAGCATACATAAACTCTGGATGTGGTCTCTACCACTGCTTGTGCGTAAAGCTCACTGAAGGCAGCCATTTGACCCAACTAATCTGCACCAACCCCTTGAAAGAGCAGCCCACCTAGCCAATTTCCCTGCCCCATCCCAATAACCCCACTTGACCTGCACACCTTTAAACACTAAGGGACAATTTAGCATGTAAGTTGATGATTCCCAGCTCTAGCTCACCCATGACTCCTCTAGCTGGTGCTAAATTATAAGACTACTTGTTTGATATTGAGTACTGGATGAACACACATTTTCTGAAATGAAATATTGGGATGACTGTTTTTGGTTCCCCACTCCTGCGCACTCACATCCTTGGTGTTACTTTTGACCCGGAGATGAACTTTCACCCTTATCTTCAAACCATCGCTAAGGTAAAGTCGGATAGTCCCAGATGACCCTAGGCTGCTTTCCCCTTTTGAGGGGGAGAGATGATTTAACCCGAGGGTCACCACACCTCAGACGAGGGCCAAGGCTGAGAAAGCATGATGTGTTGGGTACTCTGCTACACAGACGAACCAACACAGTTGCGAATGGTACAACTCAGTTTTATTACTAACATTTATTTACAGTGGTAAACTGGTTACTGAGGTTCAATCATAACCCTAGAATCGGTGGACCTATTCCTAATACTATATTGGAGTGGCACTCAGCACATGGTGGATGTCCGAGTGGCTTGCTGTGAGCTCTGTGCCCTGAGCTGTCTCCTGCTGGAATGCCCGGGAAGTGTCGTGTTCCCTGTTTTGTAGTGTGTATGCTCTTGCCTGTGATTGGCTGTGGTGTTGTGTGTGTGTTGATTGGTCTGTTGATCTGTCCATCAGTATGTATGTATGTTTGTACCATGATGTTTACCTGAATATCATGACATCCCCCCTTTTTTACAAGAACATGTGCCTATGTGGTTATAAATAGAGATGTGTACTGAGTGCAGCTGGATGTGTGTGTGTGCAATATCTACAGCATATACATGGGACTAACCTATATACAAGGGGCGATGTCAGGTGCGACATAACAATGAGGTTGTACCATAAACAAAGAACTGGGAAATGTTGAACGACAAAACAAACTCCTGTAACGACAAGGAAGAACAGAAACTTATTAACACAGTGGTATTATGAGTTCAATGTACAAACAGGCTCGTAAGTCCAGTCTAGTAGGTGGGCGACGAATTCGGGTTGGCCGCCTCAAGGGTGGGTCTGGAAGGGGCATGGTGGCAGGAAGCTCCACAAAGTCGATATCAGGAACAACAGGAGGGCTGTGGCATGGCTGTAATGGCGCTGACCTTGTCTGCATCCGGACGGACCCCTGACCGGGAAATGTGGTCCCCCAGGCACTTCAGCTCGGTTTGGCCGAAAGAACACTTGGCTCGGTTGAGGCGCAGGCCGTTTTCCCGTATGTGCGCAAAGACGCGCTGGGGACGATTGATGTGCTCCTGTGGTGTGGTGGACCAGATGATGACGTCGTCCACGTAGACACGCACCCCTTCGATGCCCTCCATCATCCGCTCCATGATCCTGTGAAAGGCCTCCGATGCCGAGATGATGCCAAATGGCATTCTGTTATAGCAGAACCTGCCGAAAGGGGTGTTGAAGGTGCACAGCTTTCGGCTGGACTGATCCAGTTGGATCTGCCAAAAACCCTTCGAGGCATCCAGTTTTGTGAAGATTTTAGCCCGGGCCATTTCGCTCGTGATCTCTTCCCGTTTGGGTATGGAGTAGTGTTCCCTCATTATGTTGTTGTTGAGGTCTTTTGGATCAATGCAGATCCGGAGCTTGCCGGAGGGCTTCTTAACGCACACCATGGAGCTGACCTTTGGCATGGGCTCTGTGACCCGGGACAACACCCCTTGGTCCTGGAGATCCTGCAGCTGCTGCTTGAGGCGGTCTTTGAGTGGAGCTGGGACCCTGCGAGATGTGTGAATGACCGAGGTGGCGTCCGGTTTGAGCTGTATTCTGTAGGTGTATCATAGAATCATAGAAGTTTACAGCATGGAAACAGGCCCTTCGGCCCAACCAGTCCATGCCGCCCAGTTTTTACCATTAAGCTAGTCCCAGTTGCCCGCACTTGGCCCATAACCCTCTATACCCATCTTACCCATGTAACTATCTAAATGCTTTTTGAAAGACACAATTGTACCCGCCTCTACTACTACCTCTGGCAGCCCATTCCAGACACTCACTACCCTCTGAGTGAAGAAATTGCCCCTCTGGGCCCTTCTGAATCTCTCCCCTCTCACCTTAAACCTATGCCCTCTAGTTTTAGACTCCCCTACCTTTGGGAAAAGATGTTGACTATCTACCTTATCTATGCCCCTCATTATTTTATAGACCTCTATATGATCACCCCTAAGCCTCCTACGCTCCAGGGAAAAAAGTCCCAGTCTATCCAGCCTCTCCTTATAACTCAAAGCATCAAGTCCCGGCAACATCCTAGTAAATCTTTTCTGCACTCTTTCTAGTTTAATAATATCCTTTCTATAATAGGGTGACCAGAACTGCACACAGTATTCCAAGTGTGGCCGTACCAATGTCTTGTACAACTTCAACAAGACGTCCCAACTCCTGTATTCAATGTTCTGACCAATGAAACCAAGCATGCCGAATGCCTTCTTCACCACCCTGTCCACCTGCGACTCCACCTTCAAGGAGCTATGAACCTGTACTCCTAGATCTCTTTGTTCTATAACTCTCCCCAACGCCATACCATTAACTGAGTAGGTCCTGGCCTGATTCGATCTGCCAAAATGCATCACCTCACATTTATCTAAATTAAACTCCATCTGCCATTCGTCGGCCCACTGGCCTAATTGATCAAGATCCCGTTGCAATCCTAGATAACCTTCTTCACTATCCACTGTGCCACCAATCTTGGTGTCATCTGCAAACTTACTAACCATGCCTCCTAAATTCTCATCCAAATCATTAATATAAATCACAAATAACAGTGGACCCAGCACCGATCCCTGAGGCACACCACTGGTCACCGGCCTCCAGTTTGAAAAACAACCCTCTACAACCACCCTCTGCCTTCTGTCGTCCAGCCAATTTTGAATCCAATTGGCAACCTCCCCCTGGATCCCGTGAGCTTTAACCTTCTGCAACAACCTACCATGCGGTACCTTGTCAAAGGCTTTGCTAAAGTCCATGTAGACAACGTCTACTGCACTGCCCTCATCTACCTTCTTGGTCACTCCCTCAAAAAACTCAATCAAATTTGTGAGACATGATTTTCCACGCACAAAGCCATGCTGACTGCCCCGAATCAGTCCTTGCCTCTCTAAATGCTTGTAGATCCTGTCTCTCAGAATACCTTCTAGCAACTTACCTACTACAGACGTTAGGCTCACCGGTCTGTAGTTCCCAGGCTTTTCCCTGCTGCCCTTCTTAAACAAGGGCACAACATTCGCCACTCTCCAATCTTCAGGCACCTCACCTGTGGCTGCCGATGATTCAAATATCTCGGTTAGGGGACCCGCAATTTCCTCCCTAGCCTCCCACAACATCCTGGGATACATTTCATCAGGTCCCGGGGATTTATCTACCTTGATGCGCTTTAAGACTTCCAGCACCTCCTCCTCTGTAATATGCACACTTCTCAAGACATCACTATTTATTTCCCTTAGTTTCCTAACATCCATGCCTTTCTCCACCGTGAATACCGATGAGAAATATTCATTCAGGATCTCACCCAACTCTTGTGGCTCTGCACATAGATGTCCTTGTTGATCCTTAAGAGGCCCGACTCTGTCCCGAGTTACTCTTTTCCCCTTTATGTATCTGTAGAATCTCTTTGGATTCTCCCTTGCATTATTTGCCAAAGCAATTTCATGTCCCCTTTTTGCCCTCCTGATTTCCCTCTTAACTCTATTTCAACAATCTCTATACTCTTTAAGGAGTATAGAGATTGATCCCACTTGATCCCAGTTGTTTATGTACGTCATATGCCTCCTTCTTCTTTTTGACCAGAGTCTCAATATCTCGAGTCATCCAGGGTTCCCTACTTCTACCAGCCTTGCCCTTCGCTCTAAAGGGAATGTGCTTACCCTGCACCCTGGTTAACACATTTTTAAAAGCCTCCCATTTACCAGCCGTCCCTTTGCCTGCCAATAGTCTCCCCCAATCTACCTCTGCAAGTTCCTGTCTGATACCATCAAAATTGGCCTTGCCCCAATTTAGAATTTTAACTCTTGGGCCAGACCTATCATTCTCCATAGCTATCTTAAAACTAATGGAATTATGGTCACTTGTCCCAAAGTGATCCCTCACTAGCACTTCTATCACTTGCCCTTCCTTATTTCCCAAGACGAGGTCAAGTTTTGCCCCCTCTCTAGTCGGTCCATCCACATACTGAATGAGAAATTCCTCCTGAATACACTCAACAAATTTCCCTGCATCCAAGCCCCTAATGCTATGGCTGTCCCAGTCAATGTTGGGAAAGTTAAAGTCCCCTACTACTACCACCCTATTATTCTTGCAGCTATCTGTAATCTCCTTACATATTTGCTCCTCAATTTCCCGCTGACTATTTGGGGGCCTGTAGTACAGTCCTACCAAGGTGATCTCTCCCTTATTTTTCAGTTCCACCCATATAGACTCAGTGGGCGAACCCTCGGATATATCCCCTCTAAGTACTGCCGTGATGTTCTCCCTAATCAAAAACGCCACTCCCCCTCCTCTCTTGCCTCCTGTTCTATCCTTTCTATAGCATCTGTACCCCGGAACATTGAGCTGCCAGTCCTGCCCCTCCCTTAGCCATGTTTCAGTCATAGCTATAATATCCCAGTCCCATGTGCCCGTCCATGCCCTGAGTTCATCCGCTTTGCCCGTCAGGCCCCTTGCATTGAAATAAATGCAGTTTAATGTAGACCTTCCTTGCTCTCTGCCCTGCTTTCTCTGGTCATGCTTTACACACTCTCCCTTCCTGCCTTTTGTTTCTGTCCCCACTGACTTCCTACATCGGTTCCCATCCCCCTGGCACATTAGTTTAAACCCTCCCCAACTGCACTAGCAAACACCCCCCCGAGAACATTGGTTCCGGTCCCACCCAGATGCAGACCGTCCGATTTGTACAGGTCCCACCTCCCCCAGAATCGGTCCCAATGTCCCAGGAATTTGAAACCCTCCCTCTTGCACCAAATGAGTCGATTTCGGCGGCGTGAGAACAGCTGGTGAGTCAGTTTCAGCGGGAGCATTGCGGAAGGAGGTTGCTGGGAGGTAAGTCAACCTTTAAAAGCACTTGTCTTTGCAGGGGCAGGCCAGTCGATTTCGGCGGCGTGAGAACAGCTGGCTGGTTAGTCAATTTCAGCAGGAGCTGAGAATTTTTCTTTTTTTTTTTTAAAATTAGTTTTTTAGGCTGGAACAGGCAGTCGACCCGCGGACGTCTGGGAAGACCCTCACCAATAAATTCACCCGCCCTCCTCCTCTAACCTAATAATAAAACCCATTGGTCTGAGGTAAGTACCATATTTTAGTATATTATTATTATTTTTTATAAAAATTTAATTTAGTTGTTAGCCAGATCTTGGTTGGAGGTTAGAGGAATGGCAGGGAAGGGAGTGCAATGTTCCTCCTGCAGGATGTTTGAGGTGAGGGATGCAGTTAGTGTCCCTGCTGATTTTACCTGCAGGAAGTGCTGCCATCTCCAGCTCCTCCAAGACCGAGTTAGGGAACTGGAGCTGGAGTTGGAAGAACTTCGGATCATTCGGGAGGCAGAAGGGGTCATAGATAGCAGCTTCAGGGAATTAGTTACACCAAAGATTGGAGATAGGTGGGTAACTGTAAGAGGGACTGGGAAAAAGCAGTCAGTGCAGGGATCCCCTGCGGTCGTTCCCCTGAGAAACAAGTATACCGCTTTGGATACTTGTGGGGGGGACGACTTACCAGGGGTAAGCCATGGGGTACGGGCCTCTGGCACGGAGTCTGTCCCTGTTGCTCAGAAGGGAAGGGGGGAGAGGAGCAGAGCATTAGTAATTGGGGACTCTATAGTCAGGGGCACAGATAGGAGATTTTGTGGGAGCGTGAGAGACTCATGTTTGGTATGTTGCCTCCCAGGTGCAAGGGTACGTGATGTCTCGGATCGTGTTTTCCGGGTCCTTAGGGGGGAGGGGGAGCAGCCCCAAGTCGTGGTCCACATTGGCACCAATGACATAGGTAGGAAAGGGGACAAGGATGTCAGGCAGGCTTTCAGGGAGCGAGGATGGAAGCTCAGAACTAGAACAAACAGAATTGTTATCTCTGGGTTGTTGCCCGTGCCACGTGATAGTGAGATGAGGAATAGGGAGAGAGAGCATTTAAACACGTGGCTACAGGGATGGTGCAGGCGGGAGGGATTCAGATTTTTGGATAACTGGGGCTCTTTCTGGGGAAGGTGGGACCTCTACAGACGGGATGGTCTACATCTGAACCTGAGGGGCACAAATATCCTGGGGGGGAGATTTGTTAGTGCTCTTTGGGGGGGTTTAAACTAATGCAGCAGGGGCATGGGAACCTGGATTGTAGTTTTAGGGTAAGGGAGAATGAGAGTATAGAGGTCAGGAGCACAGATTTGACGTCGCAGGAGGGGGCCAGTGTTCAGGTAGGTGGTTTGAAGTGTGTCTACTTCAATGCCAGGAGTATACGAAACAAGGTAGGGGAACTGGCAGCGTGGGTTGGTACCTGGGACTTCGATGTTGTGGCCATTTCGGAGACATGGATAGAGCAGGGACAGGAATGGATGTTGCAGGTTCCGGGGTTTAGGTGTTTTAGTAAGCTCAGAGAAGGAGGCAAAAGAGGGGGAGGTGTGGCGCTACTAGTCAAGAGCAGTATTACGGTGGCGGAGAGGATGCTAGATGGGGACTCTTCTTCCGAGGTAGTATGGGCTGAAGTTAGAAACAGGAAAGGAGAGGTCACCCTGTTGGCAGTTTTTTATAGGCCTCCTAATAGTTCTAGGGATGTAGAGGAAAGGATGGCGAAGATGATTCTGGATATGAGCGAAAGTAACAGGGTAGTTATTATGGGAGACTTTAACTTTCCAAATATTGACTGGAAAAGATATAGTTCGAGTACAATAGATGGGTCGTTTTTTGTACAGTGTGTGCAGGAGGGTTTCCTGAAACAATATGTTGACAGGCCAACAAGAGGCGAGGCCACGTTGGATTTGGTTTTGGGTAATGAACCAGGCCAGGTGTTGGATTTGGAGGTAGGAGAGCACTTTGGGGACAGTGACCACAATTCGGTGACGTTTACGTTAATGATGGAAAGGGATAAGTATACACCGCAGGGCAAGAGTTATAGCTGGGGGAAGGGCAATTATGATGCCATTAGACATGACTTGCGGGGGATAAGGTGGAGAAGTAGGCTGCAAGTGTTGGGCACACTGGATAAGTGGGGCTTGTTCAAGGATCAGCTACTGCGTGTTCTTGATAAGTATGTACCGGTCAGGCAGGGAGGAAGGCGTCGAGCGAGGGAACCGTGGTTTACCAAGGAAGTGGAATCTCTTGTTAAGAGGAAGAAGGAGGCCAATGTGAAGATGAAGTGTGAAGTTTCGGTTGGGGCGATGGATAGTTACAAGGTAGCGAGGAAGGATCTAAAGAGAGAGCTAAGACGAGCAAGGAGGGGACATGAGAAGTATTTGGCAGGAAGGATCAAGGAAAACCCAAAAGCTTTCTATAGGTATGTCAGGAATAAGCGAATGACTAGGGAAAGAGTAGGACCAGTCAAGGACAGGGATGGGAAATTGTGTGTGGAGTCTGAAGAGATAGGCGAGATACTAAATGAATATTTTTCGTCAGTATTCACTCAGGAAAAAGATAATGTTGTGGAGGAGAATGCTGAGCCCCAGGCTAATAGAATAGATGGCATTGAGGTACGTAGGGAAGAGGTGTTGGCAATTCTGGACAGGCTGAAAATAGATAAGTCCCCGGGACCTGATGGGATTTATCCTAGGATTCTCTGGGAGGCCAGGGAAGAGATTGCTGGACCTTTGGCTTTGATTTTTATGTCATCATTGGCTACAGGAATAGTGCCAGAGGACTGGAGGACAGCAAATGTGGTCCCTTTGTTCAAAAAGGGGAGCAGAGACAACCCCGGCAACTATAGACCGGTGAGCCTCACGTCTGTAGTGGGTAAAGTCTTGGAGGGGATTATAAGAGACAAGATTTATAATCATCTAGATAGGAATAATATGATCAGGGATAGTCAGCATGGCTTTGTGAAGGGTAGGTCATGCCTCACAAACCTTATTGAGTTCTTTGAGAAGGTGACTGAACAGGTAGACGAGGGTAGAGCAGTTGATGTGGTGTATATGGATTTCAGCAAAGCGTTTGATAAGGTTCCCCACGGTAGGCTATTGCAAAAAATACGGAGGCTGGGGATTGAGGGTGATTTAGAGATGTGGATCAGAAATTGGCTAGCTGAAAGAAGACAGAGGGTGGTGGTTGATGGGAAATGTTCAGAATGGAGTACAGTCACAAGTGGAGTACCACAAGGATCTGTTCTGGGGCCGTTGCTGTTTGTCATTTTTATCAATGACCTAGAGGAAGGCACAGAAGGGTGGGTGAGTAAATTTGCAGACGATACTAAAGTCGGTGGTGTTGTCGATAGTGTGGAAGGATGTAGCAGGTTACAGAAGGATATAGATAAGCTGCAGAGCTGGGCTGAGAGGTGGCAAATGGAGTTTAATGTAGAGAAGTGTGAGGTGATTCACTTTGGAAGGAATAACAGGAATGCGGAATATTTGGCTAATGGTAAAGTTCTTGAAAGTGTGGATGAGCAGAGGGATCTAGGTGTCCATGTACATAGATCCCTGAAAGTTGCCACCCAGGTTGATAGGGTTGTGAAGAAGGCCTATGGAGTGTTGGCCTTTATTGGTAGAGGGATTGAGTTCCGGAGTCGGGAGGTCATGTTGCAGCTGTACAGAACTCTGGTACGGCCGCATTTGGAGTATTGCGTACAGTTCTGGTCACCGCATTATAGGAAGGACGTGGAGGCTTTGGAGCGGGTGCAGAGGAGATTTACCAGGATGTTGCCTGGTATGGAGGGAAAATCTTATGAGGAAAGGCTGATGGACTTGAGGTTGTTTTCGTTGGAGAGAAGAAGGTTAAGAGGAGACTTAATAGAGGCATACAAAGTGATTAGGGGGTTGGATAGGGTGGACAGTGAGAGCCTTCTCCCGCGGATGGAAATGGCTGGCACGAGGGGACATAACTTTAAACTGAGGGGTAATAGATATAGGACAGAGGTCAGAGGTAGGTTCTTTACGCAAAGAGTAGTGAGGCCGTGGAATGCCCTACCTGCTACAGTAGTGAACTCGCCAACATTGAGGGCATATAAAAGTTTATTGGATAAACATATGGATGATAATGGCATAGTGTAGGTTAGATGGCTTTTGTTTCGGTGCAACATCGTGGGCCGAAGGGCCTGTACTGCGCTGTATTGTTCTATGTTCTATGTTCTATCTCTCAAGCCACGTATTCAACCTAGCTATCCTGTCATTCCTACTCTGACTATCACGTGGCACTGGTAGCAATCCTGAGATTACTACCTTTGAGGTCCTACTTTTTAGTTTAACTCCTAACTCCCTAAATTCAGCTTGTAGGACCTCATCCCGTTTTTTACCTATATCGTTGGTGCCTATACGCACCACGACAGCTGGCTGTTCACCCTCCCCCTCCAGAATGCCCTGCAGCCGCTCCGAGACATCCTTGACCCTTGCACCAGGGAGGCAACATACCAACCTGGATTCTCGTTTGCGTCCGCAGAAACGCCTGTCTATTCCCCTTACAATTGAATCCCCTATCACTATAGCTCTGCCACTCTTTTTCCCGCCCTTCTGTGCAGCAGAGCCAGCCACGGTGCCATGAACCTGGCTGCTGCCACCTTCCCCTGGTGAGCCATCTCCCCCAACAGTTTCCAAAACGGTAAATCTGTTTTGGAGGGAAATGACCGCAGGGGATCCCTGCACTGCCTTCCTACTCTTCCTCTGTCTGTTGATCACCCTTTCCCTATCTGCCTCAGTAATTTTAATCTGCGGTGTGACCAACTCACTGAATGTGCTATCCACAACTTCCTCAGCATCGCGGATGCTCCAAAGTGAGTCCATCCGCAGCTCCAGAGCCGTCAAGCGGTCTAACAGGAGCTGCAGTTGGACACACTTCTTGCAGATGAAGGAGTCAGGGACACAAGAAGGGTCCCTGACTTGCCACATCTCACAAGAGGAGCATGACACGGGTCTGAGCTCTCCTGCCATGACTTAAACCTGAAGTTAAATTTGAACTACACTACACAGCTAAGAGAAAGTCAAAGAGAGAGAAATCACTTGCCAGTTACAAGCCAATCACTTACCTGCTGGCTGTGATGTAATTGCTCCAGAGACTCCCTCACAGCTCTGCTTCTCTGCACCTCCTTCAGGTGAGCACCAAATTCCCTTAACTAGTTAATTAATTTACTTAATTAATTTTTTTTTTTTTTTTTTTTTTTTTTTTTTTTTTTTTTTGTCACTCCCCTCTTACCCGAACTCAGCCTTACCCAAACTCAGATACACTCTGTTTGCCTCCAGCACTCTGTTTCTATAGGCACTTCAGCCACACCCTTTGTATCCTTCCTGATTTACAGTCAGCCAATAGGCCTGCTCCCAAAACTGATCTCTCTCCCGAACAGCTGACCTGCAAGGTAAGGAAGTGGTTAAGCAGTACTTACCTCACCCACGGCGCGCCCTTTTAAACTGTCCCCTCTGCCTCGCAGCTCCCGCGCTTTTTGAAACTCCCGCGCTGTTTCCAAGGTCCCGGCTCCCTCTCTCTCCCGAACAGCTGACCTGCAAGGTAAGGAAGTGGTTAAGCATGGCATTGTTCCCATGCCCTCGAATGTCTCCTGGTTGTGGGCGAGGAGCGATTGGAGCTGTGCCCTGAATTCTGCATCCGGGAAGTCCGATGTGCCTTCTGGAGACAGAGCGTGGACTCGTTGCACGAGGTGGAGAAACTTGCATGCCTGTGCGCCTAGCAGGGAGTCCTTTGATGATCCGACTATTTCGAATGAGTGTGGCCGTGTGTGTGTGTTGTGTGTCACCTGGAGCTGGCAGGATCCCATAGCCGGGATAACGTTCCCGTTGTAGTCGACCATTTTGCAACGGGATGGCCGAATTGGTGGTCTGACCTTCATGGCGTAGAAGGCTAACCATGCTTTGAGGTTGGCGGAGGCGCCAGTGTCCAGACGGAATGTTATTGGTGATCGGTTGACCATTAGGGTGGCACACCATTCATCACCCGGATTGACAGTGTTCACTTGCAACGGCTGGTGGGTTCTGGCTTGAGACATCCGGTTCCCATCAATGACCGCAACACGGAAGGCGTCCCAGTCGTCTGTGTCACTGGTCTGGATATCGTCTGGGCACGTCTCGTAGTAAGGAGGCTGAATGGTCCACACGTCCCTGCGAGGTTGTCTGAATTGGGGAACATTGGCAGATTGTGCTGCTTGACAGCAGGCAGCGTAGTGGCCCATCTTGCCACAGCGGAGGCATTGTTGGTTTCTTGCCGGACATTGGCGCTTTAAGTGTGCGGCTCCGCAGTTGCAGCACGTCGTGACGTCATGGCGTTCGTTGCACCACCGTGCATGCGCAGTTCGGCCTTGCGTCGAGCGCGCCTGCGCATCACGTCCCACTGTGTCGACGTCTTTTTTGGCGCGCAGAAACGCGGGAGGCCCCGGAAAGCGCGCAAAATGGCCGCCCTCGTCTGGGCCGCGGGCCGGGAGGAACTCGATCGCCTGGACCCGTTCGGCCTCGTAGGACGCCTGCCTCGCCGATCCGGCCGCGTAGGACCCCTGCCGTGCCAATTCGGCTGCTTGAAATTGGGACTAGCGGCTAGTCGCGTTTTCATGCAGGAGCAGGCTTCGATTGCGGAGGCTAGGGTGAGGCCTTTAATTTTTAATAGCTGCTGGCGTAGGGTGTCCGAGGTGACCCCAAAAACAGTCTGGTCCCAAATCATTGAATCGGAGGTGGTGTCGTAACCGCAGGACTGCGCGAGGATACGGAGGTGCGTAAGGAAGGATTGAAAGGGCTCATCCTTACCCTGCAGGCGCTGCTGGATGAGATACCTCTCTCAACTCTCGTTGACCTCGACGTTGAAGTGTTGGTCGAGTTTGAGAAGGACCGTCTTGTACTTGGTCTTGTCCTCACCTTCTGCGAACACCAGGGAGTTGTAGACATGGATGGCGTGTTGACCTGCTGTGGAGAGGAGGATGGCGATCTTTCTGGTGTCCGAAGCGTGCTCCTTTTCGTTGGCCTCCAGGAAGAGCTGGAAGCGCTGTTTGAACAACTTCCAATTGACACCGAGGTTTCCAGCGACTTGTAGAGGCTGCGGCGTGCTGACGGTGTCCATGGCGCAGGATGGCAGATTCCGAGAGGATTCGTAGGTACGTCCCTCAGTTACTCCTGGTACTATGATGTGTTGGGTACTCTGCTACACAGACGAACCAACACGGTTGCGAATGGTACAACTCAGTTTTATTACTAACATTTATTTACAGTGGTAGACTGGTTACTGACGTTCGATCATAGCCCGAGAATCTATGGACCTATTCCTAATACTATATTGGAGTAGCACTCAGCACATGGTGGATGTCTGAGTGGCTTGCTGTGAGCTCTGTGCCCTGAGCTGTCTCCTGCTTGAATGCCCAGGAAGTGTCGTGTTCCCTGTTTTGTCGTGTGTATGCTCTTGCCTGTGATTGGCTGTGGTATTGTGTGTGTGTTGATTGATCCGTTGATCTGTCCATCAGTTTGTATGTATGGTTGTACCTTGATGTTTACCTGAATATCATGACACCGGAGATTAACTTTCAACCTTATCTTCAAACCATCGCTAAGGTAAAGTCGGATAGTCCCAGATGACCCTAGGCTGCTTCCCCCTTTTGAGGGGGAGAGCTGACTGGTGATGATTTAACGTGAGGGTCACCACACCTCAGGCGAGGGCCAAGGCTGAGAAAGCAGGGCCTTCATGAATAACCTCAGCCGGTACGGGGATTGAACCCACGCTGTGTGCCTCGCTCCGCATCACGAACTAGATGTCCATCTAACTGAGCTAAACCGGCTCCCATCACTAAGACTGCCTATTTTGATCTCTAAAGTGACTTGCAGTTGCCCGATCTCAATTCACCTGCTGCTGAAACCCTCATTTATGCCTTACTCTCGTCTGGACTTGACTATTGCAACATACTCCGTATCCCACATTTTGTAAACTTGAGGTCCTCCAAAAAAACTGCCTGTATTTTAACTTGCAGCAAGTCCTGATTCCGTTATCCCTGTGATCGGTGACCTATACTCGCTCCGCGAGCAATCTTTTAATTAAAAAATATCCCATCTATGTTTTCAAATCCTCCAATGGCCTTGCCCCTCCCTCTCTATCTCCAGTGTCAAAATCCTGCCATGTGTGCTGTAATTCTGGCCCAGTTATAATTGCTTCACTTTTTGTGGTTGCGCTCTGGCAAAGTTGAACTCTTAATTGCCATCTCCTCCTCAATTGTACTTCTGCAGCTCATCTATAAAATCCCTCAATATATAAAACTTCTATAAAATCTCTAAGCTGCCCTATTGGAAAGTGTCCGAGAATCTCAAGTCTCTTCTCATCACTTATTTCACTGGGATTCTTGGCTTCATTATGGTGAATATAAGCTGTGTAATTTTAATGTTCTTTCTCTGGTGGGGCTCTCATGTCTGCACTCAGCACTCTAACTGGTTTAATCCATATGACTGAAACTAATGGAAAACACATCTCTTGAGTCAGAACTTTTGGGAACAAAACCATTCCAGTTCAGAAATGCAGTTTGTGCCCAAGAATCCATCCCTTTCTCATTAGTGTAGGCTGGGCAGGATTAAAGCCAGGATCTTACTGTATGGAATTAGAAACATAAAAGACATGTTTTGGAGCACATACTTTCTGATGCCAAAATGCTGTGAAATTGAACACTGTGGTTTCACACCAGGTTAGAGTACAGGAACATTGAGGGTTGAAAGGCCATTCTGGCAGATCCAAAATGCAAAACATTGTTGCCTATCCTTGATCACTACTTGGTCAGCATGGCAGCACAGTGGTTAGTGTCACAGCGCAAGGGACCTGCGCTCGGTTACTGGCTTGGGTCACTGTCTGTGCGGAGTCTGCACGTTCTCCCCGTGTCTGCGTGGGTTTGCTCCGGTTTCCTCCCACAAGTCCTGAAAGACGTGCTTGTTAGGTAATTTGGACATTCTGAATTCTCCCTCTGTGTACCCGAACAGGCGCCGGAATGTGGCGACTAAAGGCTTTTCACGGTAACTTCATTGCAGTGTTAATGTAAGCCTACTTGTGACAAAGATTATTATTATTATACTTTTACCAAAACAAATTAGTCTTGAAATGAATATCTGCACCTCGCAGTGTGAAGTAGTTAAATCTGTTTTTGTGCAATTGGTCTGAGTCTCCTGATGAACATAGGAACTAGGAGCAGGAGTGGGCCACTCGGCCCCTCGAGCCTGCCCCACCATTCAATAAGATCATTGGGTGATCTGATTGTAACCTGAACCCCACATTCCTGCCGACCCCCGATAACCCTTCACCCCTTTGTTAAACAAGAATCTACCTAGCTCTGTCCTAAAGATCTTCAAAGACGGCTTGAGCCTCTTTTTGAGGAGAGTTCCAGAGACTCAACCCTTTGAGAGGAAAAATCTCTCCTCACCTCTGTATTAAATGAGCGACCCCTTATTTTTAAACAGTGCCTCCCTAGTTCCAGATTCTCCCACGAGAGGAAATATCCTCTCCACATCCATCCTGTCAATACCCCTCAGGATCTTCAAGGTTTCGATCAGGTCGCCTCTTACTCTAAACTCTAGTGGATACAAACCTAACATCTTCAACCTTTCCAAGACAGCCTGTCCATTCCTGGTATTAGCCTAGTAAACCTTTTCTGAATTGCTTCTAATACATTTACGTCACCAAATTTGTCCACAATACACTAGATGTGTTCTCACCAAATGCCCTGTGCAACTGAAGCATAACATTTGTAATCGATCCCCTCACAATAAACAGTGACATTCTTAAGCTTTCCTAAGGACTTGTTGTACCTGTAGACCAGCCTTTTGTGACTCCTGCCCTGAAATGGCCAGGTCCCTCTGCACCTCGGGCGGGATTCTCCGATTGCCGACGGCAAAATCGCATTCGGCCAGAGAATCCCGAGTGCCGTAATCGTGGCCGGCATCGCTTTTGCCTCAAAAGTGGCATACTCTGAAGAGTACGGCGTACGCTGTCGGGATGGCCTCAGGACGTATGGGCCGAGTTCCCAACAGCGCAGAACAATATGCTATTTTTTTTCGTGAACCTTGCGTGGCGGCTGCAGACTGTGTCCAGCGGCGCCAAAGTCGGGGGGGGGGGGGGGGGGGGGGGGGCCTGGCTGGGGGAACTGGTGGGGGGGGGGGGGGGGGGGGGTGGTCGGGCGATGGTGAGGGGGGGGGGGGGGGTTACTGGGGATCATTATTTAGCAGGCTGGGTCCGGGTGTGGTCAATGCCTTGCGACTGCGGCCACGGACCCTGCCATTCTCCAGCCGATTTGGGCATGGGAGCCGGATGCTTTACCCAGCGCGGCTGCAGGTCCCCCCCCCCCCCCCCAACGGTCCCGGAATCATTGCAGCTGTTGCGCTGTTTTTTCTGGTGTAAACGCCACTGTTCCCAGGCCAGCGCTTAGTCTGGAAATCCGAGAATCCAGCCCAGAGTTCCTCAATCTCTCTCCATTTAGATAAGAAGCTTTTTTACTCTTCCTGCCGAAACAGAGAATTTCACTTTTTCCCCATAATTATACTCCATTAATCAGATTTTTGCCCACTCACTTAACCTTCTATGTTCTTTTGTAGCCCCCTTATGTTCTCTTCACAATTTATTTTCCTGCCTATCTTTGTGTCGTCAACGAATGTAGCATCAGTCTCTTCATCCAAGTCATGGATTCCCAAACTGAATGCCTATCAGCATCCAGTGCTCTTTGAGGCCTTGCTCTGGTTGGCCCATTTGACTTATTGCATCTCGCTGTTGTTGGACAGAAAATCCCACAGCCACCCCCAAGGCTGAAATGAGGCAGGAGACAAATCGGCCAGAAGCGGGCGGTGTCAGCATTGAGAGGTTGCGACTGGCCTATAGTTGGCGGCGGGACCTCAGTTGACAGAATGGGTGTGGTTAAGACCTCAAGAAGGAGCGGGGTGGGATTTGGGCCTCAGGAAGGGGCAGGTTGGGGTTCAGGCCTCACTGAAATGAACAGGGTAGGGGTTCGGTCCTCAGAAAATTAACAGGGTCTGGGGGAGGGTATGAAGGAGAAGATGGGAATCCTTTATGAACGACAGTGTTTCAATGAGATAGATTGATTCAGTGTTTCTGGTGTCTGGGTGGGTTGTTGAGAAATCCATGGACTCTGTCTTGGTCCCATTTGGCATTTATTGTGCATTATGGTGTGTTTGATTGCAGTTTGCCTGTTTATTCACATGCCCTTATTAACCCTGAGTGTTAGAATAAAGGATAGTTATTGTAAATAATTTTTTCTTTCTCACCTTGTATATAAAGTTTATTTCTGCTTATTCAAAAGAAGTGGATTCTTGTGGTCTTATTCACTCAGCAAGTGTCTTGAATCACAAATGTTGTCGTCTTTAAACAAAACATTTTGGTTCCTAACTGAATCATACCACCATTGGGGTCTGTTGAAGGATCATAGACACCAGGGGTGGGATTCGTCATTGACCGACGGCGAAATCGGGGTGTGCAATCGGGAGGAGAATAGCTCCTGACCCCGTAATTTGACCCTGAATCGCGATGCTTTGCATCCCTGTAAATGGCGTCAACGCGCCTCACGTAATTGCAACACCGTTCGCATATCGATAGTGGGCCTAACCACGATTCTCCGCCTCCGATGGGCCGAGTTCCCGACGGCTCGGTCCACGTATGCTCTCACAAATCGTGAACCTGACGTGGTGGCTGCTGAGAGAGAGAGAGGGCGTACGGACAGTGTCCAACACATCCATACTTCGCTGGCTGGGGGGGGTGGGAGGGAGAGAGTAGTGGGGGGTGGTCAGGAGGTCTGCTGTGGGGTCAGGATGGACGGGTACGCAACACCATTGCCCCAGCTGGCAAGACAGCCATGTGGCTGCGCCTACCGTTGACAGCCCACTATCAACCTGATGACCTGGGTCGTATCGGTGACCCCACCCCCCTGGGTGCCCTCTGGCCCCAACTGACCCATCAGCTGTATGGGTGCTCCAGCACAACCTGTTCCATCCTTTCGGACCCGATCAGTGTGCATGTGGGGGGAGTATCGTTTAAGCGCGGCTGCCGTTTGTCAGCCCTGTGAGTATCCATCATGGAACTGGTGAGTTCCACACTTTTCTGTGGGATTCGATGGTGTTGCACGCGGCGCGGGTGCTAGCCCTTCACCAGTAGCAGAATCGGTGCAGGTATGGTGCCGATTTTTCTGACTTGAAAGTCCACGGATTCTCCGTTGGCTTCAAAACTTAGACTCAGAAACAGGGAATCCGGCCCATGAAGGGCACCTCTAGGTGGCATTGTTAGTATCTTACACGTGAGTCTATTCAAACAATATCCTCACAACAAACAGATCACAGAATATTAGTGCAGAAGAGGCCCTTCAGCCCATCGAGTCTGCACCGACACATGAAAGGCACCTGACCTGCCCACCAAATCCCATTGGCCAGCACTTGGCCCATAGCCTGGAATGTTAAAACGTTCCAAGTGCTCATCCAGGTACATGTTACAGGATGTGAGGCAACCAGCCTCTACCACCCTCCCAGGCAGCGCGTTCCACACAAGCACCTCTCTGGATTCCACAAATACCACCTAAAACACCCATCCATCACCTTGAACTTGTGTCCCCTTGTAACTGACACTTCAACTAAGGGGAACAGCTGCTCCCTATCCACCTGTCCATGCCCCTCATAATCTTGTACACCTCGATCAGGTCGCCCCTCAGTCTTCTCTGCACCAGAGAAAACAATACAAGCCTATCCAACCTCTCTTTATAACTTAAATGTTGCATCCTAGGCAACATCCTGGTGAATCCTCTCTGCCCCCCCCCCCCCCCCCCCCCCCCAGTGCAATCACATCCTTCCTATAATGTGGCAACCAGAATTACACACACTACTCCAACTGTGGCCTCACCAAAGTTGTATATAACTCCCATTATGACTGCCCTGCTTTTGTAATCTATGCCCCGACATTAATGTTGAGAGAAAATGTTTATAATGTGAGAGTGATACAAATCTCAGCAGCAAGAGTGAGAATAATGTGAGTTCTGAAAAATGTATAATTTTAAATTGAAATTATATACATAAGGGTGGCACAGTGGTTAGCTCTGCTGCCTCATTGCGGTAAGAGATCAGAGTTCAATTCCGGCCTTGGGTGATTGTGTGGAATTTGCACGTTCTCCCCGTGTCTGTGTGAGTTTCCTCCCACAGTCCAAAGATGTGCAATTTGGGGGGATTGGACATGATGAATTGCCCCTTAGTGTCCAAAGATGCGCTGGTTAGATGTGGTTTCGGAGATAGGGTGGGGGAATGGGCCTGGGTATTGTGGTGATATGCATTACTGTAAATACACAAGGGGTTAATGTAAATACACTAGGACTGAGTAAACACTAGAGGGAGCACCAGGGATATCATGACGCACAGACATTCAACCAATAGGTCAGTAAGATAGGACACGACCAATGGGCAGTCAAGACACACCCAGAGATGACACTACCACAAGGGGGCTACCCATATAAAAGGACAGGGCACACATGCTCTTTCTCTTTCCATAGATGACACTCCGAGAGACGGGCAGATCAGAGCATCGCACCCACCGCATGGATTAGAACAGACTGGTTAGTTAGATTGAGTTACTATAGCAGATCAGCAGGAGAGTCGAACCCAAGTAGGAGGATTGTTAACTGGTCAATAAATGTATTAAACCTATCTCCAAGTCTGAACCTTCCTTTGTAAGAGCATACATCAAGGAAGCAGCTTATGCTGTATGAAGAAGTATAACACAACAGATATGGTGCTCTTTCATAGATTTCATGGAATTTACAGTGCAGAAGGAAGCCATTCGGCCCAACGAGTCTGCACCGGCTCTTGGAAAGAGCAACCTACCCAAGGTCCACACCTCCACCCTATCCCCATAACCCAGCAACCCCACCCAACACTGGGCAATTTTGGACACTTAAGGGCAATTTAGCATAGCCAATCCACCTAACCTGCACATCTTTGGACTGTGGGAGGAAACCGGAGCACCCGGTGGAAACCCACGCAGACACTGGGAGGATGTGCAGACTCCGCACAGACAGTGACCCAAGCCGGAATCGAACCTGGGACCCTGGAACTGTGAAGCAATTGTGCTATCCACAATGCTACCGTGCTGCCCCACCGTTTCAGAGGGTCATTGCAGACTCGATGGGCCGAATGGCCTTCTTCAGCCCTGTAGGGACCCTATGCATTCTATGAAAATTTGTATATTGAGAAAGGTAAAAATAGTTTGTTTTGTTTCTGAATCTTGGTGTTAGGAGTCTGGTCAATTTGTGACTAAAAGGTCAGCAGTGGAATTCTCTGTCGTCGGGGTCCTCCGGTCTGCTGGTAGCTCACCCACGCCCGTGGGCTTCCCGACAGTGTGGGATGGCCACAATGGAAACCCCATTGGCCGGCTGCGGGAATGGACAATCCCACTGCAGGCGCGCCATGCAGGAAAACACGGTTGGTCCACACGGACAGTGACCCGGGGCCGGAATTGAACATGGGTCCTCAGTGCCGTGAGACAGTAATGCTAACCACTGAGCAACCATGCTGACTCCATCAGCTGTTTTCATCAAGGATTCGCCTCCAAATTTTCCAACTATCTTTTCAAACAAGGTTTTCTCAGCTGTTTAATGAAGGATCTGCCTTCAGGTTTTCCAATCTCCTTTCAGTATTTCTTTTGTTGTCATAGAATCCCTACAGTGCAGAAGGAGGCCATTCAGCCCATTGGGTCTGCACCGGCCCTCTAAAAAAGCTCTGTACCTAGTCCTCTCCCCCGCCCTATCCTCGCAACCTAATCTGTACATCCCTGGACACAAGGGTAATTTAGTATGGCACCGAACCTTCTGATTAGTAAGTTTGCAGACGACACAAAGGTTGGTGGAATTGCGGATAGCGATGAGGACTGTCCGAGGATACAGCAGGATTTAGATTGTTTGGAGACTTGGGCGGAGAGATGGCAGATGGAGATTAATCCAGACAAATGCGAGGTAATGCATTTTGAAAGGTCTAATGCAGGTAGGGAATATACAGTGAATGGTAGAACCCTCAAGAGTATTGACAGTCAGAGAGATCTAGGAGTACAGGTCCACAGTCACTGAAAGGGACAAAACAGGTGGAGAAGGTAGGCAAGAAGGCATACGGCATGCTTGCCTTCATTGGCCGGGGCATTGAGTATAAAAATTGGCAAGTCATGTTGCAGCTGTCTAGAACCTTGATTGGGCCATACTTGGAGTATAGTGTTCAATTCTGGTCGCCACACTACCAGAAGGATGTGGAGGCTTTAGAGAGGGTGCAGAAGAGATTTACCAGGATGTTGCCTGGTATGGAGGGCATTAGCTATGAGGAGAGGTTGAATAAACTTGGTTTGTTCTCACTGGAACAACGGAGATTGAGGGGTGACCTGATAGAGGTCTGCAAAATTATGAGGGGCATAGACCGAGTGGATAGTCAGAGGCTTTTTCCCAAGGTAGAGGGGTCAATTACTAGGGGGCATAGGTTTAAGGTGCGAGGGGCAAGGTTTAGAGGAGATGTACAAGGCAAGTTTTTTTACACACAGGGTAGTGGGTGCCTGGAACTCGCTGCAGGAGGAGGTGGTGGAAGCAGGGGCGATAGTGATGTTTAAGGGACATTTTTACAAATACATGAACAGGATGGGAATAGAGGGATTCGGACCCCGCAAGTGCAGAAGATTTTAGTTTAGACGGGCAGCATGGTCGGCACAGGCTTGGAGGTCTGAAGGGCCTGTTTCTGTGCTGAACTTTTCTTTGTTCTTTGTTCTTGACATCTTTGGACTGTGGGAGGAAACCCACATAAACACGGAGAACGTACAAACTCCATACAGTCATCGAAGGCTGGAATCAAACATGGGCCCCTGGTGCTGTGCGGAAACTGTGTGACCACGCCTTACTACAACATGCATACAAAATCCTGTACAAAAACTCAGGTGCTCAGTTCCCGACAATACTATTGTTTCCAAAAGCTGGAAATAAGGACACCAAACTTAGAATTGCTTCTAATCTTTGCCTTTTCTCTAGTCAATTTCACCCAGGTCTACGTGTTCAGCTCTGTCTTTAGCTTCAGTGACCATTCCCCTGTTCCGATGGTTTCCTCTGTTACTTTAACTTCAGGCTTCCTGGAAACTCTTCTTATTTTTCTACTTTCCTTAACTAGCTATTTTTCAGGTTACTGGCACTTGTTTCCTTTCCGCTTAAGCCACTGTATGGCTTTTCTGCTAGCAAAGCCGAGAGAGATGTACTCTCTCCTCCTGTGACGCTCTTTCCAGTTAAAACCAATTAAGAAAAATAAATTTAAGAGTACCCAATTATTTTTTTTCCAATTAAGGGGCAATTTAGCCCCTGCACATCTTTGGGTTGTGGGGTGAAACCCACGCAGACATGGGGAGAATGTGCAAACTCCACACGGACAGTGACCCAGGGCCAGGATTCAAACTCGGGTCCTCAGTGCTGTGAGCCAGCAGTGCTAACCACTGCACCACGTGCTGCCCCTGTGAAAGCCAAATTAAGATATTTTCCCTAAAGTGACCCTTGGTTGCTAAGCAACTTACTCTCTCTCCAGTCTTTTATTTTACTTTACCTGTCATGAACTCACTCTCAGCTCAATAGTGATACAGTTTGAACTGAAACCAAAAAAAACCCATACACACAAACACCTATGTTTGACATGAACCTAACTAGACCCTTTCCGCCAAAAATCACTAAATTAAGCCCACTTAAATCTAGACCTTCTAGGGTACAATCTAACCAAATTAAGTGTGGTAGCGAGCAGGAATCGCCGGGTGTTTTATCATAGAATTTACAGTGCAGGAGGAGGCCATTTGGCCCATCGAGTCTACACTGCCCCTTGGAAAAAGCACTCCACCCATGCCCACACCTCCACCCTATCCCCGTAACCCAGAAACCCACCCAACTTTTTTTTGGACACTAAGGGCAATTTATCATGGCCAATCCACTTAACTTGCACATCTTTGGATTGCGGGGCAAAACCGGAGCACCCGGAGGAAACCCACGCAGACACAGAGAAAAAGTGCTCACTCCTCACAGACAGTGACCCAAGCTGGGAATCGAACCTGGGACCCTGGAGCTGTGAAGCAACTGTGCTAACCACTACTACCGTACTGCCCTAGCCTTTTCGTATGGTTTTCCCGTCTCTTGTATCTAACATTGATTAGACCATTTAGCGATGCCCCGCGTGCTTTACGCCGCAAATGTCTATCCCGCCAGCTGATTGGCTGGGCCTGCGCCCGGCAGAACCCTGCTAACGAGGAGGGAGCAGTACTTAAACCGATCCCGCAGATCAAACCCCAGACAGCACGTAGCCACTGCATTGATTAGTGCCCCGATTCGGTTTGCTGACCTGGCCAGGCTCATAGACATGGTTGAGTCCAGGAGGGATACCCTGTTACCCCAAGGGGGTCGGAGAGTCAGCCAGGTGGCAGCCAGTGTTGCCTTGGAGGTAGTGACACTGGCCGTCAGCTCGAGGAATATCACCAGGAGGACCTCCACCTAGTGCCGCAAGAAGCTCAACTGCCTCCAAGGTGCCACGGGGGTGAGTGGCATCAGCCCCATGCCACCAGTCCTGCATGCCATCCCTTGCCACTGCCCTACCCCGTCCACCTCCCTGTAGACTCTGAGCCTGGAACCACCCTTCCCAGCACAAGACCACACCTGTTCCCCAGCACACCATGGCACCCACCAGTGCACCCCACCCATGCTCGGCAGTGCCTGTTCCCAGCCATTCTACCCTCACCTCCCGCTCCCTGTGAAGCATGCAAAGTTCGGCTCACAATGCCCCCCCCCACCCGTGTACCTGCAGGAGACGGAACAAGCCATGGAGGTCGTGCAAGTGGCCGAGGACAGATCAGTCACTGATGTTGAGATCCGTGGGGAGGTAGTGGCGTGATGGTATTGTCGCGGGACTGGTAATCCGGAGACGCAGAGTAATGCTCTGGGAACCCCACCATGGCAGTTGGCAGAGTTTGAATTCAATAAAACTCTGGAATTAAAAGTCTAATGATGACCATGAAACCATGGTTGATTGTTGTAAAACCCCATGTGGTTTACTCATGTCCTTTTAGGGAAGGAAATCTGCCCTCCTTACCTGGTCTGGCTGACATGTGGCTCCAGACCCACAGCAATGTCCTCGGGGAGGGGCAATAAATGCTGGCCCAGTCAGCAACACCTACATCCTATGGTCGCCCCAGTAGCACAATGGTTAGCACTGTTGCTTCACAACGCCAAGATCCTGGGTTCGATTCCTGGCTGGGTCACTGTTTGTGCGGAGTCTGGACGTTCTTCGTGTCTGCGTGGGTTTCCTCCCACAAGTCCCGAAAGACGTGCTGTTAGGTGAATTGTACATTCTGAATTCTCCCACTGTGTACCCGAATAGGCGCCGGAATGTGGCGACTAGGGGCTTTTCACAGTAACTTTATTGCAGTGTTAATGTAAGCCTGCTTGCGACAATATTAAAGATTATTATTGAGTGAATTTTAAAAAAAAAACAGATGACCTGTCACAGGCCCCCCCCCCCCCCCCCCACCCACCGCCTTCCAAGAGAACACCGAGGAGAAGAGCACCGAGGATGCCACCGTTGGGGTGTCACAGATGTCATCCCACCTTACACCAGCGCAGAGACACACCTTGGGTGAAAGTAGTGGTCAGGCTTCGGTGGCACATTCTGGTGCACACCTCATGGTTGCTGATGCATGTCCGGTGCTGGTGGGAAGGTCCAGGGGGGACAGCAGTGGGAGGTCAACTGTATCCATCGACCCAGCTGAGTCACCGTCTGAGGCTGAACCCCTGCACCCGGGTATCCCGGAGCTGATGCAGTCGATAGGGTGAGGGCGTGAGATTCAGAGGGGATGTCAGTGACACTCCAGAAAGTTCATAGCCGATTGGAGGAGTCCCAGATGCTAAGGGCACAGGAGATGACACCGGCAATGCATGGTACCGAGGCCAACACTGCCAGAGTGGCGACCGCAGTGTAGGGTCTGGAGCATGACGTCAGCACCAAAAGCGGTCCTGTCCAAGGAGTAGACCAGCCAGTGGCTGCCTTGTCAGCATGTCCCAGACGCTGGGGGACGTTTCCGAGGTGCATGTCCCAGATGCTGGGGGACATTGGTGAGGCACTGCAGAGTGTGGTCCGGTCACAGAGGGGCATTGTGGAGGTGATCAACACCATGGTGCAGACATTGGGGAGCGGTTAGGGCTGGCAGAGCCAGATGACGCAGGGGCATCCAGAGCTCAATCCAGTTGCCTCTTCGGCCCAAGGTGACCCCCCAGGGTCCTAAGGGAGGAGGGAGCCGTGGAGGCAGACCCGGAGCCTCCCTAAAGGGCGACGATGGCGGTCACCAGCTCGCGAGTGTCCAACACCCCCCAGCAATGAAATTCTTCGAGCGACTGCTGCTTCCGGATGTGGAAGGGGAGGGAGGAGTTGGGGTTATATACAAGTGGCTGGGGGAGCAGGGAGGTGATTGGGTGGTGAAGCTCAAGGGGAAATGGGAAGGGGAGTTGGGAAGGGAGATCAATTGGGGAGCATGGAGTGAGGCACTGCGCAGGGGACCTTCTCCTGTGCAAAGATGAGCCTGATACAGTTTAAGGTGGTGCACAGGGTGCATATGACTCGGGCGAGAATGAGTGGGTTCTTTCAGGGGTTAGCAGATGAGTGTGAGAGGTGCGGGTGGGGGCCAGCGAATCATGCGCACATGTATTGGGGTTGTGAAAAATTGGGAAGATTCTGGGTGGGAGTGTTTGCGGTCCTAGCCAGGATAGTGGAGGAGGGAGTGGACCCGGACCCTTTGGTGGCGGTATTTGGGGTTTCAGAGAAGCCGGAGCTCATGGAGAGGAGGAAGCCGATGTCTTGGCCTTCGCCTCTCTGGTTGCACGGTGGCGAATTTTGCTGGAGTGGCGGTCGGCACCGCCACTGACTGGGGTAGCAGCATGGTTGGGTGACCTGTACGCCTTCCTGCGGTTGGAGAAGATAAAGTTTGAGTTAAGGGGCTCAGCATGGGGGTTTGAGGAAAGGTGGGGGATGTTTGTGACCGTGTTTGACGAGCTGTTCGCCACAGTGGGGGTGGGGGTATGAAAAAGGGGAAAAATTTGTACTGACTGTGTAGTTGATTGCTGGGAAGTATGTTTCCCGGGGTGTTTATTTGCTGTAACCTGTTTTGATACATGTTTGTAATAAAATACATTAAAAAAAAAAACAATGGCGTGCTTCGGGGTCAGCGCACGGAACAGGGTGGCACGGCCAGGCCTGTGTCTCCGCCAAGTTGGCATGATCCCTCCGCTTCCGGGCCCTCCAGAGGATGCCTGCTAGGGGCATCAAAGGTCACAGGATGTGGTAAGCAGCAGGCTGCCCCCACCTCTGATGTGTATCCTGGGGACACAGCTGGAAGTAGCAGTAGCACACGGAGGGCTAAGCAGTTTGAGGATCACAGAGAGGACACTGGGGAGGGGAGGCAGCTGCATCGGTAGCTTGGGACAGTTGGGTCACTACTGTACCTCAAAGGGAGGCCATCTCTGACAAATCTGTTAGAGTTCTTTGAGGAAGTAACAAGGAAGTTAGACAAAGGAGAACCAGTGGACGCGATTTATTTACATTTCCAGAAGACCTTTGACAAGGTGTCACATAGGCGACTGTAAAATAAGTTAAGAGCCCATGATGTTAAGGGTAAGATCCTGACATGGATGGAGGATTGGCTGACTGGCAGAAGGCAGAGAGTGGAATAAAAGGGTATTTTTCAGGATGGCAGCCCGTGACTAGTGGTGTCCCTCAGGGGCCTGTGCTGGGACCACAACTTTTTACAATATACCTTAATGATCTGGAAGAAGGAACTGAAGGCACTGCTGCTATGTTTGCAGATGATGCAAAGATATTTAGAGGGACAGGTTGTATTGAGGAAGCAGGCGGGCTGCAGAAGGACTTGGACAGGCTAGGAGAGTGTGCAAAGAAGTGGCAGATGGAATACAATGTGTAAAAGTGAGGTTATGCACTTTGGAATGAGGAATGGAGGCATAGACTATCTTCTCAATGGGAAATCAGAAGCACGAAGGGACTTGGGAATCCTTGTTCACGATTCTCTTTGGGTTAACATGCAGGTTCAATCGGCAGTGCAGAAGGCAAATGCATTGTTGGCATTCATGTCGAGAGGGCTAGAATACAAGACCAGGGATGTACTTCTGAGGCTGTATAAGGCTCAGGTCAGACCCTGTTTGGAGGATTGTGAGCAGTTTTGACCCCGTATCTAAGGAAGGATGTGCTGGCCTTGGAAAGGGTCTAGAGGAGGTTCACAAGAATGATCCCTGGAATGAAGAGCTTGTCGTATGAGGAACAGTTGAGGACTCTGGGTCTGTACTCGGAGTTTAGAAGGATGAGGATGGATCTTATTGAAACTTACAGGATACTGTGAAGCCTGGATAGAGTGGACGTGGAGAGGATGTTTCCACTTGTAGGAAAAACTAGAACCAGGGTTCACAATCTCAGACTAAAGGGACAATCCTTTAAAACAGAGATGAGGAGGAATTTCTTCAGCCAGAGGGTGGTGAATCTGTGGAACTCTTTGCCGCAGAAGGCTGTGGAGGCCAAATCACCGAGTGTCTTTAAGACAGATAGATAGGTTCTTGATTAATAAGGGGATCAGAGGTTTTGGGGAGAAGGCAGGAGAATGGGAAAAAATGTCAGCCATGATTGAATAGCGGAGCAGACTCGATGGGCCGAGTGGCCTAATTCTGCTCCTATGTTTTATGATTTTGTGGTCTTACCTCATGTTTTCTGGAGACTATAAAATTGATATTGTAGTTTGTTTTACTTTTCTGACTTTGTATAGTAAAGTTTATTTTGTTGTTTAAAGTGTGGAATCTTGCAGCTTTATTCTCCTTGTGGGTAACTGGGTTCCAGCTTCCTACTTTAAATAAAAAGTTACTAGTCCCTAACCGGATCCTAACAAAATTCATTTTCTAAATAGGTGCTCAGTCAAAGTCATTGGATAAGTTAAAATCTTTTTATACCATGGTGATGGAATCATGATTTGTAATTTGGTTTGTTTTTCTGTAAAGAATGAAATCCAATGACCTCATGTATAACATACAGAAATAAATTTTCATCGGTACTCGGCAGAGCTCATTGCCAAATTAGGCTATTGGACTCCGTGACAAGGGAGTTAATTTATAGAGGAGTAGACAGTTTGACTGATAGAACAGGAACTGGACAGAAATGACGAAGCACTGCCTAAAACATAATCTTAAACCTCATTATTGTAACAATGTGGTATAAAATACTTCAAACATTTGGATTCAACTTCCCGAACCCAGGTGTTCACCTGTGGGAAATTGAAGAAACGTGATATCCAGTTCATGATCGCGTGTGGCTAGCATTGTTATTTTCCTGGATTACACCACTGGACAAGTACTTATAGGGGAATGTAGGCAGTAGGGGGACTATAGTAAGAGGCTGTCTCTCTTCTTGGCATAGGATCAACAATGGATCTGTGCTGTGATATTATGATGCTGCATATCCTGGGACTATGTTGGCAAGATGACAGTCTGCTGGGAGCCATTCACCCGATTTTTCTGGGACTTGTTTGTGGCCAACAAACAAGCAGAAGAATAGCCAGGTAGCCAGGAACCAGGGGAAAACAGCCAAAGCATGAGAGGGTTGATGCACGATCAATGACCACTAAAGCGAGGTTGTAGTCCAACTGAAAGCTTTAATAAGCTAGATGTTTCCCCCAGCAGCTCAGGTACAGAATGAAGGCTGCTAGGGCGGCACGGGTTCTTATACCCCGCCTAGCAGGGCGGAGCTATCATACATTCTAACCAATAGAAAGCATACAGTTTCCACCAATGGTGCTTTGGACTATCAGGTACCGTAATACCTATGATACGACATTCACCCCCTGTTAAAAAAGAGTCCGGCGGGGGTGGTGGGCTGAAACTACAAAACATGGCAACGTGGTATAATTAGTTATGGAGGTATCGTAATACCTCCGTACAGTGTTTAGTAACTATTTACAATCCTGATAGCTATGTACATTTGATGGTTTATATTTACAGTTTACAATTAAAATGAAGCAATCAGTTGATCCTGGGCCCTGGTCGTCCTCTGTGATCGTCGGAGCTTCGGTGGTGACTCCGGTGGAGGCTCGGGCGTCTGCGACTCCGGGAGCGTGGCTTCGATCTCCATGGCAGCTTCGGCACCCCTAGACGGCGCTGGTGGGGAAAACGGTTGACCTGGGAAGGGAGTGCCTGCGGGGGGGGCATCGGTGGGTGGGGGGGGGGGGCGTCGGTGGGGGGGACGGGGACGGCGGAAGGACAGATCCTCCTGTAAGGTGCTGCGGTGGAGGGGAGGGTGGGACTGGTGGCTGGGATGTGCGTGGGGGTTCCGGCGGGCGCCAGGTCCCGTAGGGAGACCATATCTTGTCAACCGTCGGGGTACGCCTAGGCGTACTGGGGGTTAGCATGGAGCAGATGGATCCTCTCGACCAACGGGTCCGACTTGTGCGCCCGCACGTGTTTTCGGAACCGGATGGGTCCGGGTGCTGCCAACCAGGTCGGGAGCGAGGTCCCAGAGGAGGACTTCCTAGGGAAGACGAGGAGACGTTCGTGGGGTGTCTGATTGGTGGTCGTACAAAGCAGTGACCGGATGGAGTGGAGGGCATCCGGGTGGACCTCTTGCCAGCAGGACACTGGGAGGTTCCTGGACCGTTCCGTTCTCCCTCTCTACCTGTCCGTTACCCTGGGGGTTGTAACTGGTCGTCCTGCTCGAGGCGATGCCCTTGCTGAGCAGGAATTGATGCAGTTCGTCGCTCAGAAAGGAGGACCCCCTATCACTGTATATGTAAGCGGGGAACCTGAACAGTGCAAAGATGCTATGGAGGGCCTTGATGACGGTGGTTGCGGCCATGTTGGGGCAGGGGATGGCGAATGGGAACCGGGAGTACTTGTCAATCACGTTCAGGAAGTACGTGTTGCGGTCGGTGGATGTGAGGGGGCCTTTGAAGTCCATGCTGAGGCGTTCAAAGGGACGGGAAGCCTTTATCAGGTGCGCTTTCTCTGGTCGGTAGAAGTGCGGTTTGCACTCCGTGCAGATTTGGCAGTTCCTGGTGGCTGTCCTGACCTCGATGGAGTAGGGCAGGTTGCGGGTCTTGACAAAATGGAAAAAGCGAGTGACCCCCGGGTGGCAGAGGTCCTTGTGGAGGGCTCGGAAACGTTCCACTTGTGCAGTGGCACAAGTGCCGCGGGACAGGGCATCAGGAGGCTCGTTTAGCTTCCCGGGACGATACAAGATCTCGTAGTTGTAGGTGGAGAGTTCGATCCTCCCCCGCAAGATCTTGGCGTTTTTTATCTTGCCCCGCTGTGCATTATCAAACATGAAAGCAACCGACCGTTGGTCCGTGAGGAGAGTAAATCTCCTGTCGGCCAGGTAATACTTCCAATGTTGCACAGCTTCTACTATGGGCTGGGCCTCCTCTTCGACTGAGGAGTGGCGGATTTCGGAAGCATGGAGGGTAGGAGAGAGAAGAAGGCCACGGGTCTGCCCGCTTAGTTGAAGGTGGCCGCCAGAGCTACGTCGGACGCATCGCTCTCGACCTGGAAGGGGAGGGACTCGTCGATGGCGTGCATCGTGGCCTTTGCAATGTCTGCTTTGATGCGGCTGAAGGCCTGGCGGGCCTCTATTGACAGGGGAAAAGCTGTGGATCGGATCAGGGGACGGGCCTTGTCCGCGTAGTTGGGGACCCACTGGGCGTAGTAGCCAAAAAACCCTAGGCAACGTTTCAGGGCCTTGGAGCAGTGAAGGAGGGGGAACTCCATAAGGGGGCGCATGCATTCAGGGTCGGGGCCTATATCTCCATTTCGCACTACGTAGCCGAGGATGGCTAGGCGGTTGGTGCTAAACACGCATTTATCCTTGTTGTATGTAAGGTTAAGGATTTTAGCGGTCTGGAGAAATTTTCGGAGGTTGGTGTCGTGGTCCTGCTGGTCATGGCCGCAGATGGTGACATTATCGAGATACGGGAATGTTGCCCGAAAGCCGTACCGGTCAACCATTCGGTCCATCTCGGTGACACCGAAGGGAACCCTCAAGAAGTGATAGAGCCGCCCATCTGCCTCGAAGGCAGTGTATTTGCGGTTACTAGTACGGATGGGGAGCTGGTGATAGGCGGACTTGAGATCCACCGTGGAGAAGACCTTATAATGTGCGATCCTGTTTACCAGGTCGGATATGTGGGGGAGAGGGTACGCGTCCAGCTGCGTAAACCTGTTGATGGTCTGACTGTAGTCGATGACCATCCTATGCTTCTCCCCGGTCTTTACCACCACTACTTGAGCTCTCCAGTGGCTGTTACTGGCTTCAATGACCCCTTCTCTCAGTAGCCTTTGGACCTCTGACCTAATAAAGATCCGGTCCTGGGCACTGTAGCGTCTGCTCCTGGTGGCAACGGGTTTGCAATCTGGTGTGAGGTTCGCAAACAGGGAAGGCGGGTCGACCTTAAGGGTCGCGAGGCCACAGACAGTAAGGGGGGGTATAGGGCAGCCGAATTTGAAGGTCAGACTTTGAAGGTTACACTGGAAGCCTAAACCCAGGAGTGTAGCCGCGCAGAGGTGGGGAAGGGCGTAGAGACGGAAATTTTTGAACTCCCTTTCCTGGACTTTGAGGTTTGCTACACAAAACCCCTTTATCTCCACTGAGTGGGAACTGGAAGCCAGGGAGATTTTTTGATTAATGGGGTGGATGAGGAGAGAACAGCGCCTTACCGTGTCGGGGTGTATGAAGCTCTCTGTGCTCCCAGAGTCGATTAGGCAGTACGTCTCGTGCCCGTTGATGAATACGGTCGTTGTAGCAGTTGAGAGTGTTCGAGGCTGAGACTGATCCAGTCACCGAGGCTAATCGCAGCAGTTGAGAGTTCTCTTCGGGCAGTGGGTGGTTAGCCGAGCTGGGGTCCTGGGGGTTAATCCAAGATGGTGGCTCCCATTGGTCGCACATGGCTGGGGATGCACAAGATGGCGGCGCCCGGGGTCCGCACGTGGCCCTGGAATAGGAAGATGGCGGCGACCGCTGGCCGCACGGGGCCCGTGGAGAAGTTTGTGGTTGCGGTCCGCATTTGCCGCCGGAGACCGCGACAACAGCACGGGCCTGGCATACCCCCATGTAATGGCCCTTTTTGCTGCATCCCTTGCAGGTGGATGCGCGGGCCGGGCAGCGCTGGCGGGGGTGCTTGGCCTGCCCCCAAAGGTAGCAGCGGGGCCCCTCACGGTTGCCAGGCCGCCTTGCAGCTCAGGCCTGTGGGGAAATGGGGGAATCTCTGGGTCGGCCGCGGAGGGGTTCCACACTGCCCAGGGGGGCTGCCGCGCGGTCGGGAACGTAAGCGCGGGCGTTCCTGGAGGCCACGTCCAGGGAGCCTGCAAGGGCCCGTGCCTCCTGAGACCCAGGGTGTCCCTTTCTAATGGATGTTGGCGGATCTGTGAAGATAGCATACCTGCCACGAAAGCGTCCCGGACTAAGAGTTCAGTGTGTTCGTTTGCCGAAACCTGCGGGCAGCTGCAGCTTCGTCCCAACACCAGGAGTGCACAGTAGATTTTCTCGAGTGATTCACCAGGGGTTTGTCGCCTTGTTGCAAACAGGTGCCGGGCGTAGACCTGGTTTACCGGGCGAATATAGTGTCCTTTTAGCAGCTCTATTGCTGCATCAAAGTCTTCCGCTTCCTCGATGAGAGTGTAAATCTCCGGGCTCACCCTTGAGTGCAGGACGTGCAGTTTCTGCTCTCCCGAGAGTGCGTTTTCGGCCGTCCCGAGATACCCTTTAAAGCACACCAGCCAGTGCTTAAAGATTGCCGCTGAGTTTGCTGCGTGGGGGCTGAGTTGCAGACACTCCGGCTTGATTCGGAGCTCCATCCTTTCTTCTTTAAAAACTAGCTTATTAAATTGATGCACGATCAATGACCACTAAAGCGAGGTTGTAGTCCAACTGAAGGCTTTAATAAGTTAGATGTTTCCCCCAGCAGCTCAGGTACAGAATGAAGGCTGCTGGGGCGGCACGGGTTCTTATACCCCGCCTAGCAGGGAGGAGCTATCATATATTCTGACCAATAGAAAGCATACAGTTTCCACCAATGGTGCTTTAGCCTATCAGGTACCGTAATACCTATAATGCCACAAGGGTGAGATAGACCGGGAGGGGGGAGCGGGGGGGGGGGGGGGGGGGGGGGAGAACGACAACTCAATCTAAGAGGAAGGAAAGGCAAACCGAGGGAGGGGGAGGAGGGAAGAAACGGGGAACAATAGAGGAGAGCCAGGGAGGTAGGTGGGGGGGGGGGAACGTTAACCAACTTGACATCCACATAAACAGAGAAAAAGGAGAATACAGGTGGAAGACGGGAGAGCAGGTTGAAGCGGCAGTGCGCACGAGAAGACAACGGTGGTGAAATCCGGCCGGGAGAAGCGAAGGGCAACATCGGCACCAGACCCATTTGAGGATTGCCCTCCGGAAGTGCCTCGCCGGCACAAACGGATGCCTGTTTATATATATATATCATATCCTCTGTACATAACGACAAAATATACTCTTCAAAAATCCAATAAAAAACATTTATAAGAAAAAAGAATTGAGAAACTGCTCTGCTAGTGAGTGACTATCCCGTTAACCCAGTTGGAAAGTCCAACTAAAGTTTTCACTGCTTCAGATTTTTGTTTTTTCAACACACTCAATTAGATTGCGAAGAAGGAAGAGGTACCTTGGATGGATTCAGAGATATTTCCCTTGAAAACCTATTTTTAAGGTTGTTAATTTGACTGAGAGCTTGGTGTTGAGTTAGATGTTGGGATTGTGCACTCTCTAAGTGTTTGGGGAGTGGGGGAAAGACCTGGCAGCATTCAGTGTGGAGATCATTGCCAGTATTTTCTTCACTTTCAGTTAATTTTCTTTTCAACAATATATTTTCTGTACTGCCTCACGGCGCCGAGGTCCCAGGTTCGATCCCGGCTTTGGGTCCCTGTCCGTGAGGAGTTTGCATAGTCTCCCCGTGTTTGCGTGGTTTTCGCCCCCACAACCCAAAGATGTGCAGGGTGGAATGATTGGCCACGCTAAATTGCCCCTTAATTGGAAAAAATGAATTGGGTACTCGAAATTTATATTAAAAAAAAATATATTTTCTGTAGCACATTTAACTCAAAAGAAACATCCCAAGAAATGTCACATGGTGATCTAGAAATCTGATGCTGAGCGAGAGATTCGGAGTGGTGAGCGAAACCTTGGTCAAAAAGATGGATACTGAGCAGATTTGTAATACTGAAGCTCTGTAAACTCATTGCCAGAGTTTGATTGTCACAATTGGTCAGTACACGCCATTATTATTGCATCATTCAGCTAACAGCATCATGGAAGGTGACCGAGACGGATCTTGGAGATTGCTGGAAGCAAAAAGACTCCATCCTGTGAACAAAAGTCACAATGCCAGAAACATGCAGCAAGAGAGTTGCGGAATGGTGAAATATGAATTAATGAAATGAAAATCGCTTATTGTCGCAAGTAGGCTTCAAATGAAGTTACTGTGAAAAGCCCCTAGTCGCCACATTCCGGCGCCTGTTCGGGGAGGCTGGTACGGGAATCGAACCGTGCTGCTAGCCTGCCTTGGTCTGCTTTAAAAGCCAGCGATTTAGCCCAGTGTGCTTTTATACGGGTTACAGTGTGTCGCACCGACCCAGCTTTTGTGTTCCAGAATTGTGAGCTGACCTGGGCTACACTAAACCAAGGTGCACCAATCCTTCATGGATCTTTCTTCTAATGGGAATCTTCAGTGCCTTCCCATTCTGAACAGAAAGTTACTGTACGGAATGACTAGCTTTAACAGAAAAAGCCCCCAAGACACATTACAGATTCAAGGAGAAATGGATACCGAACCATAATGGGAGAATTAGAAAAAGTTCTCTAAACTTTATCAAAATGGAGCATTTTGGAAAAAGTTCCAACCTCGGGAGAGGAGTGCCAGTGTAGGGCAAGACATTGAAGGTTCTGGTGCCAATAATGTGAATTGAGATGTGGAAGACTGAACAGTGCAGGAGGGATACCAAGTTGGAAAATACCAAGTTTCAGAATTGGGTCGATCTGAAGACAATAGAGGGAATTTGAAGATGAAGACAAGGATTTTAAATTCAGTTGCGTCAGGACCCAAGGCAAATGCAAGTCATCAAGGATGAAGACTTCGGGAGAATGGAGCAGGATCTGAACTGCTGAACTGTGGACAAGTTGGAATTTATGGAGGATAGGAGGCAAGAAGGAGGGTACAGGAGAAACCTAAGTTAGAGATAACAAAAGGGTTGTCGTGAGAGTGGGCTGAGATAAGAGTATGATCCAGCAATCCAGTTGGAAACCTTGAGGCTTTTCCACTGAATAATCAAGGCAAATTTAATTGTTTCTTTTCAGGAAAAATTGGATACATTTCCACAGCAGGGAAGGTGCATAGAATCATAGAATTCCCACAGTGCAGAAGGAGGCCATTCTGCCCATCGAGTCTGCACAGACCCCCTGAAGCGCACCCTAACTTAGGCCCACTCCCTTATCCCCGTAACCCCACCTAACCGTTGGACACTAAGGGGCAATTTAGCGTGGCTGATCCACCTACCCACACATCTTTGGACTGTGGGAGGAAACCGGAACACCCGGAGGAAACCCACGCAGATATCAGGAGAGCAACTCAGTGACCCAAGATCCGAATCAAACCTGGGTCTCCGGCACTGTGAAGCAGCAATGCTACTATCCACTGTGCCACCGTGTTGCCCATGACTGGAGAAAGTCAGGTACATGACAGTGGAGAAGGAGTGGAAGAGAGAGATTAGTTTTAGATTTTCCCAAAAGACAATCAGCAGAATGATCTCCTTTTACATTATCGATGTTTGATTGTATGGCTCAATACGTGCGTGGTGCAGGGTGGATTCTGATGTTGCTATGTTGATTGTTGTGCAATTCTGTACTAAGAATTTAAATCTCTCCCTCAATGCCAGCAAAACTAAAGAGCTGGTCATTGACTTCAGGAAGCAAAGTACTGTACACACCCCTGTCAGCACCAATGGGGCCGAGGTGGAGATGGTTAGCTGTTTCAAATTCCTAGGGGTGCACATCTCCAAAAATCTGTCCTGGTCCACCCACGTCGACGCTACCACCAAGAAAGCACAACAGCGCCTATACTTCCTCAGGAAACTAAGGAAATTCGGCATGTCCACATTAACCCTTACCAACATTTACAGATGCACCATAGAAAGCATCCTATCGGGCTGCATCACAGCCTGGTATGGCAACTGCTCGGCCCAGGACCGCAAGAAACTTCAGAGAGTGTGAACACCGCCCAGTCCATCACACAAACCTGCCTCCCATCCATTGACTCCATCTACACCTCCCGCTGCCTGGGGAAAGCGGGCAGCATAATCAAAGATCCCTCCCACCCGGCTTACTCACTCTTCCAACTTCTTCCATCGGGCAGGAGATACAAAAGTCTGAGAACACGCACGAACAGACTCAAAAACAACTTTTTCCCCGCTGTCACCAGACTCCTAAATGACCCTCTTATGGACTGACCTCATTAACACTACACCCTGTATGCTTCATCCGATGCCAGTGCTTATGTAGTTACATTGTATATGTTGTGTTGCCCTATTATGTATTTTCTTCCCATGTATTTAATGATCTGTTGAGCTGCTCGCAGAAAAATACTTTTCACTGTACCTCGGTACACGAGACAATAAACAAATCCAATCCAATCCAATCCAATCAGTGCTGCATGTATATGGGTGTGTAACAAACAGTTTGCTGCTCTTTCCTTTTTGCAGATGCAGCTCCTGGACAAGTTTCCTGTCGAAGGAGGACAGAAGGATCCTAAATTGCGCTGCATCCCTTTCTTGCCTGGTGAGTAGCAGCTTCGTAATCCATTTATTGCCCTCTTCAACTTTGTCTCAGTGTTGTTTGGAGATCTTTTCACTGCACTTTACAGCTTGTGGCTAACTGGCCCAGTGCTGTCTGCAGCCAAATTACATAGAATTATGAAGAATGTACAGCATTGAAGCGGGCCTTTGGCCAAAGTGGTTCATACCTGGTGTTTATGCTTTTGTAACATGCTTACGTCCCCTGGTCATCCTCATCTATGGAACTCAAATACACTTGGAATGAGTCTAATCCTTTCATTATTTTAAGGACATCAGTCATATCTCCTTGAGTAGTGCAAATGGATGTTGTCAGCATGTAGGGGAGGGAGCCTTGGGGAACTATCGAGGGAATGGTGTTGTGGCAAGAACAAAACCTAATTACAAAATTCCAGCATGCGGTTGTAGGAAAGGTGGGCACAGATTTGAGCAGCAAGAAGAAGTTCAAGATCTTTGGAGAGGAAAGGGAAGTAGGTTGGGCGGTGTAGGGGAGATTCTTTGAATATATTTTGGTGAAAGTTTTGAATGGGAGACAAGGGAACCATTTGCAATGTCAACTAGAGTAGGGGCCAGGAGAATGTAGCCGGCAGATCAGCAGGAGTGGGATCAAGGGAGCAGAATATGGGCCTCCTGAATTAGATGAGTTCAGAGCTGGGAAAGAAATTTGAGAAAGACTTCAGGGCTTGGAAGGAGAGAGCTGGATAGTGGGAAGAGGAAAGCATGGAAAGAGACAAGGTAGTTTCAAAAGTTCAAGTGCCCCTGTCAGTGGTTATTGGACTTGTGGTTGGAGAGACAAGGGACAGAGATTTAATGACACAGTTGACTGGGAAGAAAGTAAATTGCTTTCTCGAGTGATGCCAGAGTAGCCATATAAGATGTGGCAAACTAGTGTTGATAAACTTGATCTTTGAATGTGATGTGTGAAAGGTTGTCATTGTGAAACTGTTGAGTTTAAGTGTGAATGGCGTGACTGACTGAAACCAGTAGAAAGGAATAGTTAATTACAGTACTTTTTTTTTGGAAAATAATTTTTATTAAAGTTTTCACAAAATATCAACAACAAAGTGTAAAAGGAACCCAGTAGAATTAAGTACAAAACCAAACAAAACAACCCCGTACCCCCCTCCCCCCTATACATAAATGATAAATGAACACCCCGAATTAACACATAGCAAACATAGCAAATATATGCACCCCCTCAGATCCCCCAGTATAGTCAAACAAAAATAAAATAGACCCCCCCCCCCCCCCCCCCCCCCCCGGGTTGCTGCTGACCATTGTCTACCGTTCTGCCAGGAAGTCCAAGAACGGTTGCCACCGCCTGAAAAACCCTTGCACCGATCCCCTTAAGGCAAATTTCACCCTCTCCAATTTAAGAAACCCCACCATATTGTTGATCCAGGATTCCATGCTTGGGGGCCGCGCATCCTTCCACTGAAGAAGAATCCTTTGCCGGGCTACCAGGGGCGCCAATGCCAGAATACCGGCCTCTTTCGCCTCCTGCACTCCCGGCTCCTCTGCAACCCCAAATATTGCGAGCCCCAAGCCCGGTATGACCCTGGATCCTACCACCCTCGACAATGTCCTCACTACGCCCTTCCAAAATTCCTCCAGCGCTGGGCACGCCCAGAACATATGGGTGTGGTTTGCTGGGCTCCCTGAGCGCCTAACACACCTGTCCTCACCCCCAAAAAACCGGCTCATCCTTGTCACGGTCATGTGTGCCCTGTGTAGCACCTTAAACTGTATGAGGCTGAGCCTCGCGCACGAAGAGGAAGAGTTCACCTTCCCAAGGGCATCTGCCCACGTCTCCTCCTCGATCTCCTCCCCAACTCCTCCTCCCACTTACCTTTCAGCTCCTCCACCGAGGCCTCCTCCTCCTCCTGCATCACTTGGTATGTTGCCGAGATCTTCCCCTCTCCAACCCACCCCCCCGAGAGCACCCTGTCGTGTACCGTGCGTGGCAGCAGCAGCGGGAATTCCACCACTTGCCGCCTGGCAAAAGCCCTTACCTGTAGATACCTAAAGGTGTTCCCCGGAGGGAGCCCGTACTTCTCCTCGAGCTCATCCAGGCTTGCGAACTTCTCGTCCACAAACCGGTCCCCCAACCTTCTTATCCCTGCCCTGTGCCACCCCGAAAACCCTCCATCTATTTTTCCTGGGACAAACCGGTGGTTCCCCCATATCGGGGTCCACACCGAGGCCCCCATTTCCCCCCTGTGCCGCCTCCATTGCACCCAGATTTTGATGGTAGCCGCCACCACCGGGCTCATGGTATACCTCCTTGGAGGGAGCGGCAGCGGCGCCGTTGCCAGCGCCTCCAGACTTGTACCCTCACAGGACGCCGTCTCCAGCCTCTTCCATGCAGCCCCCTCCCCCTCCATCACCCACTTGCGCACCATCGCCGCATTGTGGCCCAGTAGTACCCACAGAGGTTGGGCAGCGCCAGCCCCCCCCATCCCTGCTCCGCTCCAGGAACACCCTTCTCACCCTCGGAGTCCCTCGCGCCCACACAAACCCCGTTATGCTCCTGTTGACCCGGCCTTCGGGATAAGAATAGGGAGGCACTGGAACAAAAACCTTGGGAGCACCGTCATCTTGACTGACTGCACCCTACCTGCCAGGGACAGTGGCAACGTGCCCCACCTCTTAAACTCCTCCTCCATTTGCTCCACCAACCTCGTGAAATTAAGTCCATGCAGGGCCCCCCAGCTCCTGGCCACCTGGACCCCCAAATACCTGAAGCTCCTCTCCGCCCTTTTTAGTGGGAGCTCGTCAATCCCCATCTCCTGGTCCCCTGGGTGAACCACAAACAACTCGCTCTTCCCCATGTTGAGCTTGTACCCTGAGAAATCCCCGAACTCCCTGAGGATCCTCATTACTTCCGGCATTCCCCCCACCGGGTCCGCCACATACAGCAGCAAGTCGTCCGCATAGAGCGACACCCTATGCTCCTCCCCATCCCGCACTAACCCCCTCCAGTTCCTCGACTCCCTCAGTGCCATAGCCAGGGGTTCAATCGCCAGTGCGAAGAGCAGGGGGGACAGGGGACACCCCTGCCTCGTCCCTCGATGCAACCGAAAGTACTCAGACCTCCTCTTGTTCATGGCCACACACGCCATCAGGACCTCGTACAACAGCCTAACCCACCTGACGAACCTCTCCCCAAATCCGAACCTCTTCAGCACCTCCCACAGGTACCCCCACTCTACCCTATCGAAGGCTTTCTCAGCGTCCATCGCCACCACTATCTCCGCCTCCCCCTCCCTCCCCGGCATCATAATAACGTTCAGGAGCCTCCGCACATTCGCGTTCAACTGCCTCCCCTTCACGAACCCCGTCTGATCTTTGTAGATGACCTGCGGCACACAATCCTCAATTCTCGTAGCTAAGACCTTCGCCAGCACCTTGGCATCTACATTTAACAACGAAATCGGCCTGTGAGACCCACACTGCAGGGGATCCTTGTCCCGCTTCAGGATCAAGGAGATCAGTGCCCGGGGCATTGTTGGGGCAACGTCCCCCCCCTCCCTTGCCTCATTGAAGGTCCTAACCAGCAAAGGGCCCAACAGGTCCGCATATTTTTTGTAGAATTCGACCGGGAAACCGTCCGGCCCCGGTGCCTTCCCCGCCTGCATGCTCCCTATCGTTTTGGTCAGCTCCTCCAACCCAATCGGGGCCCCTAATCCCGCCACCAGTCCCTCCTCCACCTTCGGGAACCTCAATTGGTCCAGAAAGTGGCCCATCCCTCCCTCCCCCAGTGGGGGCTCGGACCGATACAGTTCCTCATAAAAGTCCCCGAAGACCCCATTGATGCCAACCCCACTCTGCACCATACTCCTTCCCCTATCCTTAACTCCCCCAATCTCCCTAGCTGCGTCCCCCTTCCGAAGCCGATGCGCCAGCATCCGGCTTGCCTTTTCCCCATATTCATAAACCGCCCCCTGGGCCTTCCTCCACTACGCCTGCGCCTTCCTGGTGGTCAACAGGTCGAATTTGGCCTGGAGGCTACGCCTCTCCCTCAACAGTCCCTCCTCCGGCACCTCCGCGTACTTCCTGTCTACCCTCACCATCTCCCCCACCAGCCTCTCCCTCTCCCTCTGCTCTCTCCTCTCCTTGTGGGCCCTAATGGAGATCAGCTCTCCCCTAACCACTGCCTTCAGCGCCTCCCAGACCATCCCCACTCGGACCTCCCCGTTATCGTTGGCCTCCAGGTATCTCTCTATGCTTCCTCGGACCCGCTCGCTCACCTCCTCGTCCACCAACAGCCCTACCTCCAAGCGCCACAACGGGCGCTGGTCCCTCACCTGCCCCAGCTCTAGGTCTCCCGAATGCGGGGTGTGATCCGAAATGGCTATCGCCAAGTACTCGGTATCCTCTACTTTCGCTATCAGAGCCCTGCTCAGAACAAAAAAGTCGATCCGGGAGTAGGCCTTATGAACGTGCGAGAAAAATGAAAATTCCCTAGCCCTCCGGCCTTGCAAATCTCCAAGGGTCCACCCCTCCCATCTGGTCCATAAACCCCTTCAGCACTTTAGCCGCCGCCGGCCTCCTACCCGTCCTAGACCTGGAGCGGTCCAGTGCCGGATCCAACACCGTGTTAAAGTCCCCCACCCCCCCCCCCCCCCCCATTATCAGGCCCCCCACTTCAAGTCCGGGCGCCGCATAAAACCCGCATCGTCCCAGTTCGGGGCGTACACGTTGACCACCCTCTCCCCTTGCAGCTTACCACTTACCATTACATACCTGCCGCCATTGTCTGTCACAATGCTCGACGCCTCGAACGACACCCTCTCTCCACCCACCGATTTTTGGAATCCAGCCCCGAATGAAACAACTGACCTACCCACCCCTTCCTCAACCTTACCTGGTCTGTCACCTTCAGGTGTGTCTCCTGGAGCATGACCACATCCGCCTTCAGCCCCTTCAAGTGCGCAAACACCTGGGCCCGTTTAACCGGCCCGTTCAGCCCCCTTACGTTCCAGGTTATCAGCCGGATCAGGGGGCTACCCCCCCCCGCCGACTAGCCATAACCCCTCCTCAGCCAGCCACGTGTCCGCACCCCACGCCCGGCCCGTTCCCCACGGCGGCAGACCCCCGTCCCAACCCCCTCTACTTGCTCCTGCTCCCCCTTGACCATACCAGCAGCAACCCAGTCCCCCCCCCCCCTTCCAGCTAGGACCCCTCCTAGCTGCTTTGCTCCCCCCATTGAAATGAAATGAAATTAAATTAAATTAAATTAAATGAATTGCACTCCCGCAAGTCAGCTGACTCCTGCTGACCCCGGCCACTCCCGCCTCTCCTTCGACTCCTCCCATTGTGGGACTTCCCCTCCCCCTCCATTACCCACCAGCAGGCTCTCCGCCTCCCCCTTCCATCCCAAGCGCGGGAAAAAAAAACGTGCTTCCCTGCCTCGGCCCCGCCCCCTCCAGCCTTCAGCGCGGGAAAAAGCCCACGCTTTCCACCTGCCCGGCCCCGCCTCCTCTGGCGCAGCTCCTTTTACAGGCCCAGTCCCCTCACCCCCTACTCAGGCCTCACCCTCCCGCACGGGACCCCACCCCCCCCTACCGGCCATCCACCCTACCGGCCATCCACCCCCTACTCTGTTTGCTTGCCCCCCTCCAAGAGCCCACCCAACAGACCCAACCAAAACAGTGCCCAACCCACCCTAACCACCCACACTGAATCGAAAAGAAACAAGAACAAAGAACCCCCCCCATAAGATGTAACACAACAACAACAATCCCAGACCATACCCACGCCCGACCCCCCCCATCCCCACACTCAGTTTGTGTCCAGCTTCTCGGCCTGAACAAAGGCCCACGCCTCCTCCGGGGACTCAAAAATAATGGTGCTGGTCCTTGGAGGTGACCCACAGTCGTGCCGGCTGCAGCATGCCAAACTTCACCCCCTTCCTGTGCAGCACCGCCTTCGCCCGGTTGTATCCGGCCCTCTTCTTCGCCACCTCCACTCCAGTCCTGATATATTCGAACCTCCGCGTTCTCCCACCTGCTGCTCCTCTCTTTCTTGGCCCACCTGAGTACGCACTCCCGATCAGCGAACCGATGAAACCGCACCAGCACCGCCCGCGGCGGCTCGTTAGCCTTGGGCCTCCTCGCCAGCACTCTATGGGCCCCTTCCAGTTCCAGGGGCCCCTGGAAGGACCCCGCTCCCATCAGCGAGTTTAACATGGTGACTACATAGGCCCCCACTCCAGCCCCTCCGGGATGCCCAGGATCCGCAGATTCTTCCGCCTCGACCGGTTCTCCATCTCCTCGAACCGTTCCTGCCATTTCTTGTGGAGCGCCTCGTGCGCCTCCACCTTTACCGCCAGGGCTAAGATCTCGTCATCGTTATCAGAGATATTTTGTCGGACCTTGCGGATCGCCACCCCCTGGGCTGTCTGGGTCTCCAGCAGCTTATCAATAAAAGCCTTCATCGGCTCCAGCAGGTCCGCTTTGAGCTCCCTGAAGCAGCGCTGGGTAACCTCCTGCTGCTCCTGCGCCCATTGCATCCACGCTGCCTGGTCCCCGCCCGCCACCATCTTGCTCTTCTTCCCTCGCATTTTTTTGGGTTCACAACCACTTTTTTAATCGCCCCGCTCCTGGTCCAAGCCATTCACTGTCGGGGGAATGCTGCAGTCTTCTTCCCACACCAGAAAATGTTGAAAAAATGCCGTTGGGGGCCCTGAAAAGAGCCCAAAAGTCCGTTCCAAGCGGGAGCTGCTGAACGTGCGACTTAGCTCTGCATAGCCGCAACCGGAAGTCCGTTAATTACAGTACTTAAAAGTGTGGTATTTATTTTTATCTAACCCATAATGAAGGGAATTCCAACAGCTGCTATAGTCTGCATACTCCACCTTTCTTTAATTAAGGCTTGTCATGAATGGTAAATGGCATGGTAAACATGGTGGTTCCCACATCATTCAGGCCCATTTGTCAAGTTTAGATTGTTCAGTGACTTTTTCAATTCTTTCGTGGGGTATGAACATTGCTGGCAAGGTAAGTATCTGTTGCACATCCCGAATTAGACCATAAGATGTCGGAGCTGAAGTCGGCAATTTGGCTCAGCGAGTCTTCACTGCCATTCAATGAGATCATGACTGATCTGATGTGAAAATGCTCAACTCCATTTTCCCGCCTTATCCCCATAACCCTTGGTTCCCTTACTGATTAAAAGTATTTCTATCTCAGCCTTGAACAGCCTATATGGGCGGCACGGGAGCACAGTGGTTAGCACTGTTGCTTCACAGTGCCAGGGTTCCAGGTTCGATTCCCGGCTTGGGTTACTGTCTATGTGGAGTCTGCACTTTCTCCCTGTGTCGGCGTGGGTTTCCTCCAGGTGCTCCGGTTTCCTCCCACAAGTCCCGAAAGATGCGCTGTTAGGTGAATTGGATAGTCTTAATTCTCCCTCTGTACCCAAACAGGCACCGGAGTGTGGCGACTAGGGGATTTTCACAGTAACTTCATTGCAGTGTTAATGTAAGCCTACTTGTGACACTAAAGATTATTATTATTATCTACAGCTGTCTGCAGTAAAGAATTCCACACATTCGCTATGCTCTGAAAGAAGAAATTCCACCTCACCTGTCTTAAATGGATGAATCCTTACATTGAGATTATGCCCTCTGGTGCTAGGTTCACTCAGTGGGAAATGTCCTCTCAGTATCTACCCTGTCAAGGCCCCGGAAAATCCTATGTATCAATAAGGCTCCCTCTCTATCTTCTAAACTCCAATGAGTACAGGCCCAACCTATTCAACCTCTCCTCATAAGAAAATCTCTGTCCCCGGGATCAACCCAGTGAACCTTCTCTGGACTGCCTCCAATGCCAGTATATCTTTCCGTAGATAAGGGGGTGAAACCTGTTTACACTATTCCAGGTGTGGTTTAACGAGTGCCTTGTATAGTTTAGCAAGATTTCCCAATTTTTATACTCCATTCCCTTTGAAATAAAGGCCAACATTCCATTTGCCTCCCCAATTACCTGTTGAACTTGCATGCCAGATATCTGGGTTTCATGAACAAAGATCCCGAAACCCCTCTGTGCCACAGCTTTCTGCAACCTTCTCAATTTAAATAATATTCAGCTCCTTTATTTTACCTACCAAAGTGCATAACATTTTCCTGCATAATATTTCATCTGCCACATTTTCCCCGACTCATTTAACCTGTATATATCCCTCTGTAGACATCCCTAGTGGTCATCCTCCTCAGCAGCAACAATAATCTTTGGAGAGGAAAATGAGGTTGTAGGTTGGTCACCCAACTTTGTACCATCTGTAAGTTTGGAGATCATACATTTTGTTCCCTTGTATAAATCATTATTATATAATGTGAACAGTTGGGGTCCCAGCACAGAACTCTGCGGTACTCCGCTCGTCACTGCCTGCCAATCAGAAAAAGACCCATTTATTCCAACTCTTTGCTTCCTGTCTGCTAACCAGTTTTCTATCCATCTGAAGACTCTATCTGTAATCCCATGTGCTTTAATTTTACATCTTAATCTGCTATGTGAGACCATGTCGAAAGCCTTCTGAAACTCTAAATAAACCACATCCACTGGTTCTCCCTGGTCAACTCTACTAGCTACATCTTCAAAGAATTCTAGTAGATTTGTCTAACATGGATTTCCTTTTGTAAATACATGCTGACTTTGATTATACCACTTTCTAGTTTAATAATATCCTTTCTATAATCGGGTGACCAGATTCTTGGTCACCTGACCAACAGTGACTGTGGGATTCTCCATCAGCGGGATCCTCCGCTTCATCGGCAGCGTACTCATGCCCCCGGTTTCCCGACAGCGTGGGGTGGCCACAATGGAAAACCCCATTGGCCAGCTGCTGGACAGAGGATCCCACTGCTGGCAGGGGTGGGCCACCCTGGAAAACAGGTCTGATGGGACAGAGAATCCCGCCCTGAGTCTCTCTCTAATGGAGGCTTTTCCGTCAATAATAATAATCTTTATTGTCACAAGTAGGCTTACATTAACACTGCAATTAAGTTATTGTGAAAAGCCCCTAGTCGCCACATTCTGGCGCCTGTTTGGGTACACAGAGGGAGAATTCAGAATGTCAAATTCACCTAACAGCACAACTTACAGGACGTTTGGGAGGAAACCGGAGCACCCGGTTGAAACCCACGTAGACATGGGGAGAACGTGCAGATTCCACATAGACAATGACCCAAGCCGGGAATCGAACCTGGGACCCTGGCGCTGTGAAGCCACAGTGCTAACCACTGTACCACCGTGCTGCCCTAAAGAGCACTTGAAAACCAAAAAATAGCCTCGCTTCCTTCCCCATCCCCCAACTCCCTCCCCCATCACCCCGACTCCGCTCTCCCAATCAAAATGTGGCCCACTAAAATCTCAAAGATTTCTCTCCAAATTAGTTTACCCCCCACCATTGTTCCACAACATTTTGAAAAGACAGACGGATGGAAAAGGAGGTGGAGTGGTCCTGATAGTAAAGGATGACAGAAAGACATTAGTGAGGAAAGGTTTAGCCCAGAAGATTATAATAATAATAATCTTTATTATTGTCACAATAGGCTTACATTAACACTGCAATGAAGTTACTGTGAAAATCCCCTAGTTGCCACATTCCAGCGCCTGTTCAGGTACACTGAGGGAGAATTCAGAATGTCCAATTCACCTTACAGCATGTCTTTCAGGACATGTGGGAGGAAACTGGAGCACCCGGAGGAAACCCACGCAGCCTTATTCAGCAGGGTGCGGGTAACTCCCTGTGCAACAGTTGGTTTTTATTCAGCTAGGTGAAGATTATTTACTCAAGCTGATATGCTCTAACTTAAACACCAACTGAGTTTGTTTCCTCTTAGTATTAATTTTTCACTGTGTAACTCTTTCAGCTCCCAATTTATTCTAAACGAGGCTTATTCTTCGAGAGCCTTCTAGTTGCTATTCAAAAAGGCTGAGTTTCAAATGATTCCCATAATTTATTGTGCTATGTTCTGCTTGCAACATGTAGTTAGATTGACATCTTCAATTTTCAGACATGAGGAAGTAAAGAGCAGATTTATTTTCCTAAATTAGAAGGCAGTATTTAAAGATCTGACTAAATGTTTGAGTTTTATTTGTTGTATAAAGGATTCCTTGCTGCTCTCAAACTGTCTGAATGCTTCCTTTGTGAATTGTTGAGTGTTTTTTTCCAGACTGTTCGAAATAACGAAGCAGTAAACAAACCCACCTTGTGGTGATCTGTGGAGCATGTTCCGAGGCAGTCCTGTGCAGTGGGGCTGTATGGCACACAGAAGGATGAATTTTTCCAGCCTTGTGGAAACGTGAAGGGGTGTGGTGGAGGAGCTGGAAAAATTGGGGAATGCCACGTTGCGGAATACTGGGTTTAGTGAGAGGGAGGAACTGAAGGAAATCTATATTCGTAGAGAAATGGTATTGGGGCTGATACATTCCTGCAGATTGGAGGGTAGCTAATGCAATCCCACTATTTAAAAAGGGAGGTTGAGAGAAAGCAGGGAATTATAGACCAGTAAGTCTGATGTTGGCAGTGGGGAAAATAGTGGAGTCCACTGTAAATAATGTAATAACAGAGCACTTGGAAAACAGTGGCAGGATCAGACAGAGCCAGCATAGATTTATAAAAGGAAAATCATGCTTGACAAATCTACTGGAATTCTTTCAGGATATAATGATTTGAGTTTATGATGTGGTGTATTTGGACATTCAGACGGTTTTCAATAAAGTCCCATATCAGAAATTAGCATGCAAAATTAAACATGTGGATTTGGGGGTAGTGTAGTGAGGTGAATAGAAAACTGGTTGACAAAAGAGTACGAATAAATGGGTCTTTTTGGCAGGCAGTGACTAGTGGGGTACCGCTATTATCTCCAAATTTGTAAATGACACAAAGCTGGGTGGAAGGGTGAGCTGTGAGAAGAATGCAGAGATGCTTCAGCGTGATTTGGGCAAATTAAATGAGTGGGCAAATACATGGCAGATGCAGTATAGTCTGGGTAAATGTGCACTAATCTACTTTGGTAACAAAAACATGAAGGCAGATTATTATTGGAATGACTATAGATTGAGACAGGGGAGTATGTTTGCCTTCAATGTTAGAGGATTCAAGTACAGGAGCAGGAATATACCGCTGCAATTATACAGGGCTTTGGTGAGGCCACACTTGGAGTATTGTGTGCAGTTTTGGTCTCCTTGTTTGAGGAAGGATGTTCTTGCTACAGAAGGAGTGCAGTGAATGTTTACCAGACTGATTCCTGGGATGGTGGGATTGACGTATGAAGAGAGATTAGAACATAAGAACTAGGAACAGGAGTAGGCCATCTGGCCCCTCGAGCCTGCTCCGCCATTTAATGAGATCATGGCTGATCTTTGTGGACTCAGCTCCACTCTCCGGCCCGTACACCATATCCCCGAATCCCTTTATTCTTTAGAAAGGTATCTATCTTTTTCTTAAAAACGTTTAAAGAAGGAGCCTCAACTGCTTCACTGGGCAAGGAATTCCAGAGATTCACAACCCTTTGGGTGAAGAAGGTCTTCCTAAACTCGGTCTTAAATCTACTTCCCTTTATTTTGAGGCTATGCCCCCTAGTTCTGCTTTCCCCGACCAGTGGAAACAACCTGCCCGCATCTATCCTATCTATTCCCTTCATAATTTTATATGTTTCAATAAGATCCCCCCCGCATCCTTCTGAACTCCAATGAGTACAGTCCCAGTCTACTCAACCTCTCGTCATAATCTAATCCCCTCAACTCTGGGATCAAGCTAGTGAATCCCCTCTGCACTCCCTCCAGTGCCAACATGTCCTTTCTCAGGTAAGGAGACCAAAACTGAACTCAATACTCCAGATGTGGCCTCACCAACACCCTATACAATTGCAGCATAACCTCCCTAGTCTTGAACTCCATCCCTCTAGCAATGAAAGACAAAACTCGATTAGCCTTCTTAATGACCTGTTGCACCTGCACACCAACTTTTTGCGACTCGTGCACCAGCACACCCAGGTCCCTCTGCACAGCAGCATGTTTTAACATCTTACCGTTTAAATAATAATCCATTCTGCTGTTATTCCTCCCAAAATGGATAGCCTCACACTTGGCAACATTGAATTCCATCTGCCAGACCCTAGCCCATTCACCTAACCTATCCAAATCCTTCTGCAGACTTCCGGTATCCTCTGCACTTTTTGCTTTACCACTCATCTTAGTGTCGTCTGCAAACTTTGACACATTGCACTTGGTCCCCAACTCCAAATCATCTATGTAAATTGTGAACAACTGCGGGCCCAACACTTATCCTTGAGGGACCCCACTAGTTACAGGTTGCCAACCAGAGAAACACCCATTTATCCCCACTCTCTGCTTTCTGTTAGTTAACCAATCCTCTACCCATGCTACCACTTTACCCTCAATGCCACGCATCTTTAGTTTATGCAGCAACCTTTTGTGTGGCACCTTGTGAAACGCTTTCTGGAAATCCAGATATACCACATCCATTGGCTCCCCGTTATCTACTGCACTGGCAATGTCCTCAAAAAATTGTACCAAATTAGTCAGACACGACCTACCCTTTGTGAACCCATGCTGCGTCTGCCCAATGGGACAATTTCCCTCCAGGTGCCCCGCTATTTCCTCCTTAATGATAGATTCCAGCATTTTCCCTACAACCGAAGTTAAGCTTACCGGCCTATAATTACCCGCTTTCTGCCGACCTCATTTTTTAAACAGTAGTGTCACGTTTGCTACTTTCCAATCCTCTGGGACCACCCCAGAGTCTAGTGAATTTTGATAAATTATCACTAGTGCATTTACAATTTCCCTAGCCATCTCTTTTAACACTCTGGGATGCATCACATCAGGGCCAGGGGACTTGTCTACCTTTAGCCCCATTAGCTTGCCCAATATTGCCTCCTTAGTGATTACAATCATCTCAAGGTCCTCACCTATCATATCTTTATTTCCATCAGTCACTGGCATGTTATTTGTGTCCTCCACTGTGAAGACTGACCCAAAAAACCTGTTCAGCTCCTCAGCCATTTCCCCGTCTCCTATTATTAAATCTCCCTTCTCATCTTCCAAAGGACCAATATTTACCTTAGCCACTCTTTTTTGTCTTATATATTTGTAGAAGCTTTTACTATCTGCTTTTATGTTCTGAGCAAGTTTACTTTCATAGTCTACCTTACTCTTCTTTATAGCTTTTTTAGTAGCTTTCTGTTGTTCCCTAAAGACTACGTAGTCCTCTAGTCTCCCACTAATTGTTGCCACTTTGTATGTTTTTTCCTTCAATTTGATACTCTCCCTCACCTCCTTAGATATCCATGGTCGATTTTTCCCCTTTCTACCGTCTTTTTTGTTGGTATGAACCTTTTCTGAACACTGTGAAAGATCGCTCGGAAGGTTCTCCACTGTTCCTCAACTGCTTCACCATGAAGTCTTTGCTCCCAGTCTACCTTAGCTAGTTCTTCTCTCATCCCATTGTAATCGCCTTTGTTTAAGCACAAAACACTAGTGTTTGATTTTACCTTGTCAACCTCCAACTGTATTTTAAATTCCACCATATTGTGGTCGCTCCTTCCAAGAGGATCCCGAACTATGAGATCATTAATCAATCCTGCCTCATTACACAGGACCAGATCTAGGACCGCTTGTTCCCTTGTAGGTTCCATTACATACTGTTCCAGGAAATTATCCCGGACACATTCTATAAACTCCTCCTCAAGGCTGCCTTTACCAACCTGGTTAAACCAATCGACATGTAGATTAAAATAACCGCTGTACCATTTCTACATGCATCCGTTATTTCTTTGCTTATTGCCTGCCCGACCATCCTGTTACTATTTGGTGGCCTATAGACTACTCCTATCAGTGACCTTTTCGCCTTACTATTCCTGATTTCCACCCAAATTGATTCAACCTTGTCCTCCATAGCACCAATATCATCCCTTACTATTGCCCGGATGCCATCCTTAAACAACAAAGCTACACCACCGCCCTTACCGTCGATTCTATCCTTTCGTATAGTTTGATACCCTTGGATATTTAACTCCCAGTCGTGACCATCTTTTAACCATGTTTCAGTAATGGCCACTAAATCATAGTCATTCACGATGATTTGCGCCATCAACTCATTCACCTTATTTCGTATACTACGAGCATTCAGGTAAAGTACACTTATGCTGTTTTTTATGTCTTTGTTATGAATCCTAACACCTTGATCAGTAACTTTTCGCAAATTATTTTTCCTCTTACCCTTTCTCCTAATTTTCCTTATCTTTGAACCCATATCTCTACATAACCTGTCACGTAACCTGCTGCCTTGCTCTCCATTAACCATTATACTGTCCATAGCTTTACCCTTCCCTTCCCCCCAACTTGCTATTTTAAAGTCCTTGTGACCAGAGATTGAGTCAGTCAGAATTATATTAGCTGGAACTTAGAAGAATGAGGGGGGATTCTCTTAGAAACAGATAAAATTCCAACAGAACTAGACAGGGAGAGCCAGGAAAGATGTTCCCAATGGTGGGGGAGTCCAGAACCCGGGTCCATAGTCTAAGGAAACAGGGTAAACCATTCAGGACTGAAATTAAGACAGATTTCTTCACTCGGAGAGTGGTGAGCCTGTGGAATTCGCTACCACAGAAAGCAGCTGAGGTCAAAACATTATGGGCGAGATTCTTCGTCAGCCGACGCCGAATCGGGATGCACGATTGAATGGAGATGGGCGCCAGCCGAAAATCATGGTCGGCTCCGGCAGCAAAGAGAATGTCATGCTCAGATCCCTCGACAGTGGCATGAATGTGTTCTACGCTGCATGCTGGCGTGGGCATGCCAATTGCACAGTAAAGGCCGTTGGCATATCATTAACGGGCTCGGCCTTGAATTTTCCAGGACTTTGGCGATGCTCCGCCTGTGCCAGGAGGAATTATCGAAGGCAAAGTTAATCGGGAAACAGGAATCGTGATTGCTGAGGGTGTAGGATGGGTGACAAACTGTGTCCAACATCGCTATAGTGTGTTGACAGTTCTGCCGCTGGCCGAGAGCGTCTGCCAGGGCTGGGTGCATAGCGGGGGTGCCGAGGACGTGGGGCATGAGGTTGGGGCTAAAGGGATCATAGGGTTTGGGGGGAAAACAGGATAAGGTTACTGAGTTGGATGATCAGCCATGATCGCAATGAATGGCGGAGCAGGCTCGAAGGGCTGAATGGCCTCCACCTGCTCCTATCTTCTATGTTTCTATGAAAGGTTCTCTGATGCATTCCCTCTGCCGGAGAAGTTTCCCATGGGCAGTTGTAGAAACAGTTCTATTGCCTGTACCACGCAGCCAATTATGACAAAATTAAGGTTGATTTTTGTGGCCATGTTGCCATTTTATGGCCAGCAGAGGGGCCCCAACCACATAGAGACATTTATTTCAATGGAGGCAGCCTCCCTGTGGCAGCCAGGAGCTGTCAGCACCAGAGGCTGCATGTCCCATAGAGGGAACTGCGGCCAGGAAAATCTGCACCTGCAGCCCAAACAATCCACCCAGAGGGTTGTCCCACTGCTTTGATGGGCTTACTCCTGCGGCCCAGAGGGCTGGCTGCATCAGAAGCTTGCCTACTGCCCGAATGGGACAAGTGGGGAGGCAGCCAATTAGAAGGTCACCTCTAGGAAGATTGTGCAGTGCTACATGTTGCTGTGCAGCCTCCAGGATCAGGGTCTTGATGTTGGGGTCACAAAAATTGTTGGGCAAAATTAAAATACCAACAAGCTGCAATTTTCATCCTATAATTCTAGCCTTCTCAAAATAGCCTTGTTGCGAGGAGAGAAAATGTTCAACCCATGTCTCCTTTAGTCATGGAAATCTAGTGATGTGGAAGTTTTGGAAATTTAGTCCGCTGGGTGGTTGTCTATCATACTGCTGTCAGAGTATATTCTTGTACCACAGCAACTGCACATCAGTGTTGTTATGGCAGGGAAGGAGAATATTTGACCCACATCTTCACCAACTGTCCAAATGAGCAATACACCTCGTGCCATTCCCTGCCTTCTCCCTTTAATCCCACACACTATTCCTTTTCAGTAAGAAGTCTTACAACACATGCAACAATGGATGAACAGACATCGCGCGGCAATCGGCAGGCAGGAATGTTCCCTTCCAGTCGGGGAACACTTCAGCAGTCAAGGGCATTCAGCCTCTGATCTTCGGGTAAGCGTTCTCCAAGGCGGCCTTCAGGACGCGCGACAACGCAGAATCGCCGAGCAGAAACTTATAGCCAAGTTCCGCACACATGAGTACGGCCTCAACCGGGACCTTGGATTCATGTCGCATTACATTCATCCCCCACCATCGGGCCTGGGCTTGTGAAATCCTACCAACTGTCCTGGCTTGAGACAATTCACACCTCTTTAACTTGCTCCATCTGGACCTGTAATGACTTAATTACCTGCAAATGTTTGCATTCAAATTATCGTCTTGCATCTTTGACTTTGTCTAAATAAATGTTTCTGAAACCTACCTCTTCATTCACCTGAGGAAGTTTAAGAGGAGTTTTTGAGGAAACAAAAGCTGAAATTGATATTTGGAAACCAGAATTTCTGGGCAGACTGAAGCTGGCTGCACTGTTTAATTGGGCTGGTTTAGCTCAGTGGGCTAGGCAGCTGGTTTGTGATTCAGAACAAGGCCAGCAGCGCGGGTTCAATTCACGTACCAGTTAAGAATTCTGAATTCTCCCTCTGTGTACCCGAACAGGCGCCGGAATGTGGCGACGAGGGGATTTTCACAGTAACTTCATTGCAGTGATAATGTAAGCCTACTTGTCACAATAAAGATTATTTACATTTACGTTTTTAATTGGAAATCTTTGCATTTGATATGGAGGAGGACTGCAACAAGTACATTAATAAACATATAGAATGCAGAATGGTCATGTGAATACCAATTACTTCAATGTAAATTAGTGTAGGTGGTACATGAATAACGAGCTTACTTACTCCTTGGAAAACGATAGTTTAAGTGGGATGGACATGGAAAGGGATTGGATTTGATTTGATTTATTGTCACAAGTACCAAAGTACAGTGAAAAGTATTTTTCTGCGGCCACGGGAACAATTTGCGCCGATAAATACAGAAATTAATGGAAGTTACAATGCAGGTTAGTCCCTAAAAAGCAAACATACCAACTGAAAACCAAAATTATGTTAAACTTGTTTTAAATCTGGTCAGAGAGTGTTTGGGATACTGAAGACGCAGAGGCTAGGTACAATCCAACGAGAGGAAAAGGCAGAGGGACTGAAGACGACGCTTTCTGGATGGAGAATGTGCTGAAACAAAAAAAAAGAGGGTGTTTGATTCATGTCAGGTGAATTGTTCAAGCGAGAACCAGATAAAATGCAACAAGTCGACAGGGGAACTGAAGAGGTAAATAAGCCTGGGACAGAGAGTGTGTGAAAATCGATTGGCAGTTAACATAGAAGAGAACCGAAAATAAGCGTAGCTGCTTAGGAATACAAAAAAGCACGAAAAGTTAGAACTCAGGAGAGGTTACGATAGTCCCCATCTCACAAAATATGACACAGTGTATGGAAAGGCTCAGTAAACCAAGGTCCACCACACTAAGAAAACAAAAAGGGACGGTCAATAGAGAATTAAAGGTGCTATATTTAAATACGTGCAGTGTACGGAACAAGGCAGATGAGCTTGTGGCCCAGATTGTGACTGGCAGGTATGATGTGGTAGGAATCACAGAGACATGGTTGCAGGGGGTTCAGGACTGGCATTTAAACATCCAGGGATTCACAACCTATCGAAAAGACAGAGAGGTGGGCAGAGGTTGCCTTGTTAATTAGGAATGAAATTAAATCAATAGCACTAAACGACATAGGGTCAGATGATGTGGGTAGAGTTGAGGAACCACAAAGGCAAAAAACCCATAATGGGAGTTATCTACAGGCCTCCTAACAGTGGTCAGGACCAGGGGCACAAAATGCACCACGAAATAGAAAGTGCATTTCAGAAAGGCAAGGTCCCAGTGATCATGGGGGACTTCAATATGCAGGTGGACTGGGTAAATAATGTTGCCAGTGGACCCAAAGAAAGGGAATTCATTGAATGTTTACAGGAGGGCTTTTTGGAACAGCTTGTGATGGAGCCCACGAGGGAACAGGCCATTCTGGACTTAGTGTTATGTAATGAGTCAGACTTGATAAAAGATCTTAAAGTAAGGGAACACTTAGGAGGCAGTGATCATAATATGGTAGAATTCAGTCTGCAATTTGAAAGAAAGAAGGTAGAATCAGATGTCAAGGTGTTACAGTTAAATAAAGGTGTTACAATTAAATAAAGGTAACTACAGGGGCATGAGGGAGGAACTGACGAAAATCGACTGGGACCAGAACCTAGTGGGAAAGACAGTAGAACAGCAATGGCAGGAGTTTCTGGGAGTAATTGAGGACAAAGTACAGAGGTTCATCCCAAAGAAAAGAAAGGTTATCAGAGGGGGGATTAGGCAGCCATGGCTGACAAAGGAAGTCAGGGAATGCATCACAGCAAAAGAGAAAGCCTATAATGTGGCAAAGAGTAGTGGGAAGTCAGAAGATTGGGAAGGCTACAAAAACAAACAGAGGATAACAAAGAGAGAAATAAGGAAGGAGAGGATCAAATATGAAGGTAGGCTAGCGAGTAACATGAGGAATGATAGTAAAAGTTTCTTTAAATACATTAAAAACAAAGAGGAGGCAAAAGTAGACATTGGGTCGCTCTAAAATGACGCTGGTAATCTAGTGATGGGAGACAAGGAAATAGCTGAGGAACTAAATAAGTACTTTGCGTCTGTCTTCACAGTAGAAGTCATGAGTAATATCCCAACAATTCAGGAGAGTCAGGGGGCAGAGTTGAATATGGTAGCCATCACAAAGGAGAAAGTGCGAGAGAAACTAAGAGGTCTAAAAATTGATAAATCTCTGGGCCCAGATGGGCTACATCCTAGAGTTCTAAAGGAGATAGCTGAAGAAATAGTGGAGGCGTTAGTTATGATATTTCAAAAGTCACTGGAGTCAGGGAAAGTCCCAGAGGATTGGAAAATCGCTGTTGTAACCCCCCCTGTTCAAGAAGGGAACAAGAAAAAAGATGGAAAATTATAGGCCAATTAGAATAACCTTGGTTGTTGGCAAGATTCTAGAATCCATCGTTAAGGATGAGATTTCTAAATTCTTGGAAGTGCAGGGTCGGATTTGGACAAGTCAGCATGGATTTAGTAAGGGGAGGTCGTGCCTGACAAACCTGTTAGAGTTCTTTGAAGAGATAACAAATAGGTTAGACCAAGGTTATCTATCTTGACTTCCAAAAGGCCTTTGATAAGGTGCCTCACGGGAGACTGCTGAGTAAAATAAGGGCCCATGGTATTCGAGGCAAGGTACTAACATGGATTGATGATTGTCTGTCAGGCAGAAGGCAGAGAGTTGCGATAAAAGGTTCTTTTTCGGCAACCGGTGACGAGTGGTGTCCCGAAGGGTTCAGTGTTGGGGCCACAGCTGTTCTCTTTATATTTAACGATCTAGATGATGGGACTGGGGGAATTCTGGCTAAGTTTGCCAATGATACAAAGATAGGTGGAGGGGCAGGTAATATTGAGGAGGTGGGGAGGCTGCAGAAAGATTTAGACAGTTTAGGAGAGTGGTCCAAGAAATGGCTGATGAAATTCAACGTGGGCAAGTGCAAGGTCTTGCACTTTGGAAAAAAGAATAGAGGCATGGACTATTTTCTAAACGATGACAAAATTCATAATGCTGAAGTGCAAAGGGACTTGGGAGTTGTAGTCCAGGATTCTCTAAATGTAAACTTGCAGGTTGAGTCTGTAATTAAGAAAGCAAATGAAATGTTGTCATTTATCTCAAGAGGCTTGGAATATAAAAGCAGGGATGTACTTCTGAAGCTTTATAAAGCACTAGTTAGGCCCCATTTAGAATACTGTGAGCAATTTTGGGCCCCACACCTCAGGAAGGACATACTGGCACTGGAGCGGGTCCAGCTGAGATTCACATGGATGATCCCAGGAATGGTAGGCCTAACATACGATGAACGTCTGAGGATCCTGGGATTATATTCATTGGAGTTTAGGAGGTTGAGGGGAGATCTAATAGAAACTTTCAAGGTAATGAATGGCTTAGATAGGGTGGGCATAGGGAAGTTGTTTCCATTAGCAGGGGAGACTAGGACCCGGGGGCACAGCCTTAGAATAAAAGGGAGTCACTTTAGAACAGAGATGAGGAGAAAATTCTTCAGCCAGAGAGTGGTAGGTCTGTGGAATTCATTGCCACAGAGGGCGGTGGAGGCCGGGACGTTGAGTGTCTTTAAGACAGAAGTTGATAAATTCTTGGATTTCTCGAGGAATTTAGGGCTATGGAGAGAGAGCGGGTAAATGGAGTTGAAATCAGCCATGATTGAATGGTGGAGTGGACTCGATGGGCCGAATGGCCTTACTTCCGCTCCTATGTCTTATGGTCTCAATACTTCTTTGCGGACACTTAAGTAGTAAATGAATAGTAAGAGGGGGCTTGTAGTGGGGATGCTATTCAGAATAAATAAGTAATGGATTCAAAGGACATGGTTAGAATACTTAATGAGAGACTTCCGGTGGCGGCCATCGGGTGAGCGGTTGCACATTGGGTGGCTCTCGCTCAAGGCGGATTTTTTTGGTCTTCTTCCCGCCCAAAAGGCAGGAAAGCATTTGAGAGCAAGTGGTACAGGAGTGCACGGGGAAGGTGTAACTCCTCTGGTGTGGCTGGTGGATGGATCCATGGACTAGGAATAGGGCAAGAAGATCTGCTGGGGCAAGAGAGTCTTTGTGGTGTGCCACAGAATAAGATGGCAGAGAGCAAGGGTCTGCCCTGCCCGCCCAGTGGTCAACGGGGCAGCTGACAGAGTTCCCAAATAGAAGGTTTTGCCAGCAGAGGAAAGAGGCCCTAGAAGACCTGGCCTCGGTGGTGGAACCGATTAAGTCGGGAGTTGAGAGAGTGGAGCAGAGGCTGGAGTCCCAGGGCCGGGCGATCCAGAAAGTGGAGGAGGTGGTGGGGGACTAGTTGGCCTCATTGGTGGCTGAGGCGGGGGTGATGCGGGAGAGCCTGAAAACGCTGAAGGAGAAGGTGGAGGATCTGGAGACAAAACCTCAGGATCATTGGGATGCGCAAAGGCATGGACTGTGTGGTGGCCGGCGTGTACGTGGCTAAGGTGCTGGAGAAACTGTTGGGGGGGGCCTTTGACCGGCCCCTGGAGGTGGACTGAGTACGCAGGGCGCTGATGAGGAGGCCACAGGCAGGTGAGCCGCTGAGGGCGATGGTGGTGCGGTTGCACTGCTTTCTGAACAGGGAGAAGATCCTTCAATGGGTGAGACAGACAGGAAATGTACCTGGGAAGGGAACGAGCTGCGGGTGTACCAGGACCTGGGAGCAGAGCTGGCGAAGGGGAGGGCCGGGTTAAGGCTGCCCTCTTTAAAAAGGGGGTGAGGTTTGGAATATTGTACCTGGCCCGCCTGCGGGTGACTTTCCAGAAGTGAGAGTGCTATTTCGGCACGGCAGAGGAGGCGATGGAGTTTAAGAGGGACAATGGACTGGGAGCAGAGTGAGGACATTGAACCTTGGAGGAGTTGGTGGGGTCTTTAATGTTTTTGATGGTGGGAAGGAAGGTTTTTCATGGGGGAACAACGATGGTGAGGATGCCTTTTGTTACTCTTTTGGGATGTATGGTTGGGGGGGGAAGAAATATTGGGGGAGATGGGGGGTTGGAGGCCTTGGGTGGGGACCGCCATGCTAGCTGGGCGGGCTAGTTAATGTGAGTGAAATGGGGGGGTTGCCAGGAGGCAGGCGCACTGGGGGAATGGAGTTGGTGTTTTGTTCAAGGGAGAGGGGGGTTGTTGACAAGGGTGTGGTTGGTGTGGTGTAGTTGGTAAAGATTAAATGATGGTGGACATCCGAGGATGGGCCTGGAGGGCCTGACACGGGCCTGGGACTGGCCCAAGAAGATATGGCTGATTGGCAGAGGAGGGGAACCCCCGACAGGCTGGTCACATGGAACTTGAGAGGACTGAATAGGCCGGACAAATGGTCACGTGTGTTCGTGCACTTGAGGTGCTTGAAGGCGGACGTAGCCTTTTTGCAGGAGACGCAGTTAAAGATAGGGAACCAGACGAGGTTGAGGAAAGGATGGATGCGGCAGGTGTGCCACTTGGGACAGGATATGAAGATGAGGGGGTGGCGGAGTTGGTGAATAAGCGCGTGACGTCAAGGTGGGGAACATTGTGGCAGATTTCGGGAGGGAGGGAGGTTCATTATGGTTAGTGGAAAGTTCAAGGGGATGCCGGTGGTCCTGGTAAACGTCTGTGCCCCAAATTGGGATGATGTTGATTTAATGAGGTGGGTGTTAGGGAAGGTTCCTGACCTAGACTCGCACCGGTTGATTATATGGGGGGAGGGGATTTTAATACATTAATGGAACTGAGCTTGGACCTCAGTCGTCGAAGATGTCGACAGTGGCAAAGGAGCTGAAGGATTTATGGAGCACATGCGGGGGTGGATTTACGGCTCAGTGTATTCGCCGATTGTGCTTTCTGACCTCGCGCCGCATTGGGTGGATTTGCGTGTGGCCCGGGGGGTCCCACGCTCTGCACTGGAGACTACATGTGGGGTTTTTGCCGATGTGTGTGAGCAGGTGAGGGCTGCCATTTGGGGTACGTGGAGCTAAATGATACGGGGGAGGTCACGGCCGTCAGGCAGTGGGAGGCACTCAATGCGGTGGTTGTGGGAGTTCATCTCAATTTGGGCGTACAGGGGAAATGGCAAGGCTGGTGGACGGGATTTAGAGGGTGGACAGGAGGTATTCGGAGGCACCGGAGGCAGGACTGTTGAAGGAGAGGCAGAGGCTCCAGATGGAGTTTGGGATAGTGTCTACAGGGAAGGCGGTGGGCAGTTACGGAGGGTCAGATGGGCAGTGTAGGAGTGTGGGACGAAGAAAAGCAGGATGTTCGGCCATCAATTGAGGAAGCCAGAGGTGGCGAGGGAGATTGGCCGAGTGAGGGATGATAAGGGTAAGGTGGTGATGGACCTAAGGGGGTGAATGACATGGTTGGGGCATTCTACAGAAGGCTAAATGAGTCATAGCCCCGGCCACGGTGGGGGTGGGGGCGGCAGAATTTGGACGGGTTGGAGTTTCCCAAGGTAGAGGAGAATCTGGTTCAGTGACTGAATTGGATTGAGGGAGATAATGGACAGTATGGGGACAATGCAGGCAGGGAAGGCCCCAGGTTGGATGGGTTCTCAGTGGAATTGTATAAAAACTTTGGGGCAGACCTGGGGACACTGGGTTTTTACAACAATCGACTTTTAATTCCAGATTTTTGTTGAATTCAAATTTCACCATCTGCTGTGGTGGGATTCGAACCCAGGTCCCCGGAACATGACTCTGTGTCTGCCATACTAGTCCAGCGACAATACCACTGAGCCACTGCCTCCCGACTGAGTATAGATGGCAAGCTGTTGACTAAGGTGTTGGCCTCGCGAATCGAGGACTACGTCCCGGGAGTAATGAGCGAGGATCAAACAGCTTTTGTGAAGGGAACGCAGTTGACTGCGAACATGAGGAGGCTGCTTAATGTAATAATGGTGCCTTCGGAGGGGCAGGAGGTGGAGGTAGTGGTGGCGGTGGGCGCGGAGAAGGCTTTGACTGGGTGGAATGGGAGTATCTGCTGGAGTATGAGCTGCCCAGGGGGAACAGTTTCAGGTACCTGCAGATTCGGGACTTCATTAGGAGAGAGGTGCCGTCCTTTCCTGCAAGACAAGGTGCTGTCAAGGGACGGGACGGGATGGGGGAGGGGAAGGTGTCAGATGTCTACAAGGAGTTGATGGACTGGGAGGGGGGCCCTGGTGGGGGACATAAAATGCGTGGGCAGAGGAACTAGGAGGGGAGGTTGGGGCCAAGACATGGGCAGAGGTCTTGCGGAATGTGAATGTGTCCTTGTGTGAGGTGAAGCGTCATCCAGTTTAAACTGATACACGGTGCTATGACTGTAACACGGATGAGTAGGTTCTTTGAGGGGGTGGAGGACAGGTGTAGGCAGTGCGTGGGGGTGGGGCCCATGAATCATGTCCACATGTTCTTGGCGTGTCCAGAGTCGAAGGGGTTCTGGCAGGGGTTCTCGGACGCAATATCCGAGGTGCTGGGGGTGGCCCCGACTCCACATGTGGCAATATTCGGGGTGTCGGAAGACTCGGTAGTCCAGGGGGTGCGCAATGTTCTGGCCTTTGCCTCCCTGATAGCCCTGAAAGCTTACTCGGGTGGAGAGACCGGGAACCACCGAAAGGGGGAGTGTGGGTGAACGACCTCGCGGTTTTTCTGAGGCAGGAGAAGGTCAAGTTCGCCTTGAGGGGGTTGGTGGACGGGTTCACTCGGAGGTGGAAGCTGGTTATTGATTTCTTTAGGGAGGTTTGAGCGGTCAGCGTGGAGGGGGTGGTATGGAGGGGGGTAACGGGGTACAATGGGGACGGCGGATGTGAGAAGGGGCGGTATTGAGCAAGGGGGAGGGGAATTGGGCGTTGGAGGTTTATAATGTTGTTAGATGTTCGGCTTTTGCTTGTATGAAAATGCCTTGAATAAAACATTCAAAAAATACCGAATGAGTACTTTGCCGTTTATTCAGGAGGAGGCGCCTGTGGCCTTGTCATAACCAACATCTTGTTCCATCAGAGGGACAAGTAAAAGGCCTCATGGCAACACTCTTGCTTCTAAGCACCGGCACCTGCTCCACAGCATCATCATCCAAACAAGGGGTGCAGATGTGCCGATAACCCACACCATGACAGGAGCTGAATGATCCACCATCCAATCCACTCCATGGTGAACATCAATGTAACCCCAAAGCAGCGACAGCAAGAGAAATAATGCCTCCGTAAAGTCAATGCTGAGACGCTCGAATACCCGGATAAGAGATCCCTATTCAACCAGCGCCTCTCTGCCAACCTGACTACTCCTGGTGATCCAGAGATGGTGTCCGCTCCATCTGGTCGGCCCTCAAGGCCTCCAGAGTCAGCACCTGGGAAGGTACACCACTGGTGACTCGACCAGGAAACACCAAGGCTGGACCAATGAGAGCAAACAGGAGATACAGGAGAGATGGTGCGTAGAAAAAGTGCAGAAGATCCAGCAGTTAGCTGACGACCATGACAAGCGAGACTTCTTTAGCAGTCAAGACCACATATGGCCCAAGAACTCAAGGCCAAGAACGGAGAGATGCTGATCAAGAACAAAGAAACAGTCAGCGCCTGCTGGAAGGAACACTTTGAAGACCACATTAATAGAGAGGATGGGCTGGATTCTCCGTCGGTGGGATCCTCCCCTGCACCGTCAGCGCACTCACACCCGCGGATTTCCTGACGACGTGGGGTTGCCCACAATGTACGAGGGCGGGTATCACTACTGCTCTGGAGACATGGCGGGGCCCTGCTGGACAAACGGCACGGCGGCACATGAGCACGGCGGCCGCAAGCGGGTCCGCGCATGCACGCGCTGGCCCAACTCGGTGCAGGCGCCGCCGACATGGCGGAGCCACACAGCGGGCCTGCGTGGAGGAAGATAGGTCATCCCGGATCGCTGGCCTGCCCGTCGTCGAGGTCCCCCCTGGTGTCCAATCCCCATGCCCCCCCACCATCACGCCGACATCAGCCATGACTCCGTGTTCCAGTCGGGTCGAACCACATTAGAACCACATGGATAATCGCCGTGGGGGGGGGGCCTTTTCCATCGGCTCCTGACAGGCATAGCGTTAATCGTGCGTGCGAATGGCAGCGATTCTCTGGTCGCCGGAGAATCGCATGCTGGCCTGTGGGCCTATTTGGGGTAATTCTCCACCTCCGCGCTGAGTGCGATTTTGGTGCAGAGGGTTGGTGAATCCCGCCCATGATCTTCACCACATGGTAACAAAAGAGAAATGCAACACCAATCCTGTACCTGGCTGTCTTTGCCTGCACAAGGGCTTTTGACACTGTCAACCACAAGCGATTATGGAGTGTCATCCGCTGTTTCTGCGGCCCCCAAATGTTTGACATCATCCTCTGCTTGCTCCACGATGTCGAAACCGTGTTCCTGACCAACGGTTCCTCTACAGACCCAATTTACATTCAGACCGGGGTCAAGCAAGGTTGTGTCATCGCACTGATGCTCTTCTCAACCTTACTTGTTGCAATGCTCCATCTCACCCTCAGAAAACTCTCCACTGGAGTGGAACTAAACTACAGAACAAACCGGAATCTGTGCAACCTCCGCTGCCTGCAGGCCAGATCCAAGATCGCATCATCCTTGGTCATTGAGCTACAGGATGCAGACGATGCTTGTGTCTGCGCACACTCGGAGGTCAAGCTCCAAGCCATTGTCAACACCTTCACCAGAGTGTATGAGAGCATGGGCCTTGCACTAAACATCTGTAAGACAATGGTCTTCCACCAACCTGCTCACCCACAGCATTGCCCCCTGGTTATCAAAATGCCGACTTGGACAGTGTTGACCACTTTCCATACCTTGGAAGCCGACTGTCAACAAGGCTGATATCGACAATGAGGTTCATCACCGGCTTCAGTGCGCCGGCGCAGCCTTCAGTCGCCTGAGGAAGAGAGTTTGGAGACCAGGATCTCAGACCTGGCACCAAGCTCATGGTCTCCAGAGCAGTAGTGATATCCGCCCTCGTACATAACTCAAGCGGTGTGGACTATGTACAACAGGCAACTCAAAACCCTGGAGAACTTCCACCAGTGCTGCCTCTGTAAGATCCTGCAAATCCATTGGCAGGATAGATACATCAAGGTCAGTGTTCTCACTCAGGCCAATATCCCGAGCATTGACCAAGCTCGATCAGCTACGCTGGGCGGGGACATCATCCTCATGCCTGACACGAGACTCTCAAAACAAGTGCTCTACTTGGAGTTTTAATAAATGGTCCTGTGGAATTGTTGCCTTTTTTTACCTGCTATAAATATGGCAATCAATAAGGTTGCCCTTCTTTCTTTAGATCTAGATATTATATTGCTCAGAGTCACCAGGTATCAAATGATACCACCACAAGGTTCAACCGGATATCGATCAAAGAGCTAAACACCAGTTAGTTAGTTCAAGATCAAGGGTACTTTATTTACAAACACAATTATCATGCAACATAAACACTACTAGTTAAACTACACCTATCAACTATGACAACCTGTACTTAACTTCAGGCACCCGGCTTATGTCAGAGGAACAGTGGCCTTTGTTTGAATCTGGATCTACTGGGTCTGGAGAAGTAACTGCTGCTCAGCTGGGCTCATCCGTCTGGTAGCGAGCGTTGAACTTGAACTTGCTTCTGATCGTGGTGCTGCGATTGGAGGTGGATGTTGCCAGAGCGCCAGGTCCAAGAGAGATCGAACACATGGCAGTCTCTCTCTTTATCCTTGGGGAGTTTTGTGCTCTTTTGGGTGATCCTTCGGTTTGGACCCCATTAATTGGGTAGTTCTTGATCACTGTATTCGATTTGAGCCAATAAAGGGGTGGATGCCTTGATGGCTGGGCGTGTCCTAAGCGGTCATTGACCCTGTTGTTGATGCTTCCTGAGTACAGGGAGTGGCACCGAAATGTCTGGGATTGTATTGGTTACTCGAGTATCAATCTTTTGTCTTACGGAGATGGGCCATCAAAATGCTAATCGGTTGGGGGTTTCGGTGCTGTCTGGATTCTCTGCTCACAAATATACATTCAGGCTCTGAGCCTGCCTGAACCTTACATTGTCCACATTTCCCTTTCGGCTTTGCGAACGTCCATGTTTCTTGCAGTAAGTGGCCATCCCAGATGGCTACAGAATGTGCATCCGGTTCCCATGTGGGAACTCCGGAAACTTCTCATGTCCTGGACAAATACATGTGCAGCAAGTGTTAACTGGAGGAGCCTGAGTTTAGGAGCTGGAGCAGCACCTTGTGTGTTGAAAGTTTTGTGGGTAACATAAACCGCAAAACAGCGGGAGAATGTGTGGGTGTGTCTCCTGAGGATATTGCGCTGTCTAACCAGTATTTGAGTTCTGAATGCTGGTGGGAGCACTGGTTTCACTGGGGGTGAGGTCAGAGCCAGGTCCATGACTCCGTGGTTAGCTCAATTGTACAAGGGGTAGGAGGAAGATGAAGAAAGCAATAGTGATATGGATTCTATAGTCAGGGAACTGATAGCATTTCTGTGGCTGTACATGTGGATCCAGTATTGGATATTGCCTCCCAGGATGTCATTGAGCAGCTGCTGAGCATTCTGAGGAGGCAGGGTGAACACTCCGCAGCTGTGGTCCATAGTCCATATCAGTACCAGTGATATTGGCGGAAAGAGGAATGAGGTCCCGCTGGCAGATTGGAGAGTTTAGGAAGAAATTAGCAAGTAGACCTCAAAGGTAGCAATCCCCAGAGTACAGAAATAGGAGTGTGCAAAGGAATGCATGTTTGGACAGGTGGCACAGGAGGAATAGCTTTAGATTACTCGAGCATTAGGATGGTTCTGAGATTGGGTGGGGGGGGGGGGTGGTTGGGAATGAAGGCCCGTCTTCACATTGAGGATGCCCTCTATTATGTTGTGTGGCACTGCAACTGTGCTAAATGGGATAGATTTCAAACAGATCTAGCAACTCAAAGCTGGGCATCCATGAGGTTCTGTGGCCACCAGCAGCAGCAGAATTGTACTCGACCACAATCTGTAACCTCATGTCCTTGCATAGCCTCCAATCTACCATTACCAGGGGATCAACCCTAGTTCAAGGAAGATTGTAGGAGGGCGTGCCAGGAGCAGTACCAGACACTCCTAAAACTGAGTTGTGAAGCTACAACAGTTGCATGTCAAACAGCATAAGTGGCAAGTGATGGATACTGCTGAGTGATCCCACAACTAACGGATCAGATTTAAGCTGTGCAGTCCTGCCACATCCAGCCATGAATGTTGTTGGACAATTAAACAACTCACTGGAGTAAGAAGCTCCACAAACATCCCATCCTCAATGATGGGGAGACCAGTACATCAGAGAAAAGATAAAGCTTAGGTTTTTTGCAATGATCTTCAGCCAGAAGTGCTGATTGGATGATTCATCTTGGCGTCCTCTGAAGGTCCCAGCATCACGGATGCCAGTGTTTAACCATTTAGATTCACTCCATGTGACATCAAGAAATGGCTGAGGGCACTGACCACTGCAAAGGCTATGGGTCTCTGGTCTGGGGGTCACTCTTACGGCTCTCCCGCCCTGGAGTGGGTTTCCCCACCCTGTTTAACAATTGGGACCAGCTTATACTCTTTGGTTTGTGGCCTCATGATATCGGGTTGTCCTCTTGAGGGCAGTGCTGTTGCTGGTGGTCCAGTGATCGGTTTTGTCCTTTTGATCTGGGGTTGAGAGATGGGAGTGTGGAAGTTTGGACTCTTGCTCTTGGCTTGTCTTCTTGCTCTCTTTTTACTACTGTCATGGGCTGAACATTAAGGTTTGGATGTGCTCGGTCTCCTCTCTGTTTTTATCTTTGCCATTTTGCCATTCTAAAGGTGTTGGATGGCTGCCTTTCCTGATCTGGAGAAGAGTTTATACTGCACTGTAAGAGTTAGTCAATTTCCCCTTAGCGCTGGGGGTCTTGGGGTATTGTTTTCTTCTGCTGTCATTTTGTTTTGTAGCTATGGGTGAGATGTGGGTCTATAATGTTGCCTGTATCCTGTTTGTGTGCAAACAGATAATTTATCCATGGAAGGAACATGTTCGGGATTTTGTCCCTGATTCAACCAGCTTTATTTGTTCCCAATGATATAATGACTATTATTTTGTGCTGTATCTGCTCTACACTGATACCTGGAGCTACCTTTCTGCTAGAGTCCATTGTAAAAAATGTAATAGCAGAGCACCTGGAAAGCAGTGGCAGGATTGGACAGAGTCAGCACAGATTTACGAAAGGGAAATGGTGCTTGACAAATGTACTGGAATCAGCTGTGGTTATTGATGAAGGTCCCCCCTTCTCAAGCTTGCCCCTCGCCTGAGGTGTGGTGATCCTAAGGTTAAATCACCACCAGTCAGCTCTCCCCCTCAAAGTGGAAAACAGCCTACGGTCATCTGGGACTCCTCCGACATTTCTTTACTCCTCTCTCCCCCAGGAATAAAAATAAAAATTATATTTCTATCAAGAAAACAATGTTTCATCTTCATTTATTCATCCATAACGATGAGACTGTATTCACATCTCCTGACTGCACAGGCGCCTGTGGTTTCTCGGATTCTTCTGCCTCCCTCAGTTCCTTGTACACTCTCCACATTCTCTGGCATGGATGGGGGGGGGGTGGGCAAAGTGGTTTATTTTTGACTGCGGTTTGCAATGTTTCTTGGTTAGTTTTCAAACCCTTTGGTTCTCCACAGATTACTTCAATATTCCCAAACTGGTGACTCAACATGTCACACAGTATGTTCTATTTTTGAATTCCACAAAGTGCCTTTAATCTAACAGCTCTGCTTGTAGAGTTTGAAATTGTGTCAAGTAAGGCTAGCTGACCTGAATTCATGGCTCAGACATTCCAGTCTCCGGAACCCCACCCAAAAGTATCCGACTTTGAGTTAAAGTGGAGATTTACAATTGACACCCCGACCCTTCTTTAACTTCGCCAACTACTCCTATTCCCCCGCCCCGAATACCACTACTTGACTAGCCCCCACCCCCAAAACCCAACTCGTGCCCCCCAGCTCCGACCTGAGTAGCCCCCGCCACCTATCTCCATTGCACCGAAACGACCTGAAGTAATCTCACCATCCTATCCAGCTGCTGTTCTACACTGTCATGTACCTCATCACTCCACCCCCTCACTTAACCTCACCCACCCTATCTCCTTACCCACTTACCGTCACTCCGTAGCTTTTCAAAGAAGCTTTGGGACATCCTTACTGGATTTTTGGAAGAACTCTCCATTGGAATGTAGCCTGGAGAAAGGGAGGAAGGGAAGTGGGTATACTTTTGTCTGACCTGGATGAGAAAAGGGGTTCTAATCCTGATCGGAAGGTTAGGACCAAATTTTCCTGTCAATCATAAACCCTTCTTTAATTCATAAAGTTTTTCTCTCGTTCTTTTAGTGCTAACTTTGTAATGAGCCAGATTTGTCTCTTGATAGTGATGCAATGGGCCTTACCTTACTTGCCTACTTGGTTAGTGATTCTCTCTTTACCAGTTATTCTGGTATAATTGCAGGAACCCAGATTAGAAGTTGTTAACAAGTTTGCAATACTGGAAATATTTCATGATTATTATTTAATTGTGAATGTGCATCTTGTACTGGGTTATCTTTGAACATTTTCAATGTCCTTTTGCAGACTGTCACCTGATACCACGAATGTGTTACATCCCACTCCTGATAAGAACAAAGAACAAAGAAATGTACAGCACAGGAACAGGCCCTTCGGCCCTCCAAGCCCGTGCCGACCATGCTGCCCGACTAAACTACAATCTTCTACACTTCCTGGGTCCGTATCCTTCTATTCCCATCCTATTCATATATTTGTCAAGATGCCCCTTAAATGTCCCTATCGTCCCTGCTTCCACTACGTCCTCCGGTAGCGAGTTCCAGGCACCCACTACCCTCTGCGTAAAAAACTTGCCTCGTACATCTACTCTAAACCTTGCCCCTCTCACCTTAAACCTATGCCCCCTAGTAATTGACCCCTCTACCCTGGGGAAAAGCCTCTGACTATCCACTCTGTCTATGCCCCTCATAATTTTGTATACCTCTATCAGGTCTCCCCTCAACCTCCTTCGTTCCAGTGAGAACAAACCGAGTTTATTCAACCTCTCCTCATATCTAATGCCCTCCATAGCAGGAAACATCCTGATGAATCTCTTCTGCACCCTCTCTAAAGCCTCCACATCCTTCTGGTAGTGTGGAGACCAGAATTGGACACTTAGGTCTTGACTATATTGACTTTAGGTCTACAAAATTATGAGGGGCATAGACAGAGTGGATAGTCAGAGGCTTTTCCCCAGGGTAGAGGGGTCAATTACTAGGAGGCATAGGTTTAAGGTGCGAGGGGCAAGGTTTAGAGTAGATGTACAAGGCAAGTTTTTTACACAGAGGGTAGTGGGTGCCTGAACTCGCTACCGGAGGAGGTGGTGGAAGCAGGGACGATAGTGACATTTAAGGGGCATCTTGACAAATACATGAATAGGATGGGAATCGAGGGATACGGACCCAGGAAGTGTAGAAGATTGTAGTTTAGTCGGGCAGCATGGTCGGCAAGGGCTTGGAGGGCCAAAGGGCCTGTTCCTGTGCTGTACTTTTCTTTGTTCTTTGTTCTTTGACGACAATGCCTTGGTGGAATTAAAGGATTGCTTTACAATTGTGATGAATGTAGGAGTTGCAGATATATATTGTGTTATATGTTGCAACAGGTGATTAAGAAGGCAAATGGAATTTTGTCCTTCATTGCTAGAGCGATGGAGTTTAAGACTAGGGAGGTTTTGCTGCAATTGTAGAAGGTGTTAGTGAGGCCACACCTGGAGTATAGTGTTCAGTTTTGGTCTCCTTACCTGAGAAAGGATGTACTGGTGCTGGAGGGTGTACAGAGGAGATTCACTAGGTTAATCCCAGAGCTGAAGGGGTTGGATTACGAGGAGAGGTTGAGTAGACTGGGACTGTACTCGTTGGAATTTAGAAGGTTGAGGGGGCATTTTATAGAAACATATAAAATTACGAAGGGAATAGATTGGATAGATGCGGGCAGGTTGTTTCCACTGGCGGGTGAAAGCAGAACTAGGGGGCATAGCCTCAAAATAAGGGGAAGTAGATTTAGGACTGAGTTTAGGAGGAACTTCTTCACCCAAAGGGTTGTGAATCTATGGAATTCCTTGCCCAGTGAAGCAGTTGAGGCTCCTTCATTAAATGGTTTTAAGATAAAGATAGATAGGTTTTTGAAGAAATAAGGAATTAAGGATTATGGTGTTCGGGCCGGAAAGTGGAGCTGAGTCCACAAAAGATCAGCCATGATCTCATTGAATGGCGGAGCAGGCTCGATGGTGCAGATGGCCGACTCCTGCTCCTAGTTCTTATGTTCTTATATGTATTTGGTGCAGTAAAGGTTAAAAGACTGGATTAGTGTGTGTATGTGACTCCTGTCGTAATGCTTTTAAAACTCCTGGTTTAAAAGTCAGGCAGACACTGGGGCGACAGAAAAGATAATTAAAGTATCGTAAAAGTAAGATCATAATTGATTCCAACCATGTATATTGTATCTCTAATTAGGGCGAATGGAAAGAAGGTTCCCTGCGGAGTAGATAATGAGAGACATTGGGCAGGATTCTCCATCCCCCTGCACCAGTTTTCTGATGTGGCGCGTCCCCGCTGGTAGCGGGATTCTCTGTCCCCGGCAGCGGGATTCTCTGTCCCCGGCAGCGGGATTCTCTGTCCCCGGCAGCGGGATTCTCTGTCCCCGGCAGCGGGATTCTCTGTCCCCGGCAGCGGGATTCTCTGTCCCCGGCAGCGGGATTCTCTGTCCCCGGCAGCGGGATTCTCTGTCCGGCAGCGGGATTCTCTGTCCCCGGCAGCGGGATTCTCTGTCCCCGGCAGCGGGATTCTCTGTCCCCGGCAGCGGGATTCTCTGTCCCCGGCAGCGGGATTCTCTGTCCCCGGCAGCGGGATTCTCTGTCCCCGGCAGCGGGATTCTCTGTCCCCGGCAGCGGGATTCTCTGTCCCCGGCAGCGGGATTCTCTGTCCCCGGCAGCGGGATTCTCTGTCCCCGGCAGCGGGATTCTCTGTCCCCGGCAGCGGGATTCTCTGTCCCCGGCAGCGGGATTCTCTGTCCCCGGCAGCGGGATTCTCTGTCCCCGGCAGCGGGATTCTCTGTCCGGCAGCGGGTTTTCTGTCCCCGGCAGCGGGATTCTCGGTCCCCGGCAGCGGGATTCTCGGTCCCCGGCAGCGGGTTTTCTGTCCCCGGCAGCGGGATTCTCTGTCCGACAGCGGGATTCTCGGTCCCCGGCAGCGGGATTCTCGGTCCCCGGCAGCGGGATTCTCTGTCCCCGGCAGCGGGATTTTCTGTCCCCGGCAGCGGGATTCTCGGTCCCCGGCAGCGGGATTCTCTGTCCCCGGCAGCGGGATTCTCTGTCCCCGGCAGCGGGATTCTCTGTCCCCGGCAGCGGGATTCTCGGTCCCCGGCAGCGGGATTCTCTGTCCCCGGCAGCGGGATTTTCTGTCCCCGGCAGCGGCCCTCACCGGCAGCGGGATTCTCTGTCCCCGGCAGCGGGATTCTCTGTCCGGCAGCGGCCCTCACCGGCAGGGGCATTCTCTGTCCGGCAGCGGCCCTCACCATCAGCGGCAATCTCTTCCCCGATCTGTCCTAGATCTAGGCCAAACAGAGTTATTATCTCTGGGTTGTTACCCGTGCCACGTGATAGCGAGACGAGGAATAGGGAGAGAGAGGAGTTGAACACGTGGCTACAGGGATGGTGCAGGAGGGAGAGTTTCAGATTCCTGGATAATTGGGCTCATTCTGGGGTAGGTGGGACCTCTACAAACGGGATGGTCTACACCTGGACCAGAGAGGTACCAATATCCTGGGGGGCAAATTTGCTAAGCTCTTCGGGAGGGTTTAAACTAGTTCAACAGGGGATTGGGGACCTGAATTGTAGCTCCAGTATACAGGAGGTTGAGAGTAGTGAGGTCATGAGTAAGGTTTCAAAGTTGCAGGAGTGTACCGGCAGGCAGGAAGATGGTTTAAAGTGTGTCTACTTCAATGCCAGGAGCGTCCAGAATAAGGTGGGTGAACTTGCGGCATGGGTTGGTACCTGGGACTTCGATGTTGTGGCCATTTCGGAGACATGGATAGAGCAGGGACAGGAATGGTTGTTGCAGGTGCCGGGGTTTAGATATTTCAATAAGCTCAGGGAAGGTGGTAAAAGAGGGGGAGGGGTGGCATTGTTAGTCAAGGACAGTATTACGGTGGCAGAAAGGACGTTTGATGAGGACTCGTCGATTGAGGTAGTATGGACTGAGGTTAGAAACAGGAAAGGAGAGGTCACCCTGTTAGGGATTTTCTATAGGCCTCCGAAAAGTTCCAGAGATGTAGAGGAAAGGATTGCAAAGATGATTCTGGATAGGAGCGAAAGCAACAGGGTAGTTGTTATGGGGGACTTGAACTTTCCAAATATTGACTGGAAACGCTATAGTTCGAGTACTTTAGATGGGTCAGTTTTTGTCCAATGTGTGCAGGAGGGTTTCCTGACACAGTATGTAGATAGGCCAACGAGAGGTGAAGCCATATTAGATTTGGTACTGGGTAATGAACCAGGACAGGTGTTAGATTTGGAGGTAGGTGAGCACTTTGGTGATAGTGACCACAAGTCGATTAAGTTTACTTTAGTGATGGAAAGGGATAGGTATATACCGCAGGGCAGGAGTTATGTCTGGGGGAAAGGCAATTATGATGCGATGAGGCAAGACTTAGGAAGCATCGGATGGAGAGAAAAACTGCAGGGGATGGGCACAATGGAAATGTGGAGCTTGTTCAAGGAACAGCTACTGCGTGTCCTTGATAAGTATGTACCTGTCAGTCGGGGAGGAAGTGGTCGAGCAAGGGAACCGTGGTTTACTAAAGCAGTTGAAACACTTGTCAAGAGGAAGAAGGAGGCTTATGTAAAGATGAGACGTGAAGGTTCAGTTAGGGTGCTCGAGAGTTACAAGTTAGCTAGGAAGGACCTAAAGAGAGAGCTAAGAAGAGCCAGGAGGGGACATGAGAAGTCGTTGGCTTGTAGGATCAAGGATAACCCTAAAGCTTTCTATAGATATGTCAGGAACAAAAGAATGACTACGGTAAGATTAGGGACAGTCAAAGACAGTAGTGGGAAGTTGTGCGTGGAGTCCGAGGAGATAGGAGAGGTGCTAAATTAATATTTTTTGTCAGTATTCACACAGGAAAAAGACAATGTTGTTGAGGAGAATACTGAGATACAGACTGCTAGACTAGAGGGGATGAGGTTCATAAGGAGGTGTTAACAATTCTGGAAAGTGTGAAAATAGATGAGTCCCCTGGGCCAGATGGGATTCATCCTAGGATTCTCTGGGAAGCTAGGGAGGAGATTGCTGAGCCTTTGGCTTTGATCTTTAAGTCATCTTTGTCTACAGGAATAGTGCCAGAAGACTTGAGGATTGCAAATGTTGTCCCCTTGTTCAAGAAGGGGAGTAGAGACAACTCCAGTCACTATAGACCAGTGAGCCTTACTTCTGTTGTGGGCAAAGTCTTGGAAAGGTTTATAAGAGATAGGATGTATAATCATCTGGAAAGGAATAATTTGATTAGAGATAGTCAACACGGTTTTGTGAAGGGTAGGTCGTGCCTCACAAACCTTATTGAGTTCTTTGAGAAGGTGACCAAGCAGGTGGAGGTTGATGTGGTGTATATGGATTTGATAAGGTTCCCCATGGTAGGCTATTGCAGAAAATACAGAGGCATGGGATTCAGGGCGATTTAGCAGTTTGGATCAGAAATTGGCTAGCTGGAAGAAAACAAAGGGTGGTGGTTGATGGGAAATGTTCAGCCTGGAGTCCAGTTACTAGTGGTGTACCACAAGGATCTGTTTTGGGGCCACTGCTGTTTGTCATTTTTATAAATGACCTGGAGGCGGGCATAGAAGATGGGTGAGTAAATTTGCAGCTGACACTAAAGTCGGTGGAGTTTTGGACAGTGTGGAAGGATGTTACAAGTTACAGAGGGACATAGACAAGCTGCAGAGCTGGGCTGAGAGGTGACAAATGGAGTTTAATGCAGAAAAGTGTGAGGTGATTCATTTTGGAAGTAATAACAGGAAGACAGAGTACTGGGCTAATGGTAAGATTCTTGGTAGTGTGGATGAGCAGAGTGATCTCGGTGTCCATGTACATAGATCCCTGAAAGTTGCTACCCAGGTTGAGAGGGTTGTTAAGAAGGTGTACAGTGTGTTAGCTTTTATTGGTAGAGGGATTGAGTTTCGGAGCCATGAGGCCATGTTGCAGGCTGTACAAAGCTCTGTTGCGGCCGCATTTGGAGTATTGCGTGAATTCTGGTCGCCACATTATAGGAAGGATGTGGAAGCATTGGAAAGGGTGCAGAGGAGATTTACCAGAATGTTGCCTGGTATGGAGGGAAGATCTTATGAGGGAAGGCTGAGGGACTTGAGGCTGTTTTCATTAGAAGAAGGTTGGATAGTCAGAGGCTTTTCCCCAGGGTAGAGGGGTCAATTACTAGGGGGCATAGGTTTAAGGTGAGAGGGGCAAGGTTTAGAGTAGATGTACGAGGCAAGTTTTTTACGCAGAGGGTAGTGGGTACCTGGAACTCGCTACCGGAGGAGGTAGTGGAAGCAGGGACGATAGGGACATTTAAGGGGCATCTTGACAAATATATGAATAGGATGGGAATAGAAGGATACGGACCCAGGAAGTGTAGAAGATTGTAGTTTAGTCGGGCAGTATGGTCGGCACGGGCTTGGAGGGCCGAAGGGCCTGTTCCTGTGCTGTACATTTCTTTGTTCTTTGTTAAGAGGTGAGTTAATTGAGGCATACAAGATGATCAGAGGATTAGATAGGGTGGACAGTGAGAGCCTTTTTCCTCGGATGGTGATGTCTAGCATGAGGGGACATAGCTTTAAATTGAGGGGAGATAGATATAGGACAGATGTCAGAGGTAGGTTCTGTCATAATATACATCAATACATTATGGTGGAAACACATACACACACTGATGGACATGCAGTAGGACCAACCAGCATACATAACACCGCAGCCAATCACCATTGAGAGCACACGCACTATAAAGACAGGGGAGAGGAGAGTTCCCGCTCATTCTAGCAGCAGCCAGCTCAGAGCACAGAGCTCACAGCCTTCATCACAGACATTCACCATGTGCTGAGTGCCTCACCATAGCTAGTGATAGGAAAGGGTCCACAGTTAAGCTGGTATTGCTTATACCCACGTTTACAGTATGTTAGCATAGTTGAACAGTTAATAAAATAGCATTACACCACTTCCAGCATTGTTGGCTTGTTTGTAAACCAGAACACCCAACACGACATGGTACAAGGAGTGGCCGCAATCTTGCACTTGTGAGACCTACCTGCAACTTCTCATCATTCTGGCATCCTACAGCATGGAGAACATCAACCCGCCGCCACCGCTCCGCATCGCTGGCAATCTCGGGGTAAATTGGAAGATATTTAAACAGCGCTTCCAGCACTTCCTCGAGGCCACGGACAGGGAGAATGTATCGGACACCAGGAAGATAGCCCTTCTTCTCTCCAAGGCTGGGCAACATGCCATCCACATCTTTAACTCCCTGACATTTGCGGACATCGAGGACAAGACTAAGCACAAAACGGTGCTCCTCAAATTCGACACACACTTCAGTGTTGAAGTCAACAAAAGCTTTGAAAGGTACCTGTTCCAGCAGCGCTTGCAGGGTAAGGACGAGCTTTTCCAATCCTATTTAACACACCTCCGCATCCTCGCGCAATCCTGCGGCTACGGGCCCACCTCCGACTCCATGATACGCGATCAGATTGTTTTTGGGGTCATGAATAGTAAGGGCGTGGAATGCCCTGCCTTCAACAGGAGTGGACTTGCCAACACTAAGGGCATTCAAATTGTCATTGGATAGACATACGGACGATAAGGGAATAGTGTAGATGGGCTTTAGAGTGGTTTCACAGGTCGGTGCAACATCGAGGGCCGAAAGGCCTGTACTGCGCTGTAATGTTCTATGTTCTATGTTCTCTGTCTCCGGAAGCGGGATTCTCTGTCCCCGGCAGCGGGATTCTCTGCCCCCGGAAGCGGGATTCTCTGTCTCCGGAAGCGGGATTCTCTGTCTCCGGAAGCGGGATTCTCTGTCCCCGGCAGCGGGATTCTCTGTCCCGGAGGCGGTCCTCACTGGCAGCGGGATTCTCTGTCCCCGGCAGCGGGATTCTCTGTCCCCGGCAGCGGGATTCTCTGTCCCCGGCAGCGGGATTCTCTGTCCCCGGCAGCGGGAGTCTCTGTCCTCGGCAGCGGGAGTCTCTGTCCTCGGCAGCGGGATTCTCTGTCCCTGAGGCGGTCCTCACTGGCAGCGGGATTCTCTGTCCCCGGCAGCGGGAGTCTCTGTCCCCGGCAGCGGGAGTCTCTGTCCCCGGCAGCGGGAGTCTCTGTCCCCGGCAGCGGGAGTCTCTGTCCTCAGCAGCGGGATTCTCTGTCCCTGAGGCGGTCCTCACCGGCAGCGGGATTCTCTGTCCAAGGGGCCGGCCAATGGGGTTTCCCTGGGCATGGGTGCGCTGCCGACATAACGGAGAATCCCGACAGCGGAGTATCAGCCCATTGTGTTTTGCTTAGTAAGCTGGTCGGAACCCAGTTGGTGGGATGGAGATGATGGAGTTATGGGAGGAACAGGGGTTGAAGGGGTCAATTTTTAATTTTTGTTTTCTAAGAAGCAGTTTCTGAAGAATACAACCAGAGATTCTGCTTTTATTCCGATAGTGTCAGGTCTCTCTGTCCCCAGGTCGCTCTGTCCCCAGGTCTCTCTGTCCCCAGGTCTCTCTGACCCCAGGTCTCTCTGTCCCCAGGTCTCTCTATCCCCAGGTCTCTCTGTCCCCAGGTCTCTCTATCCCCAGGTCTCTCTGTCCCCAGGTCTCTCTGTCCCCAAGTCTCTCTGTCCCCAGGTCTCTCTGTCCCCAGGTCTCCCTATTCCCAGGTCTCTCTGTCCCCAGGTCTCTCTATCCCCAGGTCCCTCTATCCCCAGGTCTCTCTGTCCCCAGGTCTCTCTGTCCCCAGGTCTCTCTATTCCCAGGTCTCTCTATCCCCAGGTCTCTCTGTCCCCGGGTCTCTCTGTCCCCAGGTCTCTCTATCCCCAGGTCTCTCTATCCCCAGGTCTCTCTGTCCCCAGGTCTCTCTATTCCTAGGTCTCTCTGTCCCCAGGTCTCTCTGTCCCCAGGTCTCTCTATCCCCAGGTCTCTCTGTCCCCAGGTCTCTCTATCCCCAGGTCTCTCTGTCCCCAGGTCTCTCTATTCCCAGGTCTCTCTGTCCCCAGGTCTCTCTATTCCCAGGTCTCTCTGTCCCCAGGTCTCTCTATTCCCAGGTCTCTCTATCCCCAGGTCTCTCTGTCCCCAGGTCTCTCTGTCCCCAGGTCGCTCTGTCCCCAGGTCTCTCTGTCCCCAGGTCTCTCTGACCCCAGGTCTCTCTGTCCCCAGGTCTCTCTATCCCCAGGTCTCTCTATCCCCAGGTCTCTCTATCCCCAGGTCTCTCTATTCCCAGGTCTCTCTATCCCCAGGTCTCTCTGTCCCCAGGTCTCTCTGTCCCCAGGTCTCTCTGTCCCCAGGTCTCTCTGTCCCCAGGTCTCTCTGTCCCCAGGTCTCTCTGTCCCCAGGTCTCTCTGTCCCCAGGTCTCTCTGTCCCCAGGTCTCTCTGTCCCCAGGTCTCTCTATCCCCAGGTCTCTCTATCCCCAGGTCTCTCTGTCCCGAGGTCTCTCTATTCCCAGGTCTCTCTGTCCCCAGGTCTCTCTGTCCCCAGGTCTCTCTGTCCCCAGGTCTCTCTGTCCCCAGGTCTCTCTATTCCCAGGTCTCTCTGTCCCCAGGTCTCTCTATTCCCAGGTCTCTCTGTCCCCAGGTCTCTCTATTCCCAGGTCTCTCTATCCCCAGGTCTCTCTATCCCCAGGTCTCTCTGTCCCCAGGTCTCTCTGTTCCCAACAGTCTCAAAAGATCTCTATCCAATGTTTGTCAAATAATCCTGTGTTTGCCACCTCTAGTTAAATGACTGGAGATGGCTCTGCTTGATTGGAGAATAAAATATAACCGTTAGAAGTTAAAGTGTTTCATTTTATTGTTTAAAGTTGTTTAACTGATAATTGAAAGCTATTTCTTGTATTACGTTAAAGTTAGTTCAGTACTGCGTTAGCAATAAAGTTTGTTTTAATAAACCCAATTGTGAGTGGAATTACTCCTGGAGCGAAGTATCCTTTCCTCACAGTGTTACAAATTAAATAAAGTATTGGGGTTTCTGTTCACTATCCCAGCACATGTTTGGGTCTGGTCCAGGATCAATTCAGGAATTAGACTAGGTGCAGTCAGTAAGTGCGATAAAACTACATTTTATATTTTTAGCTAAACATTTGCAGGCAACAATTTGCAAGCTTCAGTTTGTAAATTTTGAAATCTAGCCAACCAGATTGACTGACAGCTGTCTAGGGTGGAACTTCCTCCCTGATGGGGGTGTCATACTCACCCAATTAAGGCTGCCTCAGCAAATATTGTGGTGGGCCTGCTGGATCTTTGGTTGGCGAAGTACCAACTGACTTTTAGTTGGGAGACAGGTAATCTGCTCTCTTCCTTGTAAAATCCACCCCTAAGTGGTTAAAATATTGGTTTAAAATTTGCAGTAATTTGTATTCCATATCGTTATGTACTTGTTTTTAGAAAAAGGCCAATCAGAATCATGCTCGGCAGTTAAGTGTCAGTCACACTCAACTGGTGCATTCTCTAGGACATCCCATGGTTGGACCTAGGTAGTGTCCTAGACCTTCCATCATAAGGTCAGAGATGGGGATGTTCACAGATTACTGCACATTGTTAGCACCATTGGTGACTTCTCAGATAATGAAGTAGTCCATGTCCAAATGCAGCAAGACCTGAACAATATGCAGGCTTGGGCTGACAAGTGGCAAATTACCTTTGGGCCACAGAAGTGCCAGGCAATGACCATCTCTTACAAGAGAGAATCTAACCATCGCCCCATGACATTCAATATCATTACCACCACTGAATCCGCCACAATCAACACCCGCGGGGTTACCATTGATCAGAAACTGAAGTGGACTAGCCATATTAATACTGTGGCTACCAAAGCAGGTCAAAGGCTAGGAATGCTATGGCTTGTAACTCACGTCCTGACCCCCCCCACACACACACAAAGCCTGTCCACCATCTACAAGACACAAGTGAGGAATGTAATGGAATACTCTCCACTTGCCTGGATGAGTACAGCTCCAACAACACTCAAGAAGCTTGACACCATCCAGGACAAAGCAGTCCGCTTGATTGCTCCCCCTCCCACAAACATTCAAACCCTCCACCACCGACCAACAGTGGCAGCCGTGTGTACCATCTACAAAATGCACTGCAGGAACACGGCAAGGTTCCTTAGACAACACCTTCCAAACCCACGGCCACTACCATCTAGAAGGACAACAGCAGCAGATACCTGGGAACCCCACCACCTGGAGGTTCCCCTCCAAGTCACTCACCACCCTGACTTGGAAATATATCGCCGTTCCTTTGCTGTTGCCGGGTCAAAATCCTGGAACTCCCTCCCAAACAGCACTATGGGTGTACCTGCACCTCATGCACTGCAGCGCTTCAAGAAGGCGGCTCAACACTACCTTCTGAAGATGCCACTATTGGTGGGCAATAAATGCTGGCCTCACCAGCGACGGCCACATCCCGTAAATGATTAGGCCACCCAAAAGTAAAAAAAACACCTCTACCAATTAGACTCCGCTTGCCAAATAATTAGCATTCTCTTCCCGTACAGTGTAAAGTTGTAGTTCCCCTGACATTGGTATTATCATTGTTCTGATGAATGCAAGATGAAAACATCAACAAAATGTATTTTTTAAAGCAATACTCAAGTTCTGTATTAGAACATAGAACAAAAAAAAAATACAGCACAGAACAGGCCCTTCGGCCCACGATGTTGTGCCGAACCTTTGTCCTAGATTAATCATAGATTATCATTGAATCTACAGTGCAGAATGAGGCCATCCGGCCCACCGAGTCTGCACCGGCTCTTGGAAAGAGCACCCTACCCAAACCCAACACCTCCACCCTATCCCCATAACCCAGTAATCCCACCCAACACTAAGGGCAATTTATCATGGCCAATCCACCTAACCTGCACATCTTTGGACTGTGGGAGGAAACCGGAGCATCCGGAGGGAACCCACGCACACACGGGGAGGATGTGCAGACTCCGCACAGACAGTGACCCAAGCCGGAATTGAACCTAGGACCCTGGCGCTGTGAAGCAATTGTGCTATCCACAATGCTACCGTGCTGCCCTTAAGAACAAATTAATCTACACTATATCATTCTACCGTGATCCATGTACCTATCCAATAGCTGCTTGAAGATCCCTAATGTTTATGCCTCAACTACTTCCACAGGCAGTGCATTCCATGCCCCCACTACTCTCTGGGTAAAGAACCTACCTCTGACATCCCCCCTATATCTTCCACCATTCACCTTAAATTTATATCCCCTTGTAATGGTTGTTCCACCCGGGGAAAAAGTCTCTGACTGTCTACTCTATCTATTCCCTGATCATCTTATAAACCTCTATCAAGTCGCCCCTCATCCTTCTCCATCCTAATGAGAAAAGGCCTAGCACCCTCAACCTTTCCTCGTAAGACCTACTCTCCATTCCAGGCAACACCTGGTAAATCTCCTTTGCATCTTTTCCAAAGCTCCCACATCCTTCCTAAAATGAGGTGACCAGAACTGTACACAGTACTCCAAATGTGGCCTGACCAAGGTTTTGTACAGCTACATCATCACCTCACGGCTCTTAAATTCAGTCCCTCTGTTAATGAACGCTAGCACACAATAGGCCTTCTTCACAGCTCTATCCACTTGAATGGCAACTTTCAAAGATGTATGAACATAGACCCCAAGATCTCTCTGCTCCTCCACATTGCCAAGAACCCTACCGTTAACCCTGTATTCCGCATTCATATTTGTCCTTCTAAAATGGACAACCTCACACTTTTCAGGGTTAAACTCCATCTGCCACTTCTCAGCCCAGCTCTGCATCCTATCTATGTCTCTTTGCAGCCGATAACAGCCCTCCTCACTAACCACAACTCCACCAATCTTCGTATCGTCTGCAAATTTACTGACCCACCCTTCAACTCCCTCATCCAAGTCATTAATGAAAATCACAAACAGCAGAGGACCCAGAACTAATCCCTGCGGTACGCCACTGGTAACTGGGATCCAGGCTGAATATTTTCCAACCACCACCACTCTCTGACTTCTATCGGTTAGCCAGTTCGTTATCCAACTGGCCAAATTTCCCACTATCCGATGCCTCCTTACTTTCTGCATAAGCCTACCATGGGGAACCTTATCAAATGCCTTACTAAAATCCATATACACTACATCCACTGCTTTCCCTTCATCCACATGCTTGGTCACCTCCTCAAAGAATTCAATAAGACTTGTAAGGCAAGACCTACCCCTCACAAATCCCTGCTGACTATCCCTAAGCAAGCAGTGTCTTTCCAGATGCTCAGAAATCCTATCCCTCAGTACCCTTTCCATTACTTTGCCTACCACCGAAGTAAGACTAACTGGCCTGTAATTCCCAGGGTTATCCCTATTCCCTTTTTTGAACAGGGGCACGACATTCACCACTCTCCAATCCCCTGGTACCACCCATGGTACCATATTTTGGTCACTATCTCCAAAATGCTCCCCCACTAACAAATCTATGACTTGCCCTGGTTCATTACCAACTACCAAATCCAATATGGCCTCCCCTCTGGACAGTGAGGATGAAAAGATCATTGCCAACGGCTCTGCAATTTCATCTCTTGCTTCCCATAGAATCCTTGGATATATCCCGTCAGGCCCGGGGGACTTGTCTGTCCTCAAGTTTTTCAAAATGCCCAACACATCTTCCTTCCTAACTAGTATTTCCCCGAGCTTACCAGTCTGTTTCACACTGTCCTCTCCAACAATATGGCCCCACTCATTTGTAAATACAGAAGAAAAGTACTCGTTCAAGACCTCTCCTATCTCTTCAGACTCAATACATAATCTCCCGCTACTGTCCTTGATCGGACCTACCCTCGCTCTAGTCATCCTCATATTTCTCACATATGTGTAAAAGGCCTTGGGGTTTTCCTTGATCCGACCCGCCAAACATTGTTCATGCCCTCTCTTAGCTCTCCTAATCCCTTTCTTCAGTTCCCTCCTGGCTATCTTGTATCCCTCCAACGCCCTGTCTGAACTTTGTTTCCTCAGCCTTACATAAGTCTCCTTCTTCCTCTTAACAAGACATTCAACCTCTCTTGTCAACCATGTTTCCCTCACTCGACCACCTCTTCCCTGCCTGACAGGGACATACATATCAAGGACACGTAGTACCTGTTCCTTGAACAAGTTCCACATTTCACATATGTCCTTCCCTGACAGCCTATGTTCCCAACTTATGCACTTCAATTCTTGTCTGACAACATCGTATTTACCCTTCCCCCAATTGTAAATCTTGCCCTGTTGGACGCACCTATCCCTCTCCATTACTAAAGTGAAAGTCACAGAATTGTGGTCACTATCTCCAAAATGCTCCCCCACTAACAAATCTATGACTTGCCCTGGTTCATTACCAACTACCAAATCCAATATGGCCTCCCCTCTGGTCGGACAATCTACATACTGTGTTTGAAAAGCTTCCTGGACACACTGCACAAACACCACCCCATCCAAACTATTTGATCTAAAGAGTTTCCACTCAATGCATAAGTTGGGAACATAGGCTGGCAGGGAAGGACACAAGTGAAATGTGGAACTTGTTCAAGGAACAGGTGCTACGTGTCCTTAATATGTATGTCCCTGTCAGGCAGGGAAGAGATGGTCAAGTGAGGGAACCATGGTTGACAAGAGAGGTTGAATGTCTTGTTAAGAGGAAAAAGGAGACTTATGTAAGGCTGAGGAAACAAGGTTCAGACAGGGCATTGGAGGGATACAAGATAGCCAGGAGGGAACTGAAGAAAGGGATTAGGAGAGCTAAGAGAGGGCATGAACGATCTTTGGCGGGTAGGATCAAGGAAAACCCCAAGGCCTTTTATACATATGTGAGAAATATGAGAATGACTAGAGCGAGGGTAGGTCCGATCAAGGACAGTAGCGGGAGATTGTGTATTGAGTCTGAAGAGATAGGAGAGGTCTTGAACGAGTACTTTTCTTCTGTATTTACAAAAGAGAGGGGTGATATTGTTGGAGAGGACAGTGTGAAACAGATTGGTAAGCTCGAGGAAATACTTGTTAGGAAGGAAGATGTGTTGGGCATTTTGAAAAACCTGAGGATAGACAAGTCCCCCGGGCCTGATGGGATATATCCAAGGATTCTATGGGAAGCAAGAGATGAAATTGCAGAGCCGTTGGCAATGATCTTTTCGTCCTCACTGTCAACAGGGGTGGTACCAGGGGATTGAAGAGTGGCGAATGTCGTGCCCCTGTTCAAAAAAGGGACTAGGGATAACCTTGGGAATTACAGGCCAGTTAGTCTTACTTCGGTGGTAGGCAAAGTAATGGATAGGGTACTGAAGGATAGGATTTCTGAGCATCTGGAAAGACACTGCTTGATTAGGGATAGTCAGCACGGATTTGTGAGGGGTAGGTCTTGCCTTACAAGTCTTATTGAATTCTTTGAGGAGGTGACCAAGCATGTGGATGAAGGTAAAGCAGTGGATGTAGTGTACATGGATTTTAGTAAGGCATTTGATAAGGTTCCCCATGGTAGGCTTATGCAGAAAGTAAGGAAGCATGGGATAGTGGGAAATTTGGCCAGTTGGATAACGAACTGGCTAACCGATAGAAGTCAGAAAGTGGTGGTGGATGGCAAATATTCAGCCTGGATCCCAGTTACCAGTGGCGTACCGCATGGATCAGTTCTGGGTCCTCTGCTGTTTGTGATTTTCATTAATAACTTGGATGAGGGAGTTGAAGGGTGGGTCAGTAAATTTGCAGACGATACAAAGATTGGGGAGTTGTGAATAGTAAGGAGGGCTGTTGTCGGCTGCAAAGAGACATAGGTAGGATGCAGAGCTGGGCTGAGAAGTGGCAGATGGAGTTTAACCCTGAAAAGTGTGAGGTTGTCCATTTTGGAAGGACAAATATGAATCCGGACACAGGGTTAACGGTAGGGTACTTGGCAATGTGGAGGAGCAGAGAGATCTTGGGGTCTATGTTCATACATCTTTGAAAGTTTCCACTCAAGTGGATAGAGCTGTGAAGAAGGCCTATTGTGTGCTCGCGTTCATTAACAGAGGGATTGAATTTAAGAGCCGTGAGGTGATGATGCAGCTGTACAAAACTTTGGTAAGGCCACATTTGGAGTACTGTGTACAGTTCTGGTCGCCTCATTTTAGGAAGGATGTGGAAGCTTTGGAAAAGGTGCAAAGAAGATTTACCAGGATGTTGCCTGGAATGGAGTGTAGGTCTTACGAGGAAAGGTTGAGGGTGCTAGACCTTTTCTGATTAGAACGGAGAAGGATGAGGGGCGACTTGATAGAGGTTTATAAGGTGATCAGGGGAATAGATAGAGTAGACAGTCAGAGACTTTTTCCCCGGGTGGAACAAACCATTACAAGGGGACATAAATTTAAGGTGAAAGGTGGAAGATCTAGGAGGGATATCAGAGGTAGGTTCTTTACCCAGAGAGTAGTGGGGGCATGGAATGCACTGCCTGTGGAAGTAGTTGAGTCGGAAACATTAGGGACCTTCAAGCAGCTATTGGATAGGTACATGGATTACGGTAAAATGATATAGTGTAGATTTATTTGTTCTTAAGGGCAGCACGGTAGCATTGTGGATAGCACAATTGCTTCACAGCTCCAGGGTCCCAGGTTCGATTCCGGCTTGGGTCACTGTCTGTGCGGAGTCTGCACGTCCTCCCCGTGTCTGTGTGGGTTTCCTCCGGGTGCTCCGGTTTCCTCCCACAGTCCAAAGATGTGCAGGTTAGGTGAATTGGCCAATGATAAATTGCCTTATTGTCCAAAATTGCCCTTGGTGTTCGGTGGAGGTGTTGAGTTTGGGTAGGGTGCTCTTTCCAAGAGCCGGTGCAGACTCAAAGGGCCGAATGGCCTCCTGAACTGTAAATTCAATGATAATCTATGATTAATCTAGGACAAAGGTTCGGCACAACATCGTGGGCCGAAGGGCCTGTTCTGTGCTGTATTTTCTATGTTCTCTGTTTTAATGTTTGGGAAGTTGAAGTCACCCATGACTACTACCCTGTGACTTCTGCACCTTTCTAAAATCTGTTTCCCAATCTGTTCCTCCACATCTCTGCTACTATTGGGGGGCCGATAGCAAACTCCCAACAAGGTGACTGCTCCTTTCCTATTTCTGAGTTCAACCGATACTACCTCAGTAGGTAGATACTCCTCGAACTGCCTTTCTGCAGCTGTTATACTGTCTCTAATTAACAATGCCACCCCCCTACCTCTTTTACCACCCTCCCTAATCTTATTGAAACATCTATAACCAGGGACCTGCAACAACTATTTCTGCCCCTCTTCTATCCAGGTTTCCTTGATGGCCACCACATCGTAGTCCCAAGTACCGATCCATGCCTTAAGTTCACCCACCTTATTCCTGATGCCTCTTGCGTTGAAGTATACACACTTCAACCCATCTCCGTGCCTGCAAGTACTCTCCCTTGTCAATGTTCCTTTCCCCACTGCCTCACTACACGCTTTGGCATCCTGAATATCGGCTAACTTAGTTGCTGGACTACTAATCCGGTTCCCATTCCCCTGCCAAATTAGTTTAAATCCTCCCGAAGAGTACTAGAAAACCTCCCTCCCATAATATTGGTGCCCCTCTGGTTCAGATGCAACTCGTCCTGCTTGTACAGGTCCCACCTTCCCCAGAATGCGCTCCAATTATCCAAATACCTGAAGCCCTCCCTCCTACACCATTCCTGCAGCCACGTGTTCAACTGCACTCTCTCCCTATTCCTCGCCTCGCTATCACGTGGCACCGGCAACAAACCAGAGATGGCAACTCTGTCTGTCCTGGCTTTTAACTTCCAGCCTAACTCCCTAAACTTGTTTATTACCTCCACACCCCTTTTCCTACCTATGTCGTTGGTACCAATGTGCACCACGACTTCTGGCTGCTCCCCCTCCCCCTTAAGGATCCTGAAGACTTGATCCGAGACATCCCTGGCCCTGGCACCCCCAACATACCTTCCGGGAGTCTCGCTCGCGACCACAGAATCTCCGATCTATTCCCCTAACCATTGAATCTCCTATTACTATTGCTTTTCCATTCTCCCCCCTTCCCTTCTGAGCCCCGGAGCCTGACTCAGTGTCGGAGACCTGGCCGCTAGGGCCTTCCCCCAGTAGGTCATCCCCCCCAACAGCATCCAAAACGGTATACTTGTTTTAAAGGGGAACGGCCACGAGGGATCCCTGCACTGTCTGCCTGTTTGTTTACTGTCCCCTGACTGTAACCCAGTACTCTTGTCCTGTACCTTGGGTGTGGTTACCTCCCTGTAACTCTTCTCTATAACCCCCTCTGCCTCACGGATGATCCGAAGTTGCTCCAGCTCCAGTTCCCTAACACGTTCTCTGAGGAGCTGGAGTTGGGTGCACTTCCCGCAGGTATAGTCAGTGGGGACACCGGTGATAACCGTCACCACCCACATCCTACAGGAGGAGCATGCAACTGGCCTAGCCTCCATCCCCCCATACCTTACAGAATATAGCTGCCCTGTGGACCAACTGGACCTCCGCCCTCCGATGCTGCTCCCAGTCAGTTGCATTCTCTGTAAACTCCTGGTTCCCTTCTCACTCTTTGCGGAAATGTAGGAAACAAAATGAAAGGAGCACCTTACTCCCTCCTCACCTAACTCCCTCAGTCACCAAACTCTCACTATAGCACTCAAATGCACCAAATTCAGCACTCCCTCAGTCACCAAACTCTCACTATAGCACTCAAATGCACCAAATTCAGCACTCCCTCAGTCACCAAACTCTCACTATAGCACTCAAATGCACCAAATTCAGCACTCCCTCAGTCACCAAACTCTCACTATAGCACTCAAATGCACCAAATTCAGCACTCAGTGCATACAAAGTCTGCACTGTAGTGGATCACTTTTATACTGTGAATCTAGCCTCTGAAAACTGGCCTAATCCAATTAACTAATTAACAAGCTCCAGCTGCAAGTACCTTCAAGTAGAACCTTTGTTTAAAGCTGATTGAAAATTCACCTTCTTCTAAACCAAACAGCAACTTTTAAGTTAATTAACTAAATAAAAGAAAGACTAGACTTTAGATAAAAATTAACCGTTATACTCTCTCAGTCACCAAACTCTCACTGTAGCACTCAAATGCACCAAATTCAGCACTCAGTGCATTACCAAATGAAAAAATGAAAGTACTGTAATTCTGGGCCTATGCTGATGGCTGGTTGTTGAGTTTATTTATTGACATAATGGTCATTCATTTGCTTTGATTCCAGGCAAAATCCTATTCAGAAGAAGCCATGTCAGGGATGTGGCCATGAAGAGACTGAGGCCCATTGATGAATATTGCAGGGTAAGCAGGCATTCAACTGGTCATTGTGTTAAAAACACTGTTACTTTTAGAAATTGGGTTAGTGATACTATCTTCGGTCCTGAGGCAAAGGCCTCAGAAAAGACGAGCCGTGCCAAACTGACCTTTCGCATATGCGTCCTTCGAATCACATTTAGTGTACATCATCAACACATGCTGAACCAGCTGCTCCATCGGGGCAATGGCATAGTTGAGGCTCTGAGCTGAATTTTCTCCTCCCGACGCAGGTGCCCAAGTGGAGGCATATGTGGCCACAATTTCACACTTACCGCCAATTCCCGACACACAATTTCCCAGAGTGGGAAATATGGCACTCGTGTAAAGTGATGTCAGGATCACCATTTAAATGCCTGCTGCAAATCTAATTTTCCCTGACGTTGGTATTTGTTCGATGTGGGTGGGTTTCCTGTTCTGTGAACTTTGGGGAAGTCTGCTGTGGCATCAAAAACCTTTGGACAGGTAAGTTTAAAAGCTCTTACCAACTTCAAACATCATAACGTAATGATGTTTGTTAAGTTAAAGCTAAAAGGCAGTGATTGATCATAGGGTTCTGTCCTTAAAAATAAATCAACATTAAATTGACCAACATTGTGTTACACCTTCACATGCATTAGAATACTTTATCCAACGCATAAAGTCCTCTTTTGCATTCAACATTATTGAAAATCTGATTTACATGGGCCAGGTAGGCGCAGTTTGTTTAATACAATACCAATTTCAAAATAAGAAGGACGTCACTTGGGACTGAGATGAGAAATTATTTTACTCAAAGGTTTCTGGAATCCTCTGCCCCAGAGGGCTGTGGAAGCTCGGTAATTAAGTAATTTTAAAGCAAAGGTCGACAGATTTCTAAATACCAATAACATAAAGGGATATGGGATAATGTGGGAGAAAAGGTGTTGAAGTAGATGATCAACATGATTATATTAAACAGCAGAGCAGACTTGATGGGCCGGATAGCCTACTCCTGTTCTGATTTGAAGTGCAGAGATGTCTTCAGACTGTGGAAAAATCTGAACAGTTCCAGAGAGTGCTTGGTGAGGTCTTGGAAGAGCAGCATACACACACACACCAGCAGGAATACTGTCACTGCTGACCCTTCTTTGGCAGCTTTAGAGTAGTCTCACCTGTCCTTAACTGATTTGTTTTCGATTGTAACTCCACATCACCATGATGAGAGACTTGTCCTGTGGCCATTGTGAAAGACAAGCAAGCAATGGGGCTGTTTAGCACAGGGCTAAATCGCTGGCTTTGAAAGCAGACCAAGGCAGACCAGCAGCACGGTTCAATTCCCGTAACAGCCTCCCCGAACAGGCGCCGGAATGTGGCGACTAGGGGCTTTTCACAGTAACTTCATTTGAAGCCTACTTGTGACAATAAGCGATTTTCTTTTCATTCATTTCATTTCAATGGTCATGGGAATATGATCACCCCCAAGCCCTCAGCACCCCTCAAATTCCAACCTAAAATCATTGTGAGGGCATCACCAACAGGACTATTAATAGTTTGAGGAAAAGGCCAGCTGTGATTTTCTCTGCATAATTCAAGGGCTGGTTTAGACAGTGGGCTAGACAGCTGGTTTGTGCTGCAGAACAAGGCCAGCAGCGCGGGTTCCATTCCCGTACCAGCTTACCCAAACAGGCGCCGGAATGTGGTGACTAGGGGCTTTTCACAGTAACTTTATACTTGTGACAATAAAAGGTCATTATTATTAGATGGGCAGTAAATCTTGCACATCATTCACATCCTTTAAACAAAAGGCAGTCGAATAAGAAAGCCAGCCAAGCTGGCTGAGCATGACCATCCTATAGAATCTTTTTATATGTATGCTGAGTGCCTGCAGGGTGTTCAGATTGTGTGAATGGGGCAATAGCTTTACATACATGCTTTTTGGGACTTTAGTGAGCCTAATACTTTGCTGTGCTCAGTTTCTTCGCTGCTGGATTGCAGTGCACTTTGATACATGGGGACGCAGTTTGTAAGGATGCTCTGTGCTCAGTAAGCATCAGCTGCACAATAGATTTTTCAAGTTAAGAGCGGAGGTGGGGGACCCTTGGGAAAAGCAAGCAGGACTCCATGTAAAATCAAAGGCATGATGATGGATTTTATTATTGTTTTGATTGGCAACAGCTGGAGTAATGAGTATATTTCTGTTCACCCCACTTTGGGAAAAATACTAATCCCATGCAGGGGTAAAAGAGAAGAAGACCTATTAGACTCATACAGAGAGTGGGAGGCTTTGGTTAAGCAATTTGGTTGAGCAGTTTGGAAGAATTTAAATGCATTTTATTAAAGAAGATTAAAGGAAACTAAATTTTAATAGTAATTTTCAGGGCGCGGGATTCTCCGAAAACTGGCGCGATGTCCGGGACCCGGCGCCAAAAACGGCGCGGATCACTCCGGCGTCGGGCCCCCCCCCCAAACAACGCAAATTCTCCGGCCCCGAATGGGCTAGAAGCGGCGTGACGCCATTCGCGATGGAGTCACCCGACGTGGACGGTGACGCCGTGCGGCGACATTGACGCCGCATGGCGTGACGGCTCAAAAGACGCGCCCCCCCACCCCAGAAGACCCGACAAGATGGCCGGCCGCCACGCAGTCCCAAGGTTCCAGGACCGTGACACTGAGGCGCTCCTGGATGCAGTGGAGAAGAGGAGAGTGTCCCTGTACCCCGGACACGGCCGCAGGGTCGCCCCACGTCTCAGCCGGCATCTGTGGAGGGAGGTGGCAGAGGCCGTCAGCGCTGTGGCTCTGACACCATGGACAGGCACCCAGTGCCACAAGAAGGCGAACTACCTCGTCAGGGCAGCCAGGGTGAGTCCACCCCCTCTCCCTGCCCGATGTGTGGCACACCCCCAGGTGAAACCAACCCTAACCCTAACCTCTGCACTATAGGAGCATCCGATGGCGTGCATTCATATACCTGTCTAACACTGTTCCCTTTACCCCTGCCACCCACCCGCCCCCCCCCACAGGAGAAGCGCGCACACAACGATAGGGAGCATGAGAGGACTGGAGGCGGCCCAGCTGATGAGAGGCCACTCATTGTACATGAGGAAAGGGCCCTGGAACTGGCTGGCGGACCTGAGGACTGGGAGGTTGCCGATGCAGAGGTCGGGGGCCCACCAGCAAGTGAGCCACCGACAGCCCGTCCCCATATCCCCCCTCCCCCATATACCCCCTCCCCCATATCACCTGATCACCGCCTGCGTGTCTAACCATGCATGCTTCATTGTGTATTGCAGGGGCAAACGTCAAGGCATCCATTCCCGCCGATGCCGACCGCCCACAGGATGCCCCAGGGCGACCACGGGATACGGAGAGACCCAGACCCTCTGGCACTCGACGCCCGCAGGATGCCCCACGGCGACCACGGGAGACGGAGAGACCTGGAGCAATAGGGAGACGATGCCCCCGTCTCGTGTGGGTGCGGCGACGCAGGCGTGTGCCACCCAGCGACGAGGGGGGCAGCCACAGGCCCCCGTCACAGCCGAGCCACGAAACCACTACCCAGGGCAGCGCTACCCAGGACAGCTCTACCCACGACACCACTACCCAGGTCAGCCCTACCCAGGACACCCCTACCCAGGACACCCCTACCCAGGACACCCCTACCCAGGACACCCCTACCCAGGACACCGAAATACAGGACAGTGACACAGAGTGGATGGGTGGAGACGAACCGCCACTCCAAAGTACCATGGACTCAGAGTCGGACGATGCGCATGACACAACGCCACTGCTGTCTCCAACACCCTTCACCATCGCAGAGATACTCACCTCGGTTGGGCACTTTAGTGATGAGGCGTCTGGTACACTCACTGGTGCGCACAACACAGCCGTACAGGTACAGCAGGTGGAGGTAGGAGTAGCAGAAGGGCCGGGAGGTCGGAGGGCAACCTGGCGCAAGCGAACATCTGCCCCCAGATGGATCCCGGGTTCCTGGAGTTACCACACCCACCCATAGCCCCGATGCAACCACTGAACCTGGGACGAGCGAAGAGGGTGACGGTCGGCTTACAGCAGCTGCAGTCGCAGGTGGAGGAGTGCACCCGCATCCAGGAGCTGGGAGTGGTGCCGGTCATGCATGCCACTTAGGCCGACACCGCATGGATGGCGTCCGCGGTGGAGGCAATGGGTGCGATGGTGTCAGACATGGGGAGCAGTCTGCGAGGCCTGGGGCTTTCCGTGCAGGCGGCGTCTGTGGCCCAGGAAATGGCTGCCCTCTCACAGGAGGCCAAAGCCAGCGCCAGCGGCAGATGGCAGAGGCGCTCAACGCCGTGGCCCTGTCTCAGCAGGCCATGGCCCAGTCTCAGCAGGCCATAGCCCAGTCTCAGCAGGCCATGGCCCAGTCTCAGCAGGCCATAGCCCAGTCTCAGCAGGCCATGGCCCAGTCTCAGCAGGCCATGGCCCAGTCTCAGCAGGCAATGGCCCAATCACTGCAGGCCATCGCTGAGGGCATTGGCGTCATTGCCCATGTGCTAGCCGGCGTCGCACAGTCACAGACAGGGATGGCCAACTCCCTGAGCTCCAAGGCTGCAAACCAGCAGACCCTTGTCGATACCAGCACGGGCCTCCAGGACTGGCAGCGCCAGGTGTCGGAGGGTCGTCGGATGGCCGGTCCGTTCAAACCCCCGACCCATGTAGAGGCCTGGGGGCCATTGGGCACTCCGAGGGAGGAGGAGTTGCTGGCACCCATCCCTGGTCCCCCTGTAGGGGAGGTCCAGGAACACTGCAGCACCTCGGACTCCCCCCCTCCCCCCCCCCCCCCCCCCTCCGTCCCAGGTGCATCGGGTGGGCAACGGGCAGGACAGGCTGGCAGCTCGCCATCCCAGTCGCCCGGGCCGCAGCCTGGCCCATCTAGGCCAGGACACCCCAGGAAACGGATACGGACGCCAAAAGGATCCCGAGTCAGAGGGCAGGAATCGCAGGATTCCACCTCCAGCTCTGCTGTACCGTCTGGAGAACCACCTAGGCGTAGTCAAAGGGCCTGTAAGGCCAAACAATTAGACACTGAGTAAGTTGGCACGGGTGCAGGGCACAGATGAGTTTTAGGGGCTGGGGCACGTGTATGCACTGTTTGTTATTAAAATCACTTTAACACCTACAGAAGCTGCCTTTGTGCTCTGTCCGAAGCATGCGGGGTGTCATGTACGTTGAGCGCCAGTGTGTGTGTGAGGGGTGGTCTTACGTTGGCCTCAAGTGAGTCTGCCCCCTTCCCCCTGGGCTGCCCTCACCATCTCCCCATGCACCCTAGTCAGTGAAGCGGGCGGCTATCAGCCTGTCCCGTGGCCGCTGGTCCAGCCGGTAACGGTGGACAGCCACCCGCCCATGTCTAGCCCGTCTGCCCTGACCATTGCCCCCATCCCCCTCACCTGGGGAGGACTGCGCCTCTTCCTGCTGCTCCTCCACTCCGCCCTCCTCTGCCTTCGGAACATCGCCCGTCTGCTGGGCTATGTTGTGCAAGACGCAGCACACCACAGTGATGCGGCCGACCCTATCTGACGGATACTGGAGGGCGCCCCCAGAGAGGTCCAGGCACCTGAAACGCATTTTGAGCATGCCAAAGCACCTCTCTATCACACCCCTTGTCGCTGCATGGGCATCATTGTAGCTGTTCTCTGCGTCATTCTGTGGCCTCCGTATAGGCGTCATCAGCCACGACCGCAATGGGTAACTCCTGTCGCCCAGCAACCAGCCCCTCAGCCGGGGGTGGGGTCCCTCGTACATGCCGGGGATGTAAGACCGCGACAACACGTATGAGTCATGTACACTTCCCGGGTACCGGGCGCAGACGTGCAGGATAATCATGCGGTGATCGCAGACCACCTGGATGTTCATGGAATAGGTCCCCTTCCTATTGGTGAACACGGCCCTGTTATCTGCAGCTGGCCGCACGGTGATGTGCATCCCATCGATCGCGCCCTGGATCATGGGAAACCCGGCCACGGCAGAGAAGCCCACGGCCCGGGCATCCTGGCTGGCCCGGTCCACAGGGAAGCGGATGTAGCGGTGCGCCATGGCATATAGGGCGTCTGTCACTGCCCGAATGCACCGGTGCACCGATGTCTGCGAGATGCTGGACAGGTCCCCATCTGGCGTCTGGAATAACCCCGTTGCATAAAGGTTCAGGGCCACCGTAACCTTGACGGACCCGGGGAGAGGATGTCCCGCCCCAGTGCCACGTGGTGCCAGGTGGCAGATGTGTGCCACGGTTTCCCGGCTCATCCGGAGTCTCCTTCTGCATTCCCGGTCCTTGAGGTCCTGGTACGACAACCGGGGCCAGTAAACACGGGGCCTCCTCGGGTGCCGCCGTGGCGCCGCGACGACCTCCTCCCCCTCCTCGTGTTCCTCCTCCACTACGTGCTCTCCCTGCTCCTCCTCCCCGTCCTGTCGGGCGGGTGTCCCTCCAGCCTGGGCGGCTGCCGCCTGCCCCTCTGCGGCATTCTCCTGTGCGGCAGCCTGCACCGCCTCTCTGGCACGCTCCCCCTCCTCCTCCAGGGCAACCTGGAGAATAGTGGCTGCCGCCACGGCGGCCAACATCGCTGGCTGATCAGAAAACATGACGGCCTGGGGGGGAAACGACGACATGTCATCATTGCCCGTACACCCCCTCCCCCCAGCCAGGTGGCATGGGCTGCATGGGCGCGGATGTTGGAGGATTGCACCTGGCCAGGCGGACAAACTCCCTTGCCCTCGCACCCCCCTCCCCGGCACTCAACCCCCTGTCCCCGGCACTCACCCCCCCGTACCCGGCACTCACCCCCCCCACCCCGGCACCAATGGTCACGTTGGCGGGACTTCGGCCCATTCGGCCGGGAGAATATGGGCAACCCCGGAGTCCATTGTCTCGCGCCCGCCTCTGCCATTCTCTGAGGCGGGCGGTGCGATTGACGCCTCGCTGACTTTTCACCCTTCGGAGAATTCGGCGGGCGGCAGGATTTACGCTGCCCCCCAGCGATTCTCCGACCCGGCGGGAGGTCGGAGAATCCCGCCCCCGAGGTTGAAGTTTTGAAGTAGATAAAGAGTGGAAGATTGTCTCCACTGGTTAGTGAATCAGTACTGAGGGGGTCATAAACTCCCAACTGTTGCTAAAGTAGTAGCAGTGCCAACAGTGTGGGGACTGGGAAGAGCAGGACCATACCCTTTGTAAAAAAAAAACTCTTTTTGTTCCAGGTGCAATGTAGGGTTAGTTTCCATCTGGTATTGGCTCCTTCAGAGCAAACAAATCTTACAGTGGGGACCTGAAGCTGATGTGAGGCCCAAAAAGGCAAGCGACACACCTGCTGAGAAATGGGAGTAGTCTCTGCCCTTCCTCGCCCGAGTCAGGACGCCGTGTAGCACCTGAAAAAGAGGCAATATGTAGCTCAATTTCCAGGTTAATTGCTGGAAAACAGTTTTTAATGAACTATTCTAACATGTGGCCGTTTGTCATATTGATGTAATTTAAGAAGGAACCATCGGTTATAATGTGCCTCTGGTGGGTCTGCGGTGCAATCTGCATATCAATGAGAGCTGAGATGAAGCACAGATCCCATTTAAAGTGACCTTGAGCAATGCACAGAAGTTACAGGAAGAGACAGATTGTGCATTCTGGGTATTGTACTGATTGCCAGTGAATAAAGAGAAAGTTGCATTTTTTGTGCACAGCCGACTGACCCAGGTTCAACATGAAACAAAATGTCTGATTACTGGCTTTAACAGTGTTCTACTGATCAGTAATGAATGGAGGAACACAAGGCCAGGTTGGTGACTGATGGAGTAATCTGACAGTCTGCAGAGTGTTGTTGAAGGAGGAGTGTTACTCTGTCTCTGAACAAGCAGGGCATTGAGCAGTCATTTCAATGTGTGCCCCATGGTCTCTTTCTTGGAAGTGTTCTTCTGTGCTCTGTATTGTTACTGTCTGTATGAATAGAGCACATATCACAGCCTGCATGGAGTTTAAAACGAAGCATTAATTAGATAATTGGCTATTTATTGTAAAAAGCTTTCGGGGCCTGATAAGCTTGTGCATCCTTTTATGAATGATGCAATGGAATTGGAGTATTCATGAATAGGGTACTTAGAAATTTTCCTCAATGACTTGTAAAGTTTATCCAGTAGACAGTTTTATAGTTCACAGCAGGAGGGTGCCAGCTTGGATTCATGTATTGAGTTTAGTTGCTCTCAACAAGGACATATTTAATGGTGCTACTGCACTCCTGTTCTCCCAGGTCTAACCCCCTGACTTTGTTATCAAACCTGATAGCAAGGATGGTGCTGTTGTTGTCTGGAGTGCCAACTCTCAGACACTTATTCCTATTCTCCTTCGACCATGACCTCACCACCGAACATCAAGCCATCTTTCCAGGATTGTCACTAACCTCATCTACTGTGGAGATCTTACCTCCACAGCTTCAAACCTCTTAGTCCCCAACCCCACACAGACTGGACTGTCCTGGTAGATCCATCATTCCTGCCTGTTCCTGCCCGACTGAGCAAATTTCTTTTCACCTTGACTCTATTCTCTCTCCCGCTGTCAGTCTCTTCTTACCTACGTTTGTGATTCCCCTGATGTCCTACGTGATCTGAACAATTTCCAGTTCTGGGCCCTAACTGTCATCTCATTATGGATGTTCAATCCTTTTACACCTCCTTCTCCCAGCAGGATGGTCTGAGGACTCTCCGCTGCTCCTCGAAGAGACCAGAACAAGGCCCCATCCACCACTTATCTCCTTTGCCTGGCAGAACTTGCTCTCTCATTGAACAGTTTTTCTTTTAATGTGTCTCACTTCCTCCAAATAAAAGGTATGGCTATGCATGGGCACTGGTGACACAAGGGCAGTATGCTGGCACAGTGGTTAGCACTGCTACCTCACAGCATCAGGGACCCAGGTTCAATTCCTACCTCTGGTGACTGTCTATATGGAGTTTGCGCATTCTCCCTGTGTCTGCATGAGTTTCCTCCGGGAATTCTGGTTTCCTCCCACAGTCCAAAGATGTGCCCTGCCATGCTTTCCCCTCGTTATATCCTCGCTCAGCATTGAGGTGATAATATTTCTAATTAGTGCGGTAACTCCACCCCTCTGCCATATTTCCTGTCCCTCCTGTAAACTTTATAAACAGGGATATTTAGTTCCCAGTCTCACCATCCTGCAGCCTCTCTGTAACAGCTACGACACCATCATCTTCAATTTGCATTGGCGCCTGCAGCTCACCCAGTTTATTCCTCACACTCTGTGCATTTGCACATAGAGCTCTTCATTAGGCTGTACCCCCTGATCTGTCCCTCAGCACTGATTTTTGTGAAGCAAGGATTTTATTTGCTTGTTTATTATTTTTCTCTTTTGGTTTAACCAATGTACTCTGTAGTTTGGCCATTAGCTGCAATTCCTGAAGTCGGATTCCTGACTATTGCTTACTCTCTGCCCTGTTACTTGTTTTTGGAACTTCCCCGAGGCCTCCCCTTCCCCCGATTTGCAAGTTTAAAGCCTTTACGACAAACTTATTTATCCCTGGTCCTAGATTGGTTCAGGTGGACACTGTCCCAAAGGCACAGATCCCCCCTGTCCCAATACTGATGTCAGTGCCCATGAAATGGAACCACTTCTTCACGCACCAATCCTTTAGCCACGTGTTTACTTCCCTAAATTTCTCATTCCTCTGCCAATTTACACGTGGATCGAGAAAACTCTTAACCTAAAGAGCTAATGTGGGTGGGTAAATTGAAAATGGTAAATCTGAGATTGATCAGATCTTTGCTAAGCAAGGATTTTAAGGGATATGTTTGGAACCAAAGCGTGTAGATGGAGATGAGGTACAGATCAGTCACGATCAAATTGAATGGTACAGGATGGAGGGGCTGAATAGTCTACCCCTGTTCCTATCATTCCCAAAACATTTCAGCACTAGGATTCGCTCATGTCGTTCGTGGGTGTGTGTGGACTAATCGACAGGGATTGAGAGCTGTAATTTGGTAGATGTGCTTTATGGACTCCTGAGGAAAGTATGGGAAGAGGAAAGGATACCATCAGATTGGAAGGAAGGTTATGTGGGGAACCTTCTGAAGAAGGGCGATCTGTGTCTTTGTAAGAACTATCGTGGGATCATGTTGCTCCCTGTGCCATGGAAAGGACTGTACTACGTCAGACAGGACAGAATGAAAGGGGCAGTAGAAGATATCTTGAGAGACAGCCACACAGGATTTTGCCAAGGAAGATCTTGGGTTGATCAGATAGTAATCCTACGGAATATACTCGAACATTGGAATGGAACTCATCGATCTACATTAATCTTGTTGACTACGAGAAGGCATTTGACAACATTGACCAAAACACACTGTGGAAGTTGATGACAATCCAAGGAAAATAATCTCCTTTGTGAAGAATACCTGTGATGGAATGAACTGTTGAGTCTTGCATATAGGAGCCTTCTCTGATAAATTCAATGAACAAACTGGCGAGAGACAAAGCTGTTTGACGGGGTGGTGGGGGGCACAGTGGTTAGCACTACTGTCTCACTGCACCAGGAACCCAGGTTCAATTCTGGCCTTTGGTGACTGTGTGGAGTTTGCACATCCTTCCCGTGTCTGCATGGGTTTCCTCCGGGTGTTCCAATTTCCTCCCACAGTTGAAAGATTTGCAGGTTAGGTGAGTTGGCCATGACAAATTGCCCCTTAGTGTCCAGGGCTGTGTATGCGAGGTTAAGGGGTTATTGGGATAGAGCAGGGAAGTGGGCTTGGCTGGAGTGCTCTTTCAGAGGGTGCAGACTCGATGGGCTGAATGGCCTCCTCTGCACTGGAGAGATTATATGATTCTATGTCACCATTCCTATCTTAGCTTGTGATTGATTAGATTTTGAGGCAAACAACATCAGACAGAAGAAATGGCATACAATGGACCCTCACAGAAGAGCTGGAAGATTTACTTTGCGGATTATTGGATTTATTATCCCACAACCACATACAGATGCAAGATAAAACCTGTCACTCGATGTAAAAATCGGCCAAATGGGCCTTAATATCAATATATAGAAAAGAAGGTAATACGAATAAACACGAGAAATAACAACTCCATTAAGATACGAAACACTGAGCTGGATGAAGTAAAGTCTTTTTCCTATCTGGGTAGTGTCATAAGTACGACCGGCGAGACAGAGTTAGGAAGACTAGAACAACATTCACCACTCTCTCCAACATCTGGAAATCAAGAGAAATCACCAAGGTCACAAAGCTAAAGATCTTCAACTCGAACATAAAGTCTGTTCTCCTTTATGGTTCTGAAACATGGAGGACCATCAAAACAATGTTGATGAAAATCCAACCCTTCAACAAATGCCTCCAAAGAATGCTTAAGATACACTAGCCAAATACCATCAGCAATATTAGGCTATGGGAGGAGACAAAACAAGACCCAATGACCCTCCAAATCAAAGTGATATATTTTGAAGAAGCCACGGAACATTACACGGGAAGCTCTCACATGGAACACGTAAGGAAATAAAAAGCGGGGCAGACCAAGAAACATAGGAAGCGGGAAACAGAAAAGGAGCTGAGAGCTGAGGGCTATACATGGCAACAGCTGGAGAGTTTGGCCCAAGACAGGATTAGTAAGAAAAATTCCGCAACAGCTGCATTATTGTATTAAAGTCCTCCTTACTAACACCTGGGGACTTGTGCCAAGGTTGGGAGAGCTGTCTCACCGACTAGCCAGGCAACAGCCTGACATAGTCATACTCACAGAATCATACCTTACAGACAATATCCCAGACACCACTATTCAAAGAACAGTACAGGAGCAGACCCTTCGGCCCTCCAAGCTGCGCCAATCATGAAGCCTGTCTAAACTAAAACCTTCTGTACTTCCGGGATTCGCATCCCTCTATTCCCATCTTATTGATGTATTCAATGATCTGTGGATCTGTATGGTCAGATCTCTTTGCCTGTCAATGCTCCTAAGGGTTCTGCCATTTACTGTATAATTCCCACTTGTGTAAGGAAGACCCTTCATTCCTGGGTATGTCGTGTCTCACCGGCAGGACAGAACCAGCAGAGGTGGCGGGCGGCACAGTGGTACAGTCAGGAGGGAGCTGCCCCGAGAGCCCTCAACATCGACTCTGCACCCAATGAAGTCTCAAGAGCTTCAGGTTCAACATGGGCAAGGAAATCTCCTGCTGATTACCATGTACCGGCCACCATCAATAATAATAATGATCTTTATTGCCACAAGTAGGCTTACATTGCAATGAAGTTACTGTGAAAAGCCCCCATTCGCCACATTCCGGCGCCTGTTTGGGTACACTGAGGGAGAATTCAGAATGTCCAAATTACCTGACAGCACATGTTTTGGGACTTGTGGAGCACCCGGAGGAAACCCACGCAGGCACGGGGAGAACTTGCAGACTCCGCACAGACAGTGACTCAAGCCGGGAATCGAACCTGGGACCCTCGCGCTGTGAAGCCACAGTGCTAACCACTGCGCTACCATGCTGCCCTTATCATCAGCTGATGAATCAGTAATCCTCCATGGTGAACACCACTTAGAGGAAGCACTGAGGGTGGCAAGGGCACAGAATGCCCATTGCCAAGAGCGGCTCGATAGTACCACCACAGACCGAGCTGGCCGGCCGGGTCCTAAATGACATAGCTGCTAGACTGGGGCTGCAGCAGGTGGTGAGGGAACCAACAAGAGGGAAAAAACATACTTGACCGTAACCTCACCAATCTGCCTGCTGCAGATACATCTGTCCATGACAGTATCGGTAGAAGTGACCACCACACAGTCCTTGTGGAGACAAAGTCCCGTCTTCACATTGAGGATATCCTCCATCATGTTACCTATCATCGTGCTAAATGGGATAGACTTTGAATCGACCTAAAAACTGAAGACTGGGCATCCGTGAGGCGCTGTGGGCCATCAGCAGCAAGAGAATTGTATTCAACCACAATCTGTAATCTCATGGCCCAGCATATTCCCCACTCTACTATCACCACCCAGCCAGGAGATCAACTTTAGTTCAATGAAGAATGCAGGAGAGCATGCCAGGAGCAACATCAAACACACCGAAACACGAGGTATAAACCTGGTGAAGCCACAACACATGACAACTTGTGTGCCAAACAGCATAAGCAACAAGTAATAGACAGAGCTAAGCGATTCCACAATGAACGCATCAGACCTAAACTCTGCAGTCCTGCCGCATCCAGCCGTGAATCGTGGTGGACAATTAAACATTTCACTGGAGGAGGAGGCTCCACAAATATCCCCATCCTCAATGATGGAGGAGCCCAACACACATGTGCAAAAGGCAAGGTTGAGGCATTCGCTACAATCTTCAGCCAGAAGTGCCAAGTGGATGATCCATCTTGGTCTACTTTGGAGGTCCCCAGCATCACAGATGTCAGTCTTCAGCCAATACGATTCACCCCATGTGTATCAAGAAACAGCTGAAGGCACTGGATACTGCAAAGGCTATGGGCCCTGACAATATTCCAGCAATAGTACTGAAGGCTTGTGCTCCAGAACTTGCCGTACCTCTAGCCAAGCTGTTCCAGCACAGCTGCAACACTGGCATCTATCGACAATGTGTAAAATTGCCCAGGTGTGCAAATTGCAAATGCACTTGTGATAATTTACCAAAATTCACTAGACTCTGGGTGGTCCCAGCGGATGGGAAATTAGCAAACATGACACCACTGTTTAAAAAAGGAGGTCGGCAGAAAGCGGGTAATTATAGGCCAGTTAGCTTAACTTCGGTAGTAGGGAAGATGCTGGAATCTACCATCAAGGAAGAAATAGCGAGGCATCTGGATGGAAATTGTCCCTTTGGGCAGACGCAGCATGGGTTCATAAAGGGCAGATCGTGCCTAACTAATTTAGTGGAATTTTTTGAGGGCATTACCAGTGCGGTAGATAACGGGGAGCCAATGGATGTGGTATATCTGGATTTCCAGAAAGCTTTTGACAAGGTGCTACACAAAAGGTTGCTGCATAAGATAAAGATGCATGGCATTAAGGGTAAAGTAGGAGCATGGATAGAGGATTGGTTAATTAATAGAAAGCAAACAGTGGGGATTAATGGGTGTTTCTCTGGTTGGCAATCAGTAGCTAGTGGTGTACCTCAGGGTTCAGTGTTGGGCCCACAAATGTTCACAATTTACATAGATAATTTGGAGTTGGGGACCAAGTGTAATGTGTCCAAGTTTGCAGACGACAGTAAGGTGAGTGGTAAAGCAAAAAGTGCAGAGGGTACCGGATTTGGATAGGTTAAGTGAATGGGCTCGGGTCTGGCAGATGGAATACAATGTTGACAAATGTGAGGTTATCCATTTTGGCAGGAATAATAGCAAAAGGGATTGTTATTTAAATGATAAAATATTAAAACATGCTGCTGTGCAGAGAGACCTGGGTGTGCTAGTGCATGAGTCGCAAAAAGTTGGTTTACAGGTGCAACAGGTGATTAAGAAGGCAAATGGAATTTTGTCCTTCATTGCTAGAGAACATAGAACAGAGAACATTACAGTGCAGTACAGGCCCTTCGGCCCTCGATGTTGCGCTGACCTGTGAAACCACACTAAAGCCCATCTACGCTATTCCCTTTTCGTTCATATGTCTATCCAATGACCATTTAAATGCCCTTAGTGTTGGCGATGCCACTACTGTTGCAGGCAGGGCATTCCACGCCCTTACTACTCTCTGAGTAAAGAACCTACCTCTGACATCTGTCTTATATCTATCTCCCCTCAATTTAAAGCTATGTCCCCTCGTGCTAGACATCACCATCCAAGGAAAAAGGCTCTCACTGTCCACCCTATCCAATCCTCTGATCACCTTGTATGCCTCAATTAAGTCACCTCTTAACCTTCTTCTCTGTAACAAAAACAGCCACAAGTCCCTCAGCCTTTCCTCATAAGATCTTCCCTCCATACCAGGCAACATTCTGGTAAATCTCCTCTGCACCCTTTCCAATGCTTCCACATCCTTCCTATAATGCGGCGACCAGAATTGCTCGCAATACTCCAAATGCGGCCGCACCAGAGTTTTGTACAGCTGCAACATGACCTCATGGCTCCAAAACTCAATCCCTCTACCAATAAAAGCTAACACACCATACGCCTTCTTAACAACCCTCTCAACCTGGGTGGCAACTTTCAGGGATCTATGTACATGGACACCGAGATCTCTCTGCTCATCCACACTGCCAAGAATCTTACCATGAGCCCAGTACTCTGTCTTCCTGTTATTCCTTCCAAAAGGAATCACCTCACACTTTTCTGCATTAAACTCCATTTGCCACCTCTCAGCCCAGCGTTGCAGCTTATCTATGTCCCTCTGTAACTTGTAACATCCTTCCGCACTGTCCACAACTCCACCGACTTTAGTGTCATCTGCAAATGTACTCACCCATCCTTCTACGCCCTCCTCCAGGTCATTTCTAAAAATGACAAACAGCAGTGGCCCTAAAACAGATCCTTGTGGTACACCACTAGTAACTGGACTCCAGTCTGAACATTTCCCATCAACCACCACCCTTTGTCTTCTTCCAGCCAGCCAATTTCTGATCCAAACTGCGAAATCACCCTGAATCCCATGCCTCCGTATTTTCTGCAGTAGCCTACCGTGGGGAACCTTATCAAACGCTTTACTGAAATCCATATACACCACATCAACTGCTTTACCCTCATCCACCTGTTGGTCACCTTCTCAAAGAACTCAATAAGGTTTGTGAGGCACGACCTACCCTTCACAAAACTGTGTTGACTATCTCTAATCAAATTATTCCATTCTAGATGATTATACATCCTATCTCTTACGAACCTTTCCAATATTTTGCCCACAACACAAGTAGGCTCATTGGTCTATAGTTACCGGGGTTGTCACTACTCCCCTTCTTGAACAAGGGGACAACATTTGCTATCCTCCAGTCTTCTGGCACTATTCCTGTAGACAAAGATGACTTAAAGATCAAAGCCAAAGGCTCAGCAATCTCCTCCCTAGCTTCCCAGAGAATCCTAGGATAAATCCCATCCGGCCCAGGGGACTTATCTATTTTCACACTTTCCAGAATTGCTAACACCTCCTCCTTATGAACCTCAAGCCCTTCTAGTCTAGTAGCCTGAATCTCAGTATTCTCCTCGACAACATTATCTTTTTCCTGTGTGAATACTGATGAAAAATATTCATTTAGCACCTCTCCTATCTCCTCAGACTCCAAGCACAACTTCCCACTGCTGTCCTTGACTGGCCCTACTCTTACCCTAGTCATTCGTTTATCCCTGACATATCTATAGAAAGCTTTAGGGTTATCCTTGATCCTACCTGCCAAAGACTTCTCATGTCCCCTCCTGGCTCTTCTTAGCTCTCTCTTTAGGTCCTTCCTAGCTAACTTGTAACTCTCGAGCGCCCTAATTGAACCTTCATGTCTCATCTTTACATAAGCCTCCTTCTTCGTCTTGACAAGTGTTTCGACTGCTTTAGTAAACCACGGTTCCCTTGCTCGACCACTTCCTCCCTGCCTGCAGGTACATACTTTTAAAGGGCACGCAGTAGCTGTTTCTTGAACAAGCTCCACATTTCCATTGTGCCCATCCCCTGCAGTTTTCCTCTCCATCCGATGCATCCTAAGTCATGCCTCATCGCATCATAATTGCCTTTCCCCCAGATATAACTCTTGCCCTGCGGTATATACCTATCCCTTTCCATCACTAAAGTAAACGTAATCGAATTGTGGTCACTATCACCAAAGTGCTCACCTACCTCCAAATCTAACACCTGTCCTGGTTCATTACCCAATCCAATATGGCCTCGCCTCTCGTTGGCCTATCTACATACTATGTCAGGAAACCCTCCTGCACACATTGGACAAAAACGGACCCATCTAAAGTACTCGAACTATCGCGTTTCCAGTCAATATTTAGAAAGTAAAGTCCCCCATAACAACTACCTTGTTGCTTTCGCTCCTATCGAGAATCATCTTTGCAATCCTTTCCTCTACATCTCTGGAACTTTTCGGAGGCCTATAGAAAACCCCTAACAGGGTGACCTCTCCTTTCCTGTTTCTAACCTCAGCCCATACTACCTCAGTAGACGAGTCCTCATCAAACGTCCTTTCTGCCACCGTAATACTGTCCTTGACTAACAATGCCATCCCTCCCCCTCTATTACCACCTTCCCCGAGCTTATTGAAATATCTAAACCCCGGCACCTGCAACAACCATTCCTGTCCCTGCTGTATCCATGTCTCCGAAATGGCCACAACATCGAAGTCCCAGGTACCAACCCATGCCGCAAGTTCACCCACCTTATTCTGGATGCTCCTGGCAATGAAGAAGACACACTTTAAACACCTTCCTGCCTGCCGGTACACTCCTGCAACTTTGAAACCTTACTCATGACAAACTACAATTCATGTTCCCAATCCCCTGCTGAACTAGTTTAAATCCTCCCGAAGAGGGTTGGTAGCAAATCTCCCCCTCCCAGGATATTGGTACCCCTCTGGTCCAGGTGTAGACCATCCCGTTTGTATAGGTCCCACCGACCCCAGAATGAGCCCCAATTATCCAGAAATCTGAAACTCTCCCTCCTGCACCATCCCTGTAGCCACGTGTTCAACTCCTCTCTCTCCGTATTCCTCATCTCGCTATCACGTGTCACGGGTAACAACCCAGAGATAATAACTCTGTTTGTCCTAGATCTAAGTTTTCACCCTAGTTCCCTGAATTCCTGCCTTACATCCCTATCCCTTTTCTTACCTATGTCGTTGGTACCTATGTGGACTACGACTTGGGGCTGCTCCCCCTCCCAGTTACGGATCCTGAAAAAACAACCCGAGACATCACGCACCCTGGCACCTGGGAGGCAACACACCAACCGCGAGTTTCTCTCGTTCCCACAGAATCTCCTATCTATCCCCCTAACTATGGAGTCCCCAATGACTAATGCTCTACTCCTCTCCCCCTTCCCTTCTGAGCACCAGGGACAGACTCTGTGCCAGAGACCTGTACCCCATGGTGTACCCCTGGTAAGTCCCCCCCCGCAACAGTTTCCAAAGCGGTACACTTGTTACTAAGGGGAACGGCCACAGGGGATCCCTGTACTGACTGCTTCCTCCCAGCCCCTCTCACCGTCACCCATCTATCGTTATTCTTCGGTGTAACTACATCCCTGAAGCATCTATCTATGACCACCTCTGCCTCCCGAATGATCCAAGGTTCATCCAGCTCCAGATCCCTAACGCGGTTTCCGAGGAGCTGGAGATGGGTGCACTTCCCACAGATGAAGTCAGCTGGGACACTGACGGCATCCCACACCTCAAACATTCTGCAGGAGGAACATTGCATTACCTTCCCTGCCATCCCCTCTAGATAAAAACAGAAAAAGAAAGAAAGAGCTTACCTGTTATTCACTCCCCTTCTCAGCAAGCTATCACACAGCAACCTCTGCACACCGCACGATACCACCTGAGGGAAAATAAAAGAAAAACTACTTACCAGTCACCAGCCAATCCCTTACCTGCAGGCTGTGACGTCAAGGTTCAACTTCTTTCTATTTCAACCTGCCCTCAATCCATCCTCTTGATCTTTACAGCGGTTGGTTTTTTATTGGTTAGAGGAGTGGTAGGGAGGGAAACACTGAAGAAGTGTTTCGGGTTTAAGTGTCACTTGACAACAGCTCCTCCACAAACCACCTTCAAGTTAGGGTGAGCACACGGACGTATGCAAATATCCCCGCAACAGCCAATCAGCAGCTTCGCTCTACTGCCCTCTGCTGGATGCTTGTCTTCATTGGAACAGCTAGGGTTTCTTGCTCAGGTACACCTTCAGGTTAGGGTGAACACACGGACGTATGCAAATTTCCCTGCCACACCCAATCAGCAACTCCGCTCTACTGCCCTCTGCTGGATGCTTGTCTTCATTGGAACAGCGAGGGTCTCTTGCTCAGGTACGCCTTCAAGTTAGGGTGAGCACACGGACCTACGCAAATCTCCCCTGCAACAGCCAATCAGCAGCTCTGCTCTACTGCCCTCTGCTGAAAGCTTTTCTTCACTGGAACAGCTAGGATCTCTTCCTCAGGTACACCTTCAAGTTAGTGTGAGCACACGGACCTATGCAAAGTTCCCCCGCAACAGCCAATCAGCAGCTCTGCACTACTGCCCTCTGCTGAAAGCTTTTCTTCACTGGAACAGCTAGGGTTTCTTCCTCAGGTACACCTTTAAGTTAATGTGAGCACACGGACCTATGCAAAGTTCCCCCGCAACAGACAATCAGCAGTCTCCGCTCTACTGCCCTCTGCTGGATGCTTGTCTTCACTGGAACAGCTGGGGTCTCTTGCTCAGGTACACTTTCAGGTTAGGGCGAGCACATGGACGTAAGCAAAGTTCCCCCGCAACAGACAATCAGCAGCTCCGCTCTACTGTCCTCTGCTGGATGCTTGTCTTCATTGGAACAGCTAGGGTCTCTTGCTCAGGAACACCTTCAAGTTAGGGTGAGCACACGGCGTATGCAAATTTCCCCTGCAACAGCCAATCAGCAGCTCTGCTCTACTGCCCTCTGCTGGCTACTTGTCTTCACTTGAACAGCTAGAGTGTCTTTATCAGGTACACCTTAAAGTTACGGCGAGAACACGGACGTATGCAAATTTCCCCCACAACAGCCAATTAGCAGCTCCGCTCTATTGCCCTCTGCTGGATGCTTGTCTTCGCTTGAACAGCTAGGGTCTCTTGCTCAGGTACTCCTTCAAGTTAGGGTGAACACATGGATGTATGCAAATTTCCCCTGCAAGAGCCAATCAGCGGCTCAGCCACAGAGGGCGGTGGAGGCCGGGACGTTGAGTGTCTTTAAGACAGAAGTTGATAAATTCTTGATTTCTCGAGGAATTAAGGGCTATGGAGAGAGAGCGGGTAAATGGAGTTGAAATCAGCCATGATTGAATGGTGGAGTGGACTCGATGGGCCGAAGGGCCTTACTTCCACTCCTATGTCTTATGGTCTTAGGTACACCTTAAAGTTGGTGTGAGCACACGGACGTAAACAAATTTCACCCGCAATAGACAATCAGCAGCTCCGCTCTACTGCCCACTGCTGGATGCTTGTCTTCACTTCAACAGATAGGGTCTCTTGCTCAGTTACACCATCAAGTTAGGGTCAGCACACGGACGTATGCAAATTTCCCCCGCAACAGCCAATCAGCAGCTCCACTCTACTGCCCTCTGCTGGATTCTTGTCTTCCCTTGAACAGCTAGTATCTCTTGCTCAGGTACACCTTCAAGTTAGGGTGAGCACACAGACGTATGCAAATTCCCCCCGCAACAGCCAATCAGCAGCTCCGCTCTACTGCCCTCTGCTGGATGCTTGCCTTCACTTGAACAGCTAGGGTCTCTTGCTCAGTTACACCATCAAGTTAGGGTCAGCACACGGACGTATGAAAATTTCCCCCGCAACAGCCAATCAGCAGCTCCACTCTACTGCCCTCTGCTGGATTCTTGTCTTCCCTTGAACAGCTAGGATCTCTTGCTCAGGTACACCTTCAAGTTAGGGTGAGCACACAGACGTATGCAAATTCCCCCCGCAACAGCCAATCAGCAGCTCCGCTCTACTGCCCTCTGCTGGATGCTTGCCTTCACTTGAACAGCTAGGGTCTCTTGCTCAAGTACACCTTCAAGTTAGGGTGAGCATACGGACGTATGCAAATTCCCCTCCCCCAAAAAGCCAATCAGCATCTCCGCTCTACTGCCCTCTGCTGGATGCTTAGAACCTCAAACATTACAGCGCAGTAGAGGCCCTTCGGCCCTCTAAGTTGCACCAACCTGTGAAGCCACTCTAAAGCCCATCTACACTATTCCCTTATCGTCCATATGTCCGTCCATTGACCATTTGAATGCTCTTAGTGTTTGTGAGTCCACTACTGTTGCAGGAAGAACATTCCACGCCCTTACTAATCTCTGAGTAAATAACCTCCCTCTGACATCTGTCTTATATCTATCGCCCCTCAATTTAAAGCTATGTCCCCTCGTGCTAGACATCACCATCCGTGGAAAAAGGCTCTCACTGTCCACCCTATCCAATCCTCTGATTATCTTGTATGCCTCAATTAAGTCACCTCTTAACCTTCTCTCTAACGAAAACAGCCTCAAGTCCCTCAGCCTTTCCTCATAAGATCTTCCCTCCATACCAGGCAACATTCTGGTAAATCTCCTCGGCGCCCTTTCCAATGCTCCGACATCCTTCCTATAATGAAGCGACCAGAATTGCACGCAGTACTCCAAATGCGGCCGCACCAGAGTTTTGTACAGCTGCAACATGACCTCATGGCTCCGAAACTCAATCCCTCCACCAATAAAAGCTAACAAACCGTACGCCTTCTTAACAACCCTCTCAACCTGGGTGGCTACTTTCAGGGATCTATGTACATGGACACCGAGATCTCTGCTCATCCACACTGCCAAGAATCTTACCATTAGCCCAGTACTCTGTCTTCCTGTTATTCCTTCCAAAATGAATCACCTCACACTTTTCTGCATTCAACTCCATTTGCCACCTCTGAGCCCAGCGCTGCAGCTTATCTATGTCCCTCTGTAACTTGTAACATCCTTCCGCACTGTCCACAATTCCACTGACTTTAGTGTCATATGCAAATTTACTCACCCATCCTTCTACGCCCTCCTCCAGGTCATTTCTAAAAATGACAAACAGCAGTGGCCCTAAAACAGATCCTTGTGGTACACCACTAGTAACTGGACTCCAGTCTGAACATTTCCCATCAACCACCACCCTTTGTCTTCTTCCAGCCAGCCAATTTCTGATCCAAACTGCGAAATCACCCTGAATCCCATGCCTCCGTATTTTCTGCAGTAGCCTACCGTGGGGAACCTTATCAAACGCTTTACTGAAATCCATGTACACCACATCAACTGCTTTACCCTCATCCACCTATTTGGTCACCTTCTCAAAGAACTCAATAAGGTTTGTGAGGCATGACCTACCCTTCACAAAACCGTGTTGACTATCTCTAATCAAATTATTCCTTTCCAGATGATTATACATCCTATCTCTTATAGTCCTTTCCAAGATTTTGCCAACAACAGAAGTAAGGCTCACTGGTCTATAGTTACCGGGGTTGTCTCTACTCCCCTTCTTGAACAAGGCGACAACATTTGCTATCCTCCAGTCTTCTGGCACTATTCCTGTAGACAAAGATGACTTAAAGATCAAAGCCATAGGCTCATCAATCTCCTCCCTAGCTGCCCAGAGGATCCTAGGATAAATCCCATCCGGCCCAGGGGACTTATCTATTTTCACACTTTCCAGAATTGCTAACCCCTCCTCCTTATGAACCTCAAGCCCTTCTAGTCTAGTAGCCTGAATCTCAGTATTCTCCTCGACAAGATTGTCTTTTTCCTGTGTGAATACTGACAAAAAATATTCATTTAGCACCTCTCCTATCTCCTCGGACTCCAAGCACAATTTCCCATTACTGTCCTTGACTGGCCCTACTCTTATCCTAGTCATTCGTGTATTCCTGACATATCTATAGAAAGCTTTAGGGTTATCATAGAATCATAGAATTTACAGTGCAGAACGAGGCCATTCGGCCCATCGAGTCTGCACCGGCTCTTTTGAAAGAGCACCCTACCCGATCTCACACCTCCACCCTAATGGTGCTCCACACTAAGGGCAATTTTAGCATGACCAATCCACCTAACCTGCACATCTTTGGACTGTGGGAGGAAACCGGAGCACCCGGAGGAAACCCACGCACACACGGGGAGAAGGTGCAGACTCCGCACAGACAGTGAACCAAGCCCGGAATTGAACCTGGAACACTGGAGCTGTGAAGCAATTGTGCTAACCACCATGCTACCGTGCTGCCCTTCATCCTTGTTATCCTTGATCCTACCTGCCAAAGACTTCTCATGTCCCCTCCTATCTCTTCTTAGCTCTCTCTTTAGGTCCTTCCTAGCTAACTTGTAACTCTCGAGCGCCCTAACTGAACCTTCATGTCTCATCTTTACATAAGCCTCCTTCTTCCTCTTGACAAGTGTTTCGACTGCTTTAGTAAACCCCGGTTCCCTTGCTCGACCACTTCCTCCCTGCCTGACAGGTACATACGTATCAAGGAGTAGCTGTTCCTTGAACAAGCTCCACATTTCCATTGTGCCCATCCCCTGCAGTTTTTCTCTCCATCCCGATGCATCCTAAGTCTTGCCTCATCGCATCATAATTGCCTTTCCCCCAGATATAACTCTTGCCCTGCGGTATATACCTATCCCTTTCCATCACTAAAGTAAACGTAATCGAATTGTGGTCACTATCACCAAAGTGCTCACCTACCTCCAAATCTAACACCTGCCCTGGTTCATTACCCAGTAACAAATCCAATATGGCCTCGCCTCTCGTTGGCCTATCTACATACTGTGTCAGGAAACCCTCCAGCACACATTGGACAAAAACGGACCCATGTAAAGTACTCGAACTACAGCGTTTCCAGTCAATATTTGGGAAGTTAAAGTCCCCCATTACAACTACCCTGTTGCTTTCGCTCCTATCCAGAATCATCTTTGCAATCCTTTCCTCTACATCTCTGGAACTTTTCGGAGGCCTATAGAAAACCCCTAACAGGGTGACCTCTCCTTTCCTGTTTCTAACCTCAGCCCATACTACTTCAGTAGACGAGTCCTCATCAAACGTCCTTTCTGCCACCTTGATACTGTCCTTGACTAACAATGCCACCCCTCCCCCTCTTTTACCACCTTCTCTGAGCTTACTGAAATATCTAAACCCCGGCACCTGCAACAACCATTCCTGTCCCTGCTCTATCCATGTCTCCGAAATGGCCACAACATCGAAGTCCCAGGTACCAACCCATGCCGCAAGTTCACCCACCTTATTCCAGATGCTCCTGGCATTGAAGAAGACACACTTTAAACCACCTTCCTGCCTGCCGGTACACTCCTGCAGCTTTGAAACCTTACTCATGACCTCACTACTCTCAACCTCCTGTATACTGGAGCTATAATTCAACTTGGCTTCACTTGAACAGCTAGGGTCTCTTGCTCAGGTACACCTTCAAGTTAGGGTGAGCTCACGGACGTATGCAAATTTCCCCCGCAACAGCCAATTAACAGCTCTGCTCTACCGCCCTCTGCTGGATGCTTGTCTTCACTTGAAGAGCTAGGGTCTCTTGCTCAGGTACACCTTCAAGTTAGGGTGAGCACACGGACGTATGCAAATTTCCCCGCAACAGTCAATCAGCAGCTCCACTCTACTGCCCTCTGCTGGATGGAGGGATGGAGTTTAAGACTAGGGAGGTTATGCTGCAATTGTATAAGGTGTTAGTGAGGCCACACCTGGAGTATTGTGTTCAGTTTTGGTCTCCTTACCTGAGAAAGGACGAACTGGTGCTGGAGATTGCAGAGGAGATTCACTAGGTTAATCCCAGAGCTGAAGGGGTTGGATTACGAGGAGAGGTTGAGTAGTCTGGGACTGTACTTGTTGGAATTTAGAAGGATACGGGGGGACCGTATGGAAACGTATAAAATTATGAAGGGACTAGATAGGATAGATGCGGGCAGGTTGTTTCCACTGGTGGTTGAAAGCAGAACTCGGGGGCATAGCCTCAAAATAAGGAGAAGTAGATTTAGGACTGAGCTTAGGAAGAACTTCTTTACCCAAAGGGTTGTGAATCTCTGGAATTCCTTGCCCAGTGAAGCAGTTGAGGCTCCTTCATTAAATGTTTTTAAGATAAAGATAGATAGTTTTTAGAAGAATAAAGGAATTAAGGGTCATGGTGTTCAGGCCGGAAAGTGGAGCTGAGTCCAAAAAAGATCAGCCATGATCTCATTGAATGGTGGAGCAGGCTCGAGGGGCCAGATGGCCTACTCCTGCTCCTAGTTCTTATGTTCTTATTTGAGATAAACCATCTGACAACATGGGAGGTGTGATGGAGCAAGAATGATAAAGCACTTCAGCTGAGAGCCATTGGCATAAATGTGGAATCTGATCTCATGGCTCAGGTTGTATTGCCGTGGGGCATGTTGTGGACAAGTATAACCCAAGGAATGTTCTCTGAAAGAAAATCAGATCAGGCAGCATCTGTGGAGAGAAACAGAATTAATGTTTCCATTCGATAACCTGCCTTTAGAACTAAAAGAGGTTCTCTGTTTGTTCCGTGGGTGCATTGCAAACTTTTCTACAAGAGAAAATACTTTCAGCAACATGGGACCACAGGAAAAGGGCTCGAGCTCTCAAAAACACACAGGTCATAAAATATTTGGAGTTTAAAAAAATATTGTGAAATGCTAAACTGTAGCACAGACTTTCAGTTTAAATCAGAAAGCCAAAAGACACCTGTTTTAGAACATAGAACATAGAACAATACAGCGCAGTACAGGCCCTTCGGCCCACGATGTTGCACCGAAACAAAAGCCATCCAACCTACACTATGCCATTATCATCCATATGTTTATCCAATAAACTTTTAAATGCCCTCAATGTTGGCGAGTTCACCACTGTAGCAGGTAGGGCATTCCACGGCCTCACTACTCTTTGCGTAAAGAACCTACCTGACCTCTGTCCTATATCTATTACCCCTCAGTTTAAAGTTATGTCCCCTCGTGCCAGCCATATCCATCCGCGGGAGAAGGCTCTCACTGTCCACCCTATCCAACCCCCTGATCATTTTGTATGCCTCTATTAAGTCTCCTCTTAACCTTCTTCTCTCCAACGAAAACAACCTCAAGTCCATCAGCCTTTCCTCATAAGATTTTCCCTCCATACCAGGCAACATCCTGGTAAATCTCCTCTGCACCCGCTCCAAAGCCTCCACGTCCTTCCTATAATGCGGTGACCAGAACTGTACGCAATACTCCAAATGCGGCCGTACCAGAGTTCTGTACAGCTGCAACATGACCTCCCGACTCCGGAACTCAATCCCTCTACCAATAAAGGCCAACACTCCATCGGCCTTCTTCACAACCCTATCAACCTGGGTGGCAACTTCCAGGGATCTATGTACATGGACACCTAGATCCCTCTGCTCATCCACACTTTCAAGAACTTTACCATTAGCCAAATATTCCGCATTCCTGTTATTCCTTCCATAGTGAATCACCTCACACTTCTCTACATTAAACTCCATTTGCCACCTCTCGGCCTAGCTCTGCAGCTTATCTATATCCCTCTGTAATCTGCTACATCCTTCCACACTATCGACAACACCACCGACTTTAGTATCGTCTGCAAATTTACTCACCCACCCTTCTGCGCCTTCCTCTAGGTCATTGATAAAAATGACAAACAGCAACTGCCCCAGAACAGATCCTTGTGGTACTCCACTTGTGACTGTACTCCATTCTGAACATTTCCCATCAACCACCACCCTCTGTCTTCTTTCAGCTAGCCAATTTCTGATCCACATCTCTAAATCACCCTCAATCCCCAGCCTCCGTATTTTCTGCAATAGCCTACCGTGGGGAACCTTATCAAACGCTTTGCTGAAATCCATATACACCACATCAACTGCTCTACCCTCGTCTACCTGTTCAGTCACCTTCTCAAAGAACTCAATAAGGTTTGTGAGGCATGACCTACCCTTCACAAAGCCATGCTGACTATCCCTGATCATATTATTCCTATCTAGATGATTATAAATCTTGTCTCTCATAATCCCCTCCAAGACTTTACCCACTACAGACGTGAGGCTCACCGGCCTATAGTTGCCGGGGTTGTCTCTGCTCCCCTTTTTGAACAAAGGGACCACATTTGCTGTCCTCCAGTCCTCTGGCACTATTCCTGTAGCCAATGATGACATAAAAATCAAAGCCAAAGGTCCAGCAATCTCTTCCCTGGCCTCCCATAGAATCCTAGGATAAATCCCATCAGGTCCCGGGGACTTATCTATTTTCAGCCTGTCCAGAATTGCCAACACCTCTTCCCTACGTACCTCAATGCCATCTATTCTATTAGCCTGGGGCTCAGCATTCTCCTCCACAACATTATCTTTTTCCTGAGTGAATACTGACGAAAAATATTCATTTAGTATCTCGCCTATCTCTTCAGACTCCACACACAATTTCCCATCCCTGTCCTTGACTGGTCCTACTCTTTCCCTAGTCATTCGCTTATATTTTACAAACTATCACATGAACTTTGCTTAACAATGAGACAAGTACAGTATCTGTGTTTGTAATACTGTCATGGAATGTTTGTGCAGTTATATATTGACTTTGCTTTCGTGAGTAACTTTCTTATTTACCCACTCTAGTCTCTGGTCCGACTGCCATTGCTGATTTCACAATGTGACGAAGTGCTCCGGTTTTTCGAGTCTCGTCCAGAGGATTTGAATCCACCAAGGGAGTAAGTACTGAGCAGAAAGCTGATGAACCTTAACTAACTGGATGCGTGTGCTGATAGCTGAATTTAAAGTGCATTTAAATCTTTGGTATAACCTGGTGTTTAGCCAATGTGACGATGCTGCAGCAAGGTAAGAGATTAGAAGCTGGATGAACATTGTGTAAGATAGACAGAAAGACAGTCAGCTGCTTCATCAAGCCATTTCTTTTTGGCCAGGATGGAGCCAATCGCAGACCCCAGTATCTGCACAGTTGTAAATTTATTTGGTGTCTCACTAAAAGGTCTGGAGGCTGTATTGTTAAATGTAAACCGTTTATTGGTAATCTATAACTATATACATCCAAAGCACAACTCTGCATTGGTGCTGAATCCATGCTGGCTCCTTCCAGACTACACGACACACAGTTTACCATCATGAGATTGTCTATGGAGGGTCCTACCTCATCATCAAATCCCTACAGTGCAGAAGGAGGCCGTTCGGCCCAGCGAGTCTGCACCGACCCTCTGCAAGTGCACCCTACCAAGGCCCACATTCCCCGCCCTAACCGCACTTAACGTGCACATCCTGGGACACTAAGGGGCAATTTTATCATGGCCAATCCACCTAACCTGCACATCTTTGGACTGTGAGAGGAAACCAGAGCACCCGGAGGAAACGTGCAAACTTCACACAGACAATCACCCAAAGCTGGAATTAAAACTGGGTCTCTGTACTGCCTGACAACAGTGCTAACCATTGTGCCACTGTGCCTTAATCCTAGCTCTGCCCAAGAATCCTTAAACTACACCTCCCCCAAGTCCTGACCCAAATATATTTACAATGCAATCTTTACTGGTTACCCCTTCTCCAGTCTCTGACTTTATAAATTCAGATGGTCTGGAGGCTGAAATCTTGTTCTGTCACATTTGGAAAAATGATTGCATAATAACTCCGTTAAGACCAGGCTTCAAACAAACTCTTGTTTATTTGAACAACGAGAAGGACCGCTGCCAGGGTGTACAGTGCTGCATCTCAGCGTGGGCACCATTGCGAATATCAGTCTGGGCTGTGGGTTTTACAGTCCCGCCGAATAGTTCCTATTGGGTGTGTGCCCGCTCGCTCAATAAGAGAACTTGTATTCGACAAGTTCTCCCATGGGGAGATCAGTGGACGAGGCCCATGTCCTTTGTGGTCGTCATATTACATCCCTCCCCCTTAAGTCAGTTTCACCCCCTGTGCTTCCACGATGAGGAGGCCTCTACCGCCTCTTCACATTCAGCCTCGAGCCGTAATAGGTGGAGCCGTATCTCGAGGTGTGAAACGGATTGGCGATCTTCACTTCCGCGGGGAGCACCTAAGGGTCACCAACGTAGGTTATCCTTAGGCAGTGGCTTTCGGGGGAATTCGGGGGAATACCCGATTCCTCGGCCTCCATGTCAGAATCAGAGTCCCCACAATTGGGGGAGATGGACATAGGGTCCTTTCGTGGTATGGAGAGTGGTTCTATAATCAAATAAGAACCGTGCCAACCTAGTCTCTCGATGAGGCCGCTGCTTCTTCATGCCGTTCTTGAAGGTTGCAAAGCTCATGCTGCCAGTCCGTTAGATGGCAGGTGATATGTTGCCATCCTAATGTGTTTGATTGGTCTGTGACAGACCACAAGAAGATGGTGCAATCCCTCCTATCACCACTGCTCGGGTACAGTGTTGGGCCTGGTTACTGACAGTCTACCAATATTCCTTTGAGCATCACCCTGGAACACGAATAGTCAATACTGCTTTGAGTCCTGTCCCTGGCTCCCTTGCCAGTGCCAATTTATTGATGGAGGCCTGGAATTCCCCACTCGTGCAGGCCATGCCATTGTTGGAGACTAAGACCTCTGGAAGGTCGTGTGTTCTAAATCTGTGTCGAAGTTTCTCAATGGTGGCGAGGGAGTTTGCAGAGGCCATGCGATGTACCTCCATTGGAATGCGCATCCGCCAATATCAGCATCATAGACCCCAAGAAAGACCCGGCGAAGTCTACATGTACATGCCTGGCCACTCCCATGGTGTAGGGAGGCCAAAGGGGGGTGTTTATGGTTTTCCTGGCGTACGTTACATTGGTTAATCAAGTCTGTGATGTGTGTGTCGAGCCCAAACAGAGCTCCTGGCTAGCATCTTCATTTTGGAAACTCTAGGGTGGCCGTTACTTAATTCCATTAGGATTGGAAGTCACCCTGGACGGGGAACCTACCCAGGATCCCCGCAAGATTATACTGTCCTTGACATGAGTTCTTCTCTCTTAGTTAGGTTTGGTTTTATGTCACCAGAGGATTATCCACTGCTCCCTCATTCAAGTTCATGTGTTTTAGCTTTGATAACGTTGGATCCTTCTGTGTCCAAACCTTGATTTGCTTCGCTGAATCCAGGAGGGTTGCTAAGAAATCTAAGGTTTTTTGACTTCTTCTAATGCAGGCAGGGGAGCCAGGATTGTGACCGGGACAGGACTCAAAGCATCAGCGATGACAGTTTGTGTTCCAGGGTGATGCTCAAAGGAATATTGGCAGATTGTCAGTAACCAGGCCCAACACTGTGCCCGAGCGGAGGCGATAGGAGGGTTTGCGCTATCTTCTTTAAAAAGGCCCAATAAAGCCTTGTGGTCTGTCACTATCATAAAATGGCTACCATGGATGTACTGGTAGCACAGTCGCCACACTCCGGCGCCTGTTCGGGAGAATTCAGAATGTCCAATTCACCTAACAGCACGTCTTTCGGGACTTGTGGGAGGAAACCGGAGCGCCCGGAGGAAACCCACGCAGACACAGGGAGAACGTGCAGACTTTGCACAAACAGTGACCCAAGCCGGGAATCGATCCTGGGACCCTGGTGCTGTGAAGCAATGGTGCTAACCACTGTGCTACTGTGCCGCCGAGATCAAAGTGGCTGAGTGGTCTTTCCCTACCCTACATTCGGGGCATTCAGTGTCTGCATTATGTCCCTGGTGAAATTAAATTGTGGTTCAGAGGGTGTGGTGAAATCGGCCACAGGCTTGTAGAGGGTCAGGGTGCAGCTAACTGGAGAACAGTGGAGGAGTGTACGGAGGATTCCTGAATGGTGAAGCTTGGAATTGCCCAGGTAATGAGCCCTAGTTGGAGGAAGGTTGTGTGGGTTGATATGGGGCTATTGCTAACATCACATTATGAGTCTCCAAACAACTAGGAGCTGCTCTCAGAGGGTTAGGAGGAGAGGTTAAGTGTGGGCTCCACATTGAAGTAACTAAATATAAACTGTTTACCTTAAAGGCTGCCTTCAGGAAAACCAGGTTTGCAGTGGGATCTCAGGAAGGTGCCAATCCCTTAATTTGCAAATGCAAAGGGCATGGTGAACGACAGCGATTTTTCTTTACTTTCCCATAAAATAGGCCATGCAGTTCTGGCAAAGCTTTTGATAGAACCTTCCAAACGCTTAACCACTACCACCTCAAAGGACAAGGACAGTGGACTCATGGGAGCACCACCACCACCCCATACAGCTCCAAGCCACACACCACCCTGAATTGGAACTGTATTCTCAATTGCTGCCTGTCACAGAGTCAAAATCCCGGAACTCTTTCTAACAACACCGTGGCTATACCTACACCTCATGGACCTGGGCGGTGCAAGCAGCTCACCATCACCTTCTGGAGGGCAATTCAGGATGGGCAATAAATGCTGGCCTTGCTAGTCTACATACATCTTCTGAAAGAATAAAAATAATTGTGCATTGCAAATGTATTGGAGACTTAGCACAGCATTTAGCATCTAAATTTGTTTGCCTTTACTATTACATTCTGCTTCAGTCTGAACTACAGAAGCATGTCATTGAGACATTTCTTCCATATCCCACCTGCATTCTGCAGGTGTTTTCAGTGACATTGACAGGGAATTTTGGCTGATGTACACTGGGAAATAAGTTGATCCAACTCAAACCCATGATAGTTTACAGACAAGAAAATCTTAAATGAGAAGAACCCAATGCCTTGAAGCATTGTCCTGTCCACTTTACCAACTACATGCACAGAAACATGCATAGAAAATAGAAGCAGGAGGAGGCCATTCGGCCCTTCGAGCCTGCTCTGCTATTCATTATGTTCATGGTGGATCATCAAGTTCAATACCCTGATCCCGCCTTCCCCTCATATCCCTTGATCCCTTTAGCCCCAAGATCTATATCTAATTCCTTCTTGAAATTACACAACGTTTTCGTCTCAACTATTTTCTGTGGGAGTGAATTCCACAGATTCACCGCTCTCTGGGTGAAGACATTTCTCCTCACCTCAGTCCTAAAAGGTTTGCCTCTTATCCTCAAACTATAACCCCTAGTTCTGGACTCCCCACCATCGGGAACATTCTTCTAAATCTACCCTGTCTAATCCTGTCAGAGTTTTGTAAGTTTCTATGAGATCCCCTCTCACTCTTCTAAACTCCAATGAATATAATCCTAACCGACTTAGTCCCTTCTCATATGACAGTCCCGCCATCTCAGGAATCAGCCTGGTAACCTTCACTGCACTCCCTCCATAGCAAGAATATCCTTCCTCAGATAAGGACACCAAAACTGCTCACAATACTCCAGGTGTGGCCTCACCAATACCCTATACAATTGCAGTAAAACATCTCTATTCCTGTACTCAAACCCTCTCGCTATGAAGGCCAACATACCATTTGCCTTCTTTACTGCTGGCTATACTTGCGCGCTTACTGTCAGCGAGTGACGTACTAGGAAACCAAGGTCTCGATGAATATCCACCTCTCTCAATTTACACCCAATCTCGACGCCCGATGCTGCTCTTGCTCATGTATTGCTTGTTTGGCCGCTTGTTCCGCACTGTAACCAATCACTATTTGTTGATGTACCATTGTCAATGTACTCTGTCGATTATTCTTTTGTCTACTCTGTATGGACTGTGTACGTTCCCATGGCCGCAGAAAAATACTTTTCGCTGTTCTTCGGTACATGTGACAATAAGTATCAATCAATCAATTCAATAATAACCTGCCTTCCTATTTTTGCTATCGAAGCGGATAACCTCACATTTATCTACATTATACTGCATTTGCAATGAATATGACGCTGCCTGTCCAAATCCTGCTGAAGCATTTACATTCCCGTACCAGCCTCCCCGAACAGGTGCCGGAATGTGGCGACTAGGGGCTTTTCACAGTATCTTCATTTGAAGCCTACTTGTGACAATAAGCGATTTTCATTTCATTTCCTGGTCACAGCTCACCCTCCCATCCAACTTTGTATCATCTGCAAATTTGGTGATAATACATTTAGTTTCCTCGTCCAAATCATCAATAATGTGAACATTTACTTGAATATTTCCAGTCAAATATCGGCCTCCACTGAAATGTTTGGTAAATATTAGACCTGACCAGCACGTTAACATGGCTGCTAACAGTTGAAGTTAATTTGTAAAAATGAGATAATAATAGATTGGAATTTGTAAGGAAGTTTCTAACAGGATGCTCTGCTAAAATCATAGCCATGATATTTGGTCCTTGCTGTGAATGATAACATCAAATCTATGTGGTGTAAATTCAATATACTGTGTGAGATCACTGGATGGAATCACCAGAAATTTTAAATTGCTCTTTCTGCACAGTAACAGTGAAAGATTGTTAGATTTAGGATTCAGCAGACATTTAACATCGTACATAATGCAAGGTGACAGTGTAAAATGGATATCATTCACTCCATTTTGCTGGTGTCTTCTTTATAAAGAACTCCATATTTACAGGACATAAACATGGCTTGAATTTACGCACCATGCCTCCTTATGGTTCAAACTTATCTAAGCAACATTTTACTTAATAATGTGAATATTGCAATGATTGAGGTGCTGCCCTCTGCTGTTGTGGATTATCTTTGTAATGGTTCAAAAGCAAATAGATTATTTTGTTAAATAATTGAATAGTAGATTGTGATGTGTGTTTGACACAGAAGATATGGAATATTAAGCCATTGCCTCACGCTGCAGCTCTGTAACCTCGCAGCGCCCTCACCTGGCAATCTCATCGCCTCTGAAGGGGAAAATGTTGAGTCAGGTGCTGGATGACAATTCAGACAATAATGTACGGACAGTGGTGGGCCGGGAGGAAGCAAGCATTGAAATAAGGGTAAAATATGTAACTGAGTTGGGATTTTTACAATTTCCACACCTTTGAAATAGAATAATCAGATGTTTGAAATGTTTCATTTTGAACATTAATACGAAAAGTTTGATTCAAATGTCCAGATGGAGGAAACTTTTGATTAACTTGAATTGCTGTTGGATAGATCTCTCCTGGATGGGAAGATCTATTTCCAAACTTGGTGCGCTCCTGATTTTGAATGTCTAACAGCACACAAAACCATTGACCACTCAACCCATAAGACCATAAGACATAGGAGTACAAAGGCCACTTGGCCTACTTAGCATCGTACAAAGATACTTAGATTTAGGATGTAAAGGGCTTGAACGGCATCTGTCAAGAAGAGTTCCAGCTTCTCTGTAGTCAAGAGAAGAGCTGAAAAAGAAGGGAATCATCAAGTAAGTGAAAGCTCCTACAGACTGGATGAGCAGCATGGTATCAGTGTAATAATCTGGAAAGCTGAAAGTATGCTGAGATCCAAAGGTTCTAATTCAAGCTAAAAGGACAAGGGCAGAAAACACATGGGAACACCATGACCTGCAAGTACCTTTCCAAGCCATCCCGACTTGGAAATATATCGCTATTCCTTCATTGTCACTGGGTATTAAAATTCTGGAACCCCCTTCCTAACAGCACTATGGGTGTACCTACACCACATGGACTGCAGCAGTTCAAGGTGGCAGCTTACCACCACCTTCTCAAGGACAATTACAGATGTGCAGTAAATGCTGGCCTAGCCAGCAATGCCCATGAATAAATTTTGAGAAAGCACTGAAGAGATCTCACTGCCCACGCCAAACACCAAAGGGATTTTGCCACAACTTGCCAAGGTAAAGATCTTTATTACCCTATATGTGAAGGATGGTTAGTAGTACGTGAAGCTGGATGAAAGTAGCAGTTTTCTAACTACATTCTGCATGCCTCTCGGGAGGTAAAAATGTTTGAACGTACGGTTTGGCATTTGGATGGCTCCAGAAAAGTACCAATGCAGACAGCATGAGGCAGTCAGTGATCATCCTTGAGTTGGAGCCATAGTGGATGATCTACTAGTCTGTATGTAGTGACACAATGGGTGAAGCCACAGCTGACCGCGATTAAAATCTGGTTCAACTGCTCGAGAGAGCTCACCGGATGAACCTGAAACTGAACAAGAAAAGACTGCAACTGTAAATGCATGATGTTAAGTACATAGATCTCGCGCTGCTAGCAAAACATCTTGCCCAGATCTTGATGAGGTGTGTGCTGTAGCACCGATACAGTGACCAACAATGTGAAAGCTGGGCAACGATTTGTTAGATTCAGTAACCAATGAGCAAAGTTTGTGCCTAATTGTTGTTGGCATGTGAACCATTAGACAACCTCACTGCGAAGGAGGTGTACTGGTAATGAAGCACAGAACATGAAGTAGCTTTCACTAAAATCAAACAACAAGTGATGGCAATGCCAGTTCTTTGACATCAATGATGAAGTCACCTTGCGGCGGGACTCCAGCGAGACGGGTCTTGTAGTAACCATCTTGCAGCAAGGACAACCAGTTGCTTTTGTATCCAGGGTTTTAATGTGAACACAGCGACACTACTCTCCGATTGACAAAGTGTGCCAGAGGGAGAGTAGACTTCCTGAGTGAGACACAGCCAGAGTGAGTGTGGATATCGGGAATTTGAAACTGAGTGGGAAGTCAGTGCAAAGGGGGAAAAGGTTCTTTTTACCTTTTCTCCTTGCTTTATAACTTTCAAATCCTCAGCGAGTGGTCTTGCCCTGCTGTGTAGCAGTTGAGGCTACAAGGGTGAAAGCTGATGGTAAATAGTGGCTAAGGTAATTTAAGGTTTTACTAAACTTATCACTAATAGTTTGAAAATACTTTTTGTGGTTTATGATCTGTAAAGTATATAATTGGTATTAACGTAGACCAGAAAGAAGGGCCCTAGAGAACTGGATATAATCTGATATCAAGTATCTTCCAAATGTTTAATTTAATTTGGTATGGCATGGCTCAAAGTCATGGTTTGCTCTTCTTGCACCACGTGGGAAGTGGTGAATATTTCCAGTGCCCAGCATGTTACATGACGTGCTGGATGAGGAGGGTGAACAGCCAGTGGTCATGGTACACATCGATGCCAATGACATGCGTAAAAAAAGGGATAAGGTCCAAAAAGCAGAATATAGGGAGTTTGGACGAAAACTGAGACGTCGGAGCTCAAAGGTAGTGATCTAGGGATTACTACCAGTGCCACATGCTGGTCAGAGTAAGAATAGCAGGATATATCGGAAGAATACATAGCTGAAGAGATGGTGTGAGGGGGAGGGTTTCAGATTCCTGGGGAGTTGGGACCGGTTCAGGGGGAGCTGGGACCAGTACAAACTGGACAGGTTACACCTGGGCAGCACTAAGACTGATTTCTCAGGGGGAGTGTTTGCTAGAGTGGCTGGAGAGGGTTTAAACTAAAAAGGCAGATGGGTGGGAACCTATGCAATGAGTCAGAGGAGGGGGAAACATGAACAAGAACAAACAGCAGAAAGGGGAATAAGAAAAGTGATGATCAGAGAAACCAAGGGCCAGATTCAAACAGGGCCACTGAAGAATATTGGGAGTGAGACAAATAATGTTAAAAGACAAGCTTAAACGCTTTGTGCCTTAACACACGGAGCACTCGCAATACGGTGGATAAACTAATCGCGCAAATAGATGTAAATGGGTATGATATTATCGGGATTACAGAGACATGGATGTAGGGTGACCAGGGATGGGAACAGAACAGAACATCAAGGGGTATTTAGTACTTAGGAAGGACAGACAAAAAGGAAAAGGCGGTGACATTGGTTAAAGTGGAAATTAATGCAATAGTGATGAAGTCTATCAGCTCAGACATTGTGGAATCTGTCTGGGTAGAGTTGAGAAACACCAAGGGGCACAAAACATGAATGTGTGTTGACCCATAAACTGCAGTCAAGAGGCTGGGAATGACATTAAATAGGAAATTAAAGATTTCCTATGATACAGGAACATCTGTAATTATGAGTGACTTTAATCTGCATGTAGATTGGGCAAATCAAATTAGTCACAGTACCGTAGAGGAGGAATTCTTGGAGTGTATACGGGATGGTTTTATGAACTAATAAGTTTTTTAAAAAAAATATGTTTATGAAGAGTTTTTAAACAAAATTTTCAACCATACAAACAACCCCCCCCCCCCCCCACCCCCCACCCCCCCGCAACAAAAAAGAAAGAAAGCTCGCATAGCAAGACATGAACATGGCAAGTCAATATGATACAGAACTTTGTACATTGGATTCCTCCCGTACATGTCAGTTTTCTGGATCATTCATGTGTTTTCTTGCTCAAATGCCACCCAGAAATACCCCCCTCCCCCCCCCCCCCCCCACGAAATATATCCCCCCTTCCCTCCCCCCCACTTTTACAAATTTCTTGCAATAAAATCTCACTTAAACACAATGGCCCCTTCTATTTATAAAGGCGGATGAGGGGGGGAAGAGAGACGAAGGAGAGGATTTTGTTAATTGACAAGCTCGACGTCCGAAAGCAACAGCTGCTGAAGTGCAGTGCCCTGTCACACATCTCCTCTGACATCATTTTGGGATGTCCTTTGGCAGTTCACTCTTAGGGGTGGGTGATTGATTTGCTACAATGCCTGTTGGACAGATACTTCACATTAGCTTACAGGAGGCTTGCATATATCAACTAAGGCATTAAACTTTGTTAAACCATTTGAAAGAATCACTGAGGCTTCGAACGATGAACATTACATCATGGAAACTCATAAACACCTCAGCTTAAAATACATTGCAAAATCCAAATGTACTTTAGCTCTGAATCAGCTGGGAGGACAGGCATGCTGACATTAGTGTCCTTTAAGTAGTAAATAGCACCTGTATTGAGGCCATGGTCATCTGAAACCAACTCTGCTGGGTTGCCCATATTCTTAGGATGTCAGAGTCCCGATTGCCAAAGCAAATCTTCTTCACCCAGCTCAAGGAAGGATCCCGAACAAGAAGATGACAAAGGGACCTCTTCAAAGACAACTTGTAGGCTTATCTCAAGAAATGGAACATAGACGCCAATGTCTGGGAAATCTTTGCTCAGAAGAGACCTACTTGGAAGAACCTCCTGATTAAAGGGGCACAATACTTTAAGGACACCCGACAGCAAGAGGAGGCCTGGAAAAGGAGCCTGAGAAAGGAATACCAATGATCTAGAGTTCAAGACCGATCCCACTTTTTGGAAACTCCTGCCAAGTGAGTGACTGAAGATGCGACTCTAGGATCGGGCTCTTCAGCTACGCAAGTACCCCCAGAACCCGTGGCCAGTAACACTGAGTCCACTTAGGTGGACAATCACACACCTTAGTGAGTGATCACCGTATTTTATTATATAGTTCCTTTATTGGAATTAACATCCTCATGACAAACCAGTCTTAAAAAAATAATTATTTCACCTTCTGTGACTTCAAACTCACTTTATACAGTAAAGTAGCCTTTTAATGGAATTAGAAGCCTCATGACAAACAACAGTTTAGCAAAAAAAATCTTCCTTTCATTTTATTTGCATTTTAAACATATTTATAAATGCTAAGCACTAATAATACAAAACTTTAACCTGCCACAAAAATGTCTCCCAATGTCTCCTGCCTCTGCTAGACTGAAACATTTCAGTGTAAATGAAAAGGTATAAAACTCACCAAATATCTGGGTGAGTGGTCCAAGTTAGCATTTCAGCTGGATTTTTCATTCAGCAGCGCAGAGCTTCAAGCAGGGTAAAGAAAACGGCCGGGAGTTTAAACGCCGCGCGCTTTCAATGAGCACCTGAATGCCCACACGTGCGGGTCGTCACACCTCGCATGTACGGTGCACCAGCAACATAAGTTGCCAAATCCTGTAGGAGGTTATGGGCCTGTGTTAGATATAGCACTTGGGGCGAAGGGGATCAAAGGCTATGGGAGGAAAGCAAGGTTTGGCTATTGAGTTGGATGATCAGCCAAGATCATAATGAATGATGGAGCGGGCTTGAAGCACAAATGGCCTCTTCCTGCTCCTATTTTCTGTGTTTCGTTGTTTAAGCTTGCGGGCATTTTCATCAATACCTGCTTGGGAATTCAGCCTCTGATCTCCGGGTAAGCGTTCTCCAAGGCAGCCTTCAGGACGCGCGACAATGCTGAATCGCCGAGCAGAAACTTATAGCCAAGTTCCGCACTATCTCTGGATCTGTAAAGACTTAATTACCTGCAAATGCTTGCATTCTAAGCATTGTCTTGCATCTTTGAATTTGTCTATATATATGTTTCTGGAACATACCTCTTCATTCACTTGAGGAAGGAGCAGTGCTCCGAAAGCTAGTGTTTGAAACAAACCTGTTGGACTTTAACCTGGTGTTGTAAGACTTCTTACTGTGCTCACCCCTGTCCAACGCCGGCATCTCCACATCATGGTGAGATAATAGAATACCTGAAAGCACACTTCAGTCATTACGCATTCCAGACATTTTGATAAGGGACAATGGCCCTCAGTTCGTGAGTGAAGGATTCATTTACTTCACAAAGGATTTTGAAATTAAATCCTGTACATCATCTACGCTCCATCCCCAGTTGAATGGAAAGGCTGAGTTGGCAGTGAAAATTGCAAAAGGAATTATCAAGAAATGGTGTAAATTTAGCACAGATGTATAAAAGGCATTCCTCGAGTGGAGGACCACACTGACTGAAGGCATGGAAAGTAGTCCAGTCCAAAGACTAATGTCACGCCACACCCAATCACTCCATCCAACAGCAAAACAGCTACTGAAACCAGAGGTAGTAGCAGTGAGTAAAAACATCAAGGTGAAATGGCAGAAAGCCAAATTTCATTCTGACAAGACTGGCCTGTTCAGCCCCTCATTGCGTTTTGTCAAGCCTCCTCCAGCACACCTTTCCTCACACCAACGTGCCTTGAAAATGAACCCATCCTTCTCTGTTTCTAGACTTGCTCACAAACCTGTCTGTCCATTCACCACTGAAGCTCACTCTCATATTTATGCAATGTTATGTCACTCCCTCGTCGCCTTAACAAATGCTCTAGCTATCTGATCAACACATGACATCAGGACATCAGTTTCACTCATAGGTATCTTTTTCCGGTTGCAGAAGAAGTGTGAACAGAAGATAGGGAGCGGCAGGGAACTTACAGCTACAGGGGAAAGAGGCAGAGTCTCAGCTGGAAATATGGCAATTTGCATGGAGCATTAAATGTGGCAATAAAATGAGTGCATTCAGACCCTCACCAATGGTTTGCTTGCTTAAATATAATAAATAAAATGAATGAACCTCTAGCGATGGCTCTTCATTACCCCGCTGAGCTCCAGCAGGGTGCTCTGCGACTGATTGCTAGCAGGTAATTGTGGGTGGATTATGGTGAAGGGGGCATGGAATTGGGGATTCAACTCCGAATACTCTTACTTCTCACCTGTCGCTGTCCCCATTTAAATAGCGGGTTGTGTCTGAAAGTGGACTTTCATCGTGTGGGTAATTCAGCCACTGCACAGCCGTTGCCATGTGTGGGAGAAAGTGAGGAATCAGAACCATGTTGCGTGTTTGCTATCTTCTCTGTCATTGACCAGGCTGCACTAGCTCTTCAACAGAGGCACGGTGCTGCCGACTAGTGTCTGTTTCCATTCTACTGCATCAAGTAACAGTGGTGACCACTAAAAAGCAGTTGCTATACTAGGGCTCTACCTGCAAGGATATTTTCTGTTTAATATATTATTTATTGCATATTTCTATTACTACGAAAAGGGACCTGATCTTTTAATTTGTCCTGGAGATTTGGGGAAGGTCAACGATTTCATGCCTTGGAAAGATGGTAGTGGGCGTCCCCTTGGACTGTTGGAGCTCCTGACAATGCTCCACATCAGAGCCCTAACGATGCTCCAAGTCAGGGCCCCTAACGATGCTCCACGTCAGGGCCACTAACGATGCTCCATGTCAGGGCCACTAACGATGCTCCACGTCAGGGCTCCTAACGATGCTCCACGTCAGGGCTCCTAACGATGCTCCACGTCAGGGCCACTAACGATGCTCCACGTCAGGGCCACTAACGATGCTCCACGTCAGGGCCCCTAACGATGCTCCACGTCAGGGCCCGTAACGATGCTCCTTGTCAGGGCCACTAACGATGCTCCACGTCAGGGCTCCTAACGATGCTCCACGTCAGGGCTCCTAACGATGCTCCACGTCAGGGCCACTAACGATGCTCCACGGCAGGGCTCCTAACGATGCTCCACGTCAGGGCCACTAACGATGCTCCACGTCAGGGCTCCTAACGATGCTCCACGTCAGGGCCCCTAACGATGCTCCACGTCACGGCCCCTAACGATGCTCCACGTCAGGGCTCCTAACGATGCTCCACGTCAGGGCCCCTAACGATGCTCCACGTCAGGGCCCCTAACGATGCTCCACGTCACGGCCCCTAACGATGCTCCACGTCAGGCCCCTAACGATGCTCCACGTCAGGGCCCGTAACGATGCTCCTTGTCAGGGCCACTAACGATGCTCCAAGTCAGGGCTCCTAACGATGCTCCACGTCAGGGCTCCTAACGATGCTCCACGTCACGGCCCCTAACGATGCTCCACGTCAGGGCTCCTAACGATGCTCCACGTCAGGGCCCCTAACGATGCTCCACGTCAGGGCTCCTAACGATGCTCCACGTCAGGGCCCCTAACGATGCTCCACGTCACGGCCCCTAACGATGCTCCACGTCAGGGCCCGTAACGATGCTCCTTGTCAGGGCCCCTAACGATGCTCCACGTCAGGGCCCTAACGATGCTCCATGTCAGGGCCCGTAACGATGCTCCACGTCAGGGCCCCTAACGATGCTCCACGTCAGGGCTCCTAACGATGCTCCACGTCAGGGCTCCTAACGATGCTCCACGTCAGGGCCCCTAACGATGCTCCACGTCAGGGCTCCTAACGATGCTCCACGTCAGGGCCCCTAACGATGCTCCACGTCACGGCCCGTAACGATGCTCCTTGTCAGGGCCCGTAACGATGCTCCTTGTCAGGGCCCCTAACGATGCTCCACGTCAGGGCCCCTAACGATGCTCCACGTCACGGCCCCTAACGATGCTCCACGTCAGGGCCACTAACGATGCTCCACGTCAGGGCCCGTAACGATGCTCCACGTCAGGGCCCCTAATGATGCTCCACGTCAGGGCCCGTAACGATGCTCCTTGTCAGGGCCCCTAACGATGCTCCATGTCAGGGCCCCTAATGATGCTCCACGTCAGGCCCCTAACGATGCTCCACGTCAGGGCCCGTAACGATGCTCCTTGTCAGGGCCACTAACGATGCTCCAAGTCAGGGCTCCTAACGATGCTCCACGTCAGGGCTCCTAACGATGCTCCACGTCACGGCCGCTAACGATGCTCCACGTCAGGGCTCCTAACGATGCTCCACGTCAGGGCCCCTAACGATGCTCCACGTCAGGGCTCCTAACGATGCTCCACGTCAGGGCCCCTAACGATGCTCCACGTCAGGGCCCCTAACGATGCTCCACGTCACGGCCCCTAACGATGCTCCACGTCAGGGCCCGTAACGATGCTCCTTGTCAGGGCCCCTAACGATGCTCCACGTCAGTGCCCTAACGATGCTCCTTGTCAGGGCCCGTAACGATGCTCCACGTCAGGGCCCCTAACGATGCTCCACGTCAGGGCTCCTAACGATGCTCCACGTCAGGGCCACTAACGATGCTCCACGTCAGGGCCCCTAACGATGCTCCACGTCACGGCCCCTAACGATGCTCCACGTCAGGGCCCCTAACGATGCTCCACGTCAGGGCCCCTAACGATGCTCCACGTCAGGGCCCCTAACGATGCTCCACGTCAGGGCCCCTAACGATGCTCCACGTCACGGCCCCTAACGATGCTCCACGTCAGGGCCCGTAACGATGCTCCTTGTCAGGGCCCCTAACGATGCTCCACGTCAGGGCCCTAACGATGCTCCATGTCAGGGCCCGTAACAATGCTCCTTGTCAGGGCCCCTAACGATGCTCCACGTCAGGGCCCTAACGATGCTCCATGTCAGGGCCCGTAACGATGCTCCTTGTCAGGGCCCCTAACGATGCTCCACGTCAGGGCCCCTAACGATGCTCCACGTCAGGGCTCCTAACGATGCTCCACGTCAGGGCCCCTAACGATGCTCCACGTCAGGGCCCGTAACGATGCTCCTTGTCAGGGCCCGTAACGATGCTCCACGTCAGGGCCCGTAACGATGCTCCTTGTCAGGGCCCCTAACGATGCTCCATGTCAGGGCCCCTAACGATGCTCCACGTCAGGGCCCGTAACGATGCTCCTTGTCAGGGCCCCTAATGATGCTCCACGTCAGGGCCCGTAACGATGCTCCTTGTCAGGGCCCCTAACGATGCTCCTTGTCAGGGCCCCTAACGATGCTCCTTGTCAGGGCCCCTAACGATGCTCCATGTCAGGGCCCCTAACGATGCTCCACGTCAGGGCCCCTAACGATGCTCCACGTCAGAGCCCGTAACGATGCTCCTTGTCAGGGCCCGTAACGATGCTCCATGTCAGGGCCCCTAACGATGCTCCTTGTCAGGGCCCCTAACGATGCTCCACGTCAGGGCCCCTAACGATGCTCCACGTCAGGGCCCCTAACGATGCTCCACGTCAGAGCCCGTAACGATGCTCCTTGTCAGGGCCCGTAACGATGCTCCATGTCAGGGCCCCTAACGATGCTCCATGTCAGGGCCCTAACGATGCTCCACGTCAGGGCCCCTAACGATGCTCCACGTCAGGGCCCCTAACGATGCTCCACGTCAGGGCTCCTAACGATGCTCCTTGTCAGGGCCCCTAATGATGCTCCACGTCAGGGCCCGTAACGATGCTCCTTGTCAGGGCCCCTAACGATGCTCCATGTCAGGGCCCTAACGATGCTCCACGTCAGGGCCCTAACGATGCTCCTTGTCAGGGCCCCTAACGATGCTCCTTGTCAGGGCCCCTAACGATGCTCCTTGTCAGGGCCCCTAACGATGCTCCACGTCAGGGCTCCTAACGATGCTCCACGTCAGGGCCCCTAACGATGCTCCACGTCACGGCCCCTAACGATGCTCCACGTCAGGGCCCCTAACGATGCTCCACGTCAGGGCCCCTAACGATGCTCCACGTCACGGCCCCTAACGATGCTCCACGTCAGGGCTCCTAACGATGCTCCTTGTCAGGGCCCCTAATGATGCTCCACGTCAGGGCCCGTAACGATGCTCCATGTCAGGGCCCTAACGATGCTCCTTGTCAGGGCCCCTAACGATGCTCCTTGTCAGGGCCCCTAACGATGCTCCACGTCAGGGCCCCTAATGATGCTCCTTGTCAGGGCCCTAACGATGCTCCTTGTCAGGGCCACTAACGATGCTCCACGTCAGGGCCCCTAATGATGCTCCTTGTCAGGGCCCCTAACGATGCTCCACGTCAGGGCCCCTAATGATGCTCCTTGTCAGGGCCACTAACGATGCTCCACGTCAGGGCCCCTAACGATGCTCCATGTCAGGGCCCCTAACGATGCTCCACGTCAGGGCCCCTAACGATGCTCCACGTCAGAGCCCGTAACGATGCTCCTTGTCAGGGCCCGTAACGATGCTCCATGTCAGGGCCCCTAACGATGCTCCATGTCAGGGCCCTAACGATGCTCCACGTCAGGGCCCCTAACGATGCTCCACGTCAGGGCTCCTAACGATGCTCCTTGTCAGGGCCCCTAATGATGCTCCACGTCAGGGCCCGTAACGATGCTCCTTGTCAGGGCCCCTAACGATGCTCCATGTCAGGGCCCTAACGATGCTCCACGTCAGGGCCCTAACGATGCTCCTTGTCAGGGCCCTTAACGATGCTCCTTGTCAGGGCCCCTAACGATGCTCCTTGTCAGGGCCCCTAACGATGCTCCACGTCAGGGCTCCTAACGATGCTCCACGTCAGGGCCCCTAACGATGCTCCACGTCACGGCCCCTAACGATGCTCCACGTCAGGGCCCCTAACGATGCTCCACGTCAGGGCCCCTAACGATGCTCCACGTCACGGCCCCTAACGATGCTCCACGTCAGGGCTCCTAACGATGCTCCTTGTCAGGGCCCCTAATGATGCTCCACGTCAGGGACCGTAACGATGCTCCTTGTCAGGGCCCCTAACGATGCTCCATGTCAGGGCCCTAACGATGCTCCTTGTCAGGGCCCCTAACGATGCTCCACGTCAGGGCCCCTAATGATGCTCCTTGTCAGGGCCCTAACGATGCTCCTTGTCAGGGCCACTAACGATGCTCCACGTCAGGGCCCCTAACGATGCTCCATGTCAGGGCCCCTAATGATGCTCCTTGTCAGGGCCCCTAACGATGCTCCACGTCAGGGCCCCTAATGATGCTCCTTGTCAGGGCCCCTAACGATGCTCCTTGTCAGGGCCCCTAACGATGCTCCTTGTCAGGGCCCCTAACGATGCTCCACGTCAGGGCCCCTAATGATGCTCCTTGTCAGGGCCCTAACGATGCTCCTTGTCAGGGCCACTAACGATGCTCCACGTCACGGCCCCTAACGATGCTCCATGTCAGGGCCCTAACGATGCTCCACGTCAGGGCCCCTAACGATGCTCCACGTCAGGGCCCTAACGATGCTCCACGTCAGGGCCCTAACAATGCTCCACGTCAGGGCCCTAACGATGCTCCTTGTCAGGGCCCCTAACGATGCTCCTTGTCAGGGCCCTAACGATGCTCCACGTCAGGGCCCTAACGATGCTCCATGTCAGGGCCCTAACGATGCTCCACGTCAGGGCCCTAACGATGCTCCTTGTCAGGGCCCCTAACGATGCTCCTTGTCAGGGCCCCTAACGATGCTCCTTGTCAGGGCCCCTAACGATGCTCCTTGTCAGGGCCCCTAACGATGCTCCTTGTCAGGGCCCCTAATGATGCTCCACGTCAGGGCCCCTAACGATGCTCCTTGTCAGGGCCCCTAACGATGCTCCTTGTCAGGGCCCCTAACGATGCTCCACGTCAGGGCCCTAACGATGCTCCTTGTCAGGGCCCCTAATGATGCTCCTTGTCAGGGCCCCTAACGATGCTCCACGTCAGGGCCCCTAACGATGCTCCACGTCAGGGCTCCTAACGATGCTCCACGTCAGGGCCCCTAATGATGCTCCACGTCAGGGCCCTAACGATGCTCCATGTCAGGGCCCCTAACGATGCTCCACGTCAGGGCCCCTAATGATGCTCCACGTCAGGGCCCCTAATGATGCTCCACGTCAGGGCCCTAACGATGCTCCATGTCAGGGCCCTAACGATGCTCCACGTCAGGGCCCTAACGATGCTCCTTGTCAGGGCCCCTAACGATGCTCCTTGTCAGGGCCCCTAACGATGCTCCTTGTCAGGGCCCCTAACGATGCTCCTTGTCAGGGCCCCTAACGATGCTCCACGTCAGGGCCCGTAACGATGCTCCATGTCAGGGCCCGTAACGATGCTCCTTGTCAGGGCAGTAGGTGACTTAGAGAAGCAAATCTGTAGTTAATGGCCTTTAATGATCCATGCGATCACTGCTGCTGTTCTCTTGGGTAGTAAAGAATAGTTTGTAGATGTTGCCAAAATTAACTTGGTGAATTTCTGCAGTATGTCCTTACTTATGTAGTATATATTGTACCCAAAGTAAGCTGAAGGTAGGTACTAAGCTTAGAGACAGGGGTGTTGAATTTTTTTTCCTTGAATGGTGTTGAGTTTCATGTGTGCTGTTACAGCATAACTCATTAAGGTAGAACATAGAACATACAGTGCAGAAGGAGGCCATTGGCCCATCGAATCTGCACCGATCCATTTAAGCCCTCACTTCCACCCTATCCCCATAACCCAATAACCCCTCCTAACCTTTCATTTGGACACTAAGGGCAATTTAGCATGGCAAACCCACCTAACCTGCACGTCTTTGGACTGTGGGAGGAAACCGGAGCACCCGGAGGAAACCCACGCAGACGTGGGGAGAACGTGCAGACTCTGCACAGACAGTGACCCAGCGGGAATCGAACCTGCGACCCTGGTGTTGTGAAGCCACAGTGCTAACCACTTGCGCCAAGAGCCAGTTTTGATGCAAAGTCTTCAGTACAGTTTCCAGAACTTAGCCAACCTGCCGCCTTTGCAGTATCCAGAGATGCCTCTTCCATTTGGTTTTTCAATTGTCCATCATCATTTACCATTGGATGTAGCAGGAGAGCCAGTGCAGACAATGGGCCAAATGGCCTTCTTCCACACTGTAACAATTCTGAACTTGGGAAATATTACCTTTGGCCCCCACATTCAAATCATTGATTTAGAATATCTGGTGCCTAAGCCCTGATCCTTGTGGTAACCTACTAGTCACAACCTGCCAACTTGAGAAAGATTTAATTCCCCTGCTCTCTTCTCTGTCTGTTAACCAATTCACAATCCATGCTAGTATTTTAATCACATGTACTTTAGTTTTGCTTACTAACCTCTTGTGTGGGACCCCATCAAAAAACCTTCTGAAAATCCAAGTACACCACATCCACTGGTTATTCCTTATCTATCCTGTTAATACCATCCTCAAAAACTCCAACGGGTTTGTCAAACATGATTTCCCTTGAATAAATCCATGTTGACTCTACCCAATCCCAGCATTATTTTGAGAGTGCCCATGTATCACATCCTTTATAATAGATTCTCGCATTTTCTCCACTACTGATGTCAGGCTAACAGATCCTTAGTTCCCTATTTTCTCTTGATTGGACGAAAATGACATATATAATTTTATATAATATATAGATGTCCTCGTATCTATTTCTGAAATTTTAAAAAACTGGACAAAAAACTTTTAAAATTGATGAATCTACATCTGTCTGTGATCTGTGATCAAAAGAAGCTACCCAGAAAGAACCATGAAATTTGCACCTCGTTATCCCTGAAGAGATACCAATGGCCCCGTTGTGGGCTGCACGCAGCAAATTCAAAGAGAGTGATACAAAATCTACCTGCATTTCATAACCAAACTGGAGCCTACTTGTCTGCTAGGACAAAGGGCCTTGAAACCTTTCTTTCAATTATAATTATTATAGAACAATACAGCGCAGTACAGGCCCTAATGCACAAGTCATTTAACATTCTCGGGACCCAGACACATCCCTAGTCGAGGACAATGTGGAGTAATGGGAGTCGTGTGACATGGCCCTCTAGCTTATGTAACCAGTAATATTGTTTTGCTGTATTTCAAAATTTCAGTCTGACATTTTACCATCTAACTCACAGAAAACATTTAGGGCAGCACGGTAGCATTGTGGATAGCACAATTGCTTCACTGCTCCAGGGTCCCAGGTTCGATTCCGGCTTGGGTCACTGTCTGTGCGGAGTCTGCACATCCTCCCCGTGTGTGCGTGGGTTTCCTCCGGGTGCTCCGGTTTCCTCCCACAGTCCAAAGATGTGCAGGTTAGGTGGATTGGCCATGATAAATTGCCCTTGGTGTCCAAAATTGCCCTTCGTGCTAGGTGGGGTAACTGGGTTATGGGGATAGGGTGGAGGTGTTGACCTTGGGTAGGGTGCTCTTTCCAGGAGCCGGTGCAGACTCGATGGGCCGACTGGCCTCCTTCTGCACTGTAAATTCTATGAAAAAAGAATCTCTGCCCAGATTGAATACTTTAGCCCCGTCTATACTTGTATTACCGGAAATTCTGTACAATTGCCTACAAAACTGATTTGTGTTTGCATGTCTATTGCATTGTTTGAAGTCGACACTCGCGGGAAAAGTAAATTATACTGCACCGGTTTTCAGCCCGTTGAGCTCCGGGAAAGAATGAATACCTCATTGGACTTTGCTACTGGAGTCACGTGAAACAATATTCCTTTGCTCTGTAGTCCCTGCACTGTAAATCTTCTATTTCTCTTTTACTCTATGAATACTGTTTAAATGGTTGCAACATCGCAACCCTCCTCCCACATTTTGTGAGTGTACAAATAAACATTTTGGGTTTGTTCATTCTATCTCAAGTTTGCTGTGCAGCTATTAATAGAAATTGGTTCAGACCAAAACCGAGGTGTTGGGAAATATTACTTAAGGGGGAAGAAAATCCAAAACCACTTCTGGTGAGAAGAGAATTTAGTGCTGCTAAAATTAACCCCTGTCCTTTCTTGTAGAGTGGGGTTACATTTGCTGCCTTCCAATCTGCAGGCCCCATTCCAGAATCTGTAGAATTTTGGAAGATGATGACCAATGCTTCCGTTATCTCTGTAGCAACCTCTCCCAACACTCGGGGGTGTAGTTCAACAGGTCCCAGGGATTTATTAACTTTCAGTCCCATTAATTTCTCCAGCACTACCTTTTTTTCCTAAAACTGTCACATCCTCAATATCACTGATCCCTTGACCCTTTAATATTTCAGGGAGGTTTTTTTATGTTGCCCTCCATGAAGACAGACAAAGTATTTGTTTAGTTTCTCTGCCATTTCCTTATTACCCTTTATGAATTATGCATTATCTGCTTTTCATGGGCACGCATTTGTCTTTACTAACATTTTCCTTCTACCTACCCATAGAAGCTTTTAGACCATAAGATATAGAAGCAGAATTAGGCCATTATGCCCATCGAGTCTGCTCCGCCATTCAATCATGGCTGATGTTTCTCATCCCCCTTCTCCCCATAACCCTGGTCCCCTTATTGATCAAAAACCTATCAATCTCTGCAGCAAAGATTCACCACCCTCTGGCTGAAGAAATCCCTCCTCTTTCTGTTTTAAAGGATCGTCCCTTTAGTCTGAGATTGTGTCATCTGGTTCTAGTTTTTCCTACAAGTGGAAACATCCTCTCCACGTCCACTCTATCCAGGCTTCACAGTATCCTGTAAGTTTCAATAAGATACCCCCTCATCCTTCTAAACTCCAACGAGTACAGCCTCAGAGTCCTCAACGTTCTTCATACGACAAGCTGTTCATTCTAGGGATCATTCTTGTGAACCTCCTCTGGACCCTGTCCAAGGCCAGCACATCCTTCCTTAGATACGGCCCGAAGCTGCTCACAATACTCCAAATGGGGTCTGACCAGAACCTTATACAGCTTCAGAAGTACATCCTCAGAAGTTCAGCATAGAGGAGCACTGGTTCCGCAGCTGAAGGGGGGGGGGGTAACCAGTAGGACGTTCCTCATCCATATTTCACGTAATGCCATGTGACTTAATGAGGTCCAGAGTTGATGGTTTGAATTGACAGGGCAACTACCTCCCAACAATACTACGGTGCCACCACCTCTGGGGAGTCTGTTCTGGTGGTGGGACAGGGCAGACCCAGGGAAGGTGGTGGTGGTATTTGGGACATAGTCATACTCACGGAATCATATCTTAGGGACTATATCGGGCATTTGCTTGACTAGTCTAATGGTACCTATTTTGTAAAAAAAACCCGACCTGCCATCATGCCCGCACCAGCTGATCTACATTGATTCACAATCCTCCAGTGCCTCTAAATTAAAATTAAGAATGACTATTGCCTCAGCCAATCAAATAGAGGTATGGCAGGACCTACAGCTAACAGTTTATTTACAGTCTATTTCAAAAGAATCTCTGGTTATTGGAACTCGAGACTGAAACTACAGCAGCATATTCCGATTAAAACAGGGTGATTGCTTCAGCAGACTGGTGAATGAAGAATTATTACTCCTCAAGAGAGATTAGGGATGGGCATAAAGGCTGGCCCAGCCAGCGATCTTTGCATCCCATCAACAAATTCAAAATATGCAAATAATGTGAGTGAAATCAATGCCATTAATTTACAGTAGTGCTGCCACCAGCTAGTTAGTCAATTATGTGCATTCTGGCTGGAGATTGTTAATGACATGGCTGACAGCGCAGTTAAAATTCATTGTCGAGGTTAACAATTCATTCAACGAATGGGACTATCTGTGACAGATATTGGGACGGTTTGGATTCGGGCGGGGCTTTATTGACTGGGTCAGGTTGCTGTATCAGGCTCCTGTGGCAAGTGTACGGATGAATAGGACAACATCGGACTATTTTAGACTGCACCGGGGGACGGGTCAGGGATGCCCCCTCTCCCCACTGTTGTTTACGCTGGCTATAGAACCGTTGGCAATTGCTCTGAGAGCCTCGAGTGGCTGGAGAGGACTGGTCCGGGGCGGGTGCTTGGGGGGACGGGTGGTGGAGCACAGGGTTTCGCTGAATGCGGATGACCTGCTTCTGCACGTTTCGGACCCAATAGAGGGGATGGAAGAAACCATAAGGACTCTAGGGGAATTTGGCCGGTTTTCGGGGTATAAGCTTAATATGGGAAAGAGTGAGATGTTTGTGGTCCAGGCGAGGGGACAGGAGAGGCGACTGGGAGAGCTGCCGTTTAGGTTAGTAAAGGGAAGCTTTAGGTGCCTAGGCATCCAAGTGGCACGGGAATGGGACCGGCTGCATAAATTGAATCTGACCCGGCTGGTGGACCAAATGAAGGACGATTTTTGGAGATGGGGCTCGCTTTCGTTGTCTCTGGCTGGGAGGGTGCAAGCGGTGAAGATGACGGGACTCTCGAGATTCCTATTTGTATTTCAGATTATATTCCATCTTTATTCCGCGATCCTTTTTTAAGCGGGTCAATAGAGTGATCACGGGCTTCGTCTGGGCGGGCAAGACTCCGCGGGTAAGGAAGGTAATGCTTGAGTGGAGTCAGGGAGAGGGCGGGCTGGCGCTGCCAAATTTTACCAACTATTACTGGGCGGCGAATATAGCCATGATCAGGAAGTGGGTGGTGGGGGAGGGGTCAGCATGGGTGCATATGGAGGCGGCTTCATGTAAGGGCACCAGTTTGGTAACTGCGCCTCTGCCGTTCCCGCTGGCACGGTACTCCACCAGCCCAGTGGTGGTGGCGGCCCTGAGAGTTTGGGGCCAGTGGAGGCGGCATGTGGGAGCAGTGGGAGCATCGGTCTGGGCCCCAATCTGTGATAATCACCGGTTTGCCCCGGGGAGTATGGACGGGGGGTTCCGGTTATGGCGGAGAGCGGGTAGGATGGGGGATATGTTCATATAGGGGAGCTTTCCGAGTATGAGGGCGTTGGAGGAAAGGTTTGGGATGGTGAGGGGAAACAAATTCAGGTATCTGCAGGTGCGGGACTTCCTTCGTAAACAGGTGTCAACCTTCCCGCTCCTAACGCTAAGGGGGATTCAGGACAGGATAGTTTCCAGAGGGTGGGTAGGAGAAGGGAGCGGCTCGGACATTTATAAGGAGCTTAAGGGGTCAGAGGAGACGCAGACCGAAGAGCTGAAGCGCAAGTGGGAGGAGGAGCTTGGAGTTGAGATAGAGGATGGTCTATGGGCGGACGCGTTGAGTAGAGTCAACACGTCCGCAACATGTGCCAGGCTCAGCCTTATACAATTTAAGGTTGTTCACCAGGCTCACATGACAGTGGCCCGGATGAGCAGATTCTTTGGGGTGGAGAACAGGTGTGCAAAATGTGCGGGAGGACCAGCGAACCATGTCCATATGTTCTGGGCAAGTCCAAAGCTTAGGGGATTTTGGCAGGGATTTGCGGATGTCATGTCCACGGTGTTAAAACAAGGGTGGCGCTGAGTCCAGAGGTGTTAATTTTCGGTGTGTCGGAAGACCCGGGAATCCAGGAGGAGAAAGAGGCAGACGTTCTGGCCTTCGCTTCCCCGGTAGCCCAGAGACGGATACTATTAGCTTGGAGGGACTCAAAGCCCTTGAAGTCGGAGACCTGGCTATCGGACATGGCTAGCTATCTCTGTTTGGAGAAAATCAAGTTCACCTTGAGAGGTCACAGTTAGAGTTCGCCTGGGGTTGGCAACCGTTCATTAACTTCTTTGCGGGAACTTAATCGTCAGCAGACAGGTGGGGGGGGGGCAGTAGTTTAGATTAGAGCAGGGGATCAATAAGGGTCGGACCTGTACGAGAGGTAAATGGCTTTTGCACTATGTTTGTGGTTTCATGTATAGTGGTTATTTTGTTATTGTTACTATACCAAAAATGCCTCAATAAAATGGTTGTTAAAAAAAACCCCAATCCATTCAACAGTTTCCACTGGTGCAGAGTCAATCCTTGTGATGCCATCAGGAAATGATGCAGCCTGCCAGTGTCTGATTACTGACAAAAGTACAAAGTATTGGAGAGCTAGACTCTCCTGTTTGGCCCTGACAGAGTTAATAAGCAGTCATGCGGCGCGATTCAGTGGCCTCATTGGATAATGAGGTTGGTGAATAGCGGGAGAGGCCGAAAACGAGAACCGTGCGCGGGTCCACCATGCCAACCCTTGGACCGTGAGTACCCATTCCGGGGGCATCCTTGGCTCTGTCTGTCTGCCCCACTGACCACCCATAACTCCCATTGACCGCAGAGGCCCCTGCCATGCGCCTGAGGCTATCGCTAATCGGGAATTTGAAATCGTGGTTATGTGTGCACTTCACACAACCCAAGTGGATTCCCGTGGGTGGGCGGGCCAGGTAGCATGTGGGGCTCATTGCCGAGCATCCCAATCAGACCTTGATGCCTGGACACTGTGCCTGAACTGCGGGAGGTAATACCACACACACACCAGCCGAACTCCGAACACCCCTGCCCTGACACATGTCTGCCGCTAGGGTATGGCGACGTTCTGTTTGGGTGTCTGGGGTGCAGGGTGCAGGCCCCCCCACCAACCGCTGCGGGCGGATGTTTTTGGGCAGGGGGTGGAGGTGGGCGCAGGACCTCATGTTTCGGGGGATGGGGCATGGGATTGGTGGTCTGCCCGTATCGCAGAGCAAAGAGCCAGAGGCGAGATACTGGTTGTGGTGAGGGTTTTTAAATTTGTCTCAGACAAGTGTACACCACTGCCCCCCTCTCCCGATGGTGCCAGCCCACTCTCCCCACCCCCTCCCCCAACGCACACTCCCCTCCTTCCCCCCCCTACCTACCTCTTCCCCTGAGTGACCTCTCCATGATCCTCAATGTGCTTGGCCTTCCTTCCTCGACCGCTGCGTCTAGGTGTATCCCCAGGAAGTATCGCAAAGGTGGAGGCAGCTAGCTGCTTACCACGTTTCGCTTCCTTCGGTGCCCCTGACTGGAGTCCTCTGGGGCAGGAGGGCCCGGCGCACTTGCCAGCAGCACGTGCACAGCCGTGCAGCCCTGTCCCGTGTGGTGACCCCGAGACATGGCGCCATCAGAGGGGTGGAACTCAGGAGAGCTGGTGACCACCGTCGCCAGTCATTAGATGGATCTGGGTTGTCAGCCTGGTACTGGGGCATGTCCCTCAGCGAGTCGGACAGTCTAACGAGGCCCTCAGCCATGGCCGTCACCGACTGCACGCCTTGGACACCTTCACTCATGGTGCCAGGCTCTCCACTGTGGTCGCCTAGCAGTGTTGGACTCAGTGCCACGCACGCTGGCGCCATCTCCTGTGCCCATAACCTCTGTGACTCCTCCAACCGGCTATGGACCTGCTGGAGTGTCGCTGACATCCCCCCCAACTTCTGCATCATCTCCGTGTAAATCTGTTCCAGAGGCTCCGCATCTGACTGGGACGCAGCTGGGTCCTGGGATCCAGCAGACCTCCGACTGCTGTTTCACCTGGGCGTTCCTGCCTCCACCTGATGTGCTACTGCAGAGCTGTGGTGCTCTCCAGAATGTGGCAAAGAAGCCTGACCACCAACATTTCCCACCGAGGTGTGTGTTTCTGCGCTGGTGGAGTGGGCATAACAGCTGTGACGCATCGATGGTGGTGTCCTCCGAGCTTTCCCCTGAGGTATGCTTATGGGAGGCTGGGGAGAGGGGACACTACCCCGGATAGACCGGTGCCATCGGCTGGAGGCCCTGCAGGAGAATGGACATGTGGTTAGTGCCCCCGGGGGGTGCCCCCACGGTGGCCTGGCCCGCGATCGGGGCCCACCGATCCGCGGGCGGGCCTGTGCCGTGGGCGCACTCTTTTCCTTCCGCCTTCGCCACGGTCTCCACCATGGCGGAGGCGGAAGAGACTCCCTCCACTGCGCATGCGCGGGAATGCCGTCAGCGGCCGCTAACGCTCCCGCGCATGCGCCGCCCGGAGATGTCATTTCCGCGGCAGCTGGCGGGGCACCAAAGGCCTTTTCCGCCAGCTGGCGGGGTGGAAATTTGTCCGGCGCAGGCCTAGCCCCTTAAGGTTGGGGCTCGGCCCCCCAAGATGCGGAGCATTCCGCACCTTTGGGGCAGCGCGATGCCCGACTGGCGGCCAAAAGCTGCTGCCATTGTGGGCCCTCTCTCGACGGTTGTGGGATAACTTCTCCTGCGGGGATACAGAGGGCATCGTTAGCAGCACGTCTGGTTCACCGTGGTGGTTGGGGGGCGGCAAGCATTGGGAGGGGATGAAGGAAGGGGTGGGGGTGGGAAGGTTTTGAAGTGAGGGGATGCCAACTCTCACGTTCGGTCCGTTGTGGGTCCTTGTCCCTCTTGCGGCATTGGAGGCCTGTCCTAGTCACGTTGCCCGAGCTGACGGCCGCTGCCATTTCATCCCAGGCGGCACTGGCTGCCCTGTGGTTCACCCTCTGGGACCCTCAGGAGGTTGCACCTGGCCTTGACGCCGCTAAGAGCCTCCCCAGGTCAGCGGCTCTAACTCTTGGGGCCGGTTGTCTCGTGCGCCATGACTGCGAGCTGAGCTGAATGGGGCTGGCTGTGTAAGTGCTGCTCGATCTTGTTAGCGGGTACTGGCGAGTGCAGTCCGGGCGAATTAGCTGGCATGCTTTCATTTGCAGTGTGAAGCCCGTGGGGCCTCCTTCAGTGGGCCAATCAATGTTGTATTACACTGTCGGCCCCGCCAGGAAGCTCGCGGCAGTTCCCGCTCGCTACCACAATCTTTCCGGAGAATTCTGCCTGTGGTCAGGCTGAGGCGAGAGCGAAATCATTAATACAGTTTGGCTGAGTCCACTTCTCCAAGTATTTCTTTATCTTTCCCATTTCTCTGCCCTTTGATGTGTTAACCTGATTGTTATAGAGAAATCCACCTCCTGCAGTTTGGTTTTTAAAGAACATCCGCCAATTCTAGGATAGCGGGACCCTATTTCAGAGCCCGGGAGTCATGCTGTCTGCTTTCCATCCGCAGTGATTGGTTTCCTTGGCAGGATTCATGGAGGTGGAGAATAATGTACTCCATTAGAAATTGCTTCCTCACCATTAACTCTCAGTGATACTTATCGCAGTTGCCATTGCCCCTGCAACCAACAGAATTATTCTTTGTGGACGGGCCAATCTTCAGCACCCTCAGAGTCCCTCAGAGTTCATATTTATTTTGTTTAATTATAATGTTATCTTGGAAGCACATTACCCACCGTAGCTGCGTGTGCTCTCAAACTGTACGCAAGAAACGTAGGCCTAAAGTTGTGGTTAAGTTGCTTGACACTGACTTCCGGGTGCGGCGATGACCAGCTGAGTCGCACGTTTCGGCAGCTCCCGGTGAAACGGACTTTTGGGCTCTTAATAAGAGCCCCAACGGCAATTTTAACGGCTAAAAGTACTGTGCGGTGAACCAGAAGGGAATCCCCCCTGGATACGGATGAAAAAAGGAGAGGAAGGTGGCCGGATTGCGGTGGATCCTTTAGAGCAGCGGCAAGGAAGGCAAGCAAAAACCAAGATGGCGTCGGAAGGTGGCAGTTTAATATGGGGCCCTGAACAACACGAGTTTTTGAAACGCTGCGTGGAAGAACTCAAAAAGGAAATGAAGAAGGAGCTGTTGGCCCCGATATTACAGGCGATCAAAGGGCTAAAGGAGGAGCAAAAGACCCAGGAGCGGGAGCTTCGGGTCGTGAAGGCAAAGGCTGCCGAGAATGAGGACGACATACAGGGCCTGGTGGTGAAGACGGAGATGCACGAGGCACACCATAAACGATGTGTGGAAAGGCTGGAGGAGCTGGAGAACAACCTAAGGATTCTTGGTCTTCCTGAAGGTGTGGAGGGAGCGGACGTCGGGGCATATGTGAGCACGATGCTGCACTCGTTAATGGGAGCGGAGGCCCCGGCGGGTCCGCTGGAGGTGGAGGGAGCATACCGAGTGATGGCGCGAGGACCGAGAGCAGGAGAAATTCCTAGAGCCATAGTGGTGAGATTCCTCCGTTTTAAGGATAGAGAGATGGTCCTTAGATGGGCAAAGAAAACTCGGAGCAGTAAGTGGGAGAACGCGGTGATCCGCGTATACCAAGACTGGAGTGCGGAGGTGGCGAGAAGGAGGGCGAGCTTTAATCGGGCCAAGGCGGTGCTTCACAAAAAGAAGATAAAATTCGGAATGCTGCAACCGGCAAGACTGTGGGTCACATATCAAGGGAGGCACCACTACTTTGAGACGGCGGATGAGGCGTGGACTTTTATCGTGGAAGAAAAATTGGAATGAGCGGGTTATTAAAAAAAGAACGTTTGAAACAAAGTGGTGGGGCGAGTATGGGGGGCAAAGAGGGGGGTAAAAAGGGGGGAAAGAGGAGTTTTATGTTATTAATCCTGCGCTGTGGTAACTTTTCTCTCTTCCACAGGAGGTGGTGGGGGGAGGAAAGGAGGTGGAGGAGATGGGGTGTTGGCCATTGGGGGCGGGGCCAAGGGGGAAGCGCGGGCTCGTTTCCCGCGCTATGATAATCATGGCGGGAATAGGGAAACAGGAAGGAGGGGGCGTCGCACGGTGCGAGCCGAGGTCACGGGGGGAAGCCGAGTTCGGCCAGAGTTTGCTGACTTCTGGGAGCAACATGGGGGGTGTAACTACGCTAGTGGGGGATCTAGCGGGGGGGGGGGGGGGGGGGGAGGGGGGAACTATTGGGCTGCTGCTGCTGGGGAGAGGGGGGAGCTGGTATGGGGTGGGATGGGCGGGGGGGCACCGCCTGGGGGGGACACTGCTGCGTGGGAACCGGGTGAGGAGCTGGAAAAAGGGGATGGTAAATCGACAAGGGGGGGGGGGTAAAAAGCCCCCCAACCCGACTGATCACGTGGAACGTGAGAGGGCTGAACGGGCCGATAAAGAGGGCACGGGTACTCGCACACATTAAGAAACTTAAGGCAGACGTGGTTATGTTACAGGAAACGCACTTGGAACTGATAGACCAGGTGAGACTACGCAAAGGTTGGGTGGGGCAGGTGTTCCATTCGGGGCTAGATGCGAAAAACAGGGGGGTGGCTATATTAGTGGGGAAGCGGGTAATGTTTGAGGCAAAGACTATAGTGGCGGATAGCGGGGGCAGATACGTGATGGTGAGTGGCAAACTACAGGGGGAGACGGTGGTTTTGGTAAACGTATATGCCCCGAACTGGGATGATGCCAATTTTATGAGGCGTATGCTAGGACGCATCCCGGACCTAGAGGTGGGGAAGTTGGTAATGGGTGGAGATTTCAATACGGTGTTGGAACCAGGGCTGGACAGGTCGAGGTCCAGGACTGGAAGGAGGCCGGCAGCAGCCAAGGTGCTTAAAGATTTTATGGAGCAGATGGGAGGAGTAGACCCGTGGAGATTTAGCAGACCTAGGAGTAAGGTGTTTTCGTTTTTCTCCTATGTCCACAAAGTCTATTCGCGAATAGACTGTTTTGTTTTGGGAAGGGCGTTGATCCCGAAGGTGAGGGGAACGGAGTATACGGCTATAGCCATTTCGGATCACGCTCCACATTGGGTGGACTTGGAGATAGGGGAGGAAACAGAAGGGCGCCCACCCTGGAGAATGGACATGGGACTAATGGCAGATGAGGGGGTGTGTCTAAGGGTGAGGGGGTGCATTGAAAAGTACTTGGAACTCAATGATAATGGGGAGGTCCAGGTGGGAGTGGTCTGGGAGGCGCTGAAGGCAGTGGTTAGAGGGGAGCTGATATCAATAAGGGCACATAAAGGAAAGCAGGAGAGTAGGGAATGGGAGCGGTTGCTGCAAGAACTTCTGAGGGTGGACAGGCAATATGCGGAGGCACCGGAGGAGGGACTGTACAGGGAAAGGCAAAGGCTACATGTAGAATTTGACTTGCTGACAACGGGTACTGCAGAGGCACAGTGGAGGAAGGCACAGGGTGTACAGTACGAATATGGGGAGAAGGCGAGCAGGTTGCTGGCCCACCAATTGAGGAAAAGGGGAGCAGCGAGGGAAATAGGGGGAGTGAGGGATGAGGAAGGAGAGATGGAGCGGGGAGCGGAGAGAGTGAATGGAGTGTTCAAGGCATTTTATAAAAAATTATACGAAGCTCAACCCCTGGATGGGAGGGAGAGAATGATGGGCTTTCTGGACCGGCTGGAATTTCCCAAGGTGGAGGAGCAGGAAAGGGTGGGACTGGGAGCACAGATTGAAATAGAGGAAGTAGTGAAAGGAATTAGGAGCATGCAGACGGGGAAGGCTCCGGGACCGGATGGATTCCCAGTTGAATTTTACAGGAAATATGTGGACTTGCTCGCCCCGCTACTGATGAGGACCTTTAATGAGGCAAAGGAAAGGGGACAGCTGCCCCCGACTATGTCTGAGGCAACTATATCGCTTCTCCTAAAGAAGGAAAAGGACCCGCTGCAATGCGGGTCCTATAGACCTATTTCCCTCTTAAATGTAGACGCTAAGATTCTGGCCAAGGTAATGGCAATGAGGATAGAGGATTGTGTCCCGAGGGTGGTCCATGAGGACCAAACTGGGTTCGTGAAGGGGAGACAGCTGAATACGAATATACGGAGGCTGCTAGGGGTAATGATGATGCCCCCACCAGAGGGGGAAGCGGAGATAGTGGTGGCGATGGATGCCGAGAAAGCATTTGATAGAGTGGAGTGGGATTATCTGTGGGAGGTGCTGAGGAGATTTGGTTTTGGAGATGAGTATGTTGGATGGGTGCAGCTGTTGTATAGGGCCCCAGTGGTGAGTGTGGTCACGAATGGACGGGGATCTGCATACTTTCGGCTCCATAGAGGGACAAGGCAGGGATGCCCTCTGTCCCCATTATTGTTTGCACTGGCGATTGAGCCCCTGGCAATAGCATTGAGGGGTCTCAAGAAGTGGAGGGGAGTACTTAGAGGAGGAGAAGAACACCGGGTATCTCTGTATGCGGATGATTTGTTATATGTAGCGGACCCGGCGGAGGGGATGCCAGAGATAATGCGGATACTTCGGGAGTTTGGAGAATTCTCAGGATATAAACTGAACATGGGGAAAAGTGAGTTGTTTGTGGTGCATCCAGGGGAGCAGAGCAGAGAAATAGAGGACTTTCCGCTGAGGAAGGTAACAAGGGACTTTCGTTACTTGGGGATCCAGATAGCCAAGAATTGGGGTACATTGCATAGGTTAAATTTAACGCGATTGGTGGAACAAATGGAGGAGGACTTCAAGAGATGGGACATGGTATCCCTGTCACTGGCAGGGAGGGTGCAGGCGGTTAAAATGGTAGTCCTCCCGAGATTCCTCTTTGTGTTTCAGTGCCTCCCGGTGGTGATCACAAAGGCTTTTTTCAAAAGGATCGAAAAGAGTATCATGAGTTTTGTGTGGGCCGGGAAGACCCCGAGAGTGAGGAGGGGATTCTTACAGCGTAGTAGGGATAGGGGGGGGCTGGCACTACCGAGCCTAAGTGAGTACTACTGGGCCGCCAATATCTCAATGGTGAGTAAGTGGATGGGAGAAGAGGAGGGAGCGGCGTGGAAGAGATTGGAGAGGGCGTTCTGTAGGGGGACTAGCCTACAGGCTATGGTGACGGCCCCTTTGCCGTTCTCACCGAAGAAATACACCACAAGCCCGGTGGTGGTGGCGACTTTGAAAATTTGGGGACAGTGGAGACGGCATAGGGGAAAGACGGGAGCCTTGGTGGGGTCCCCGATAAGAAATAACCATAGGTTTGCCCCGGGAAGAATGGATGGGGGATTTGGAATATGGCAAAGAGCAGGAGTAACGCAACTGAAAGATCTGTTTGTGGATGGGAAGTTCGCAAGTCTGGGAGCGCTGACCGAGAAATATGGGTTGCCCCAAGGGAATGCATTCCGGTATATGCAACTGAGGGCTTTTGCGAGGCAACAGGTGAGGGAATTCCCGCAGCTCCCGACGCATGAGGTGCAGGACAGAGTGATCTCAAAGACATGGGTGGGGGACGGTAAGGTGTCAGATATATATAGGGAAATGAGGGACGAGGGGAAGATTATGGTAGATGAGCTGAAAGGGAAATGGGAAGAAGAGCTGGGGGAGGAGATTGAGGAGGGGCTGTGGGCGGATGCCCTAAGTAGGGTAAACTCATCGTCCTCGTGTGCCAGGCTAAGCCTGATTCAATTTAAGGTGTTACACAGGGCGCATATGACTGGAGCACGGCTCAGTAAATTTTTGGGGGTAGAGGATAGGTGTGCGAGATGCTCGAGAAGCCCAGCGAATCACACCCACATGTTCTGGTCATGTCCGGCACTACAGGGGTTTTGGGTGGGGGTGACAAAGGTGCTTTCGAAAGTAGTGGGGGTCCAGGTCGAACCAAGCTGGGGGTTGGCTATATTTGGGGTTGTACAAGAGCCGGGAGTACAGGAGGCGAGAGAGGCCGATGTTTTGGCCTTTGTGTCCCTAGTAGCCCGGCGCAGGATACTGTTGATGTGGAAGGAAGCCAAGCCCCCGGGGGTGGAGACCTGGATAAATGACATGGCAGGGTTTATAAAGCTGGAACGGATTAAGTTCGTCCTAAGGGGATCGGCTCAAGGGATTACCAGGCGGTGGCAACCGTTCGTCGAATACCTCACAGAAAGATAGAGGGAATGGAAAAGAAGAAGGTAGCAGCAGCAGGCCAGGGTGGGGGGGGGGAGGAACCAGAAGGACCCTCAGGGTTGTTAATATATATGTATAATATGTATATGTCGTTGCTATAAATAATTGTATATTGGACTGTTAAATCATATTTTTGGAGAGTGTTTATCTGAGACAAGGCAGTTGCCATTTAGTTTTAGTTTTCGTTTTTGTTATACATTATTTATGCTTTGTTTATAAAACAGGTCATTGTTATTTATACTGTTATATTATTGTGTAAAGGATACACAATGTACTGTGATGGTGATCCAAAAATTTTCAATAAAATATTTAAAAAAAAAGTTGCTTGACACTTTACTTTTGATTCCGTATGATTTTTACATGTTGAGTTTATTGTTTCTGCAAAGGTTATGGACTTGATAACACCCCTGCTGTTGCCCTGAAGGCCCCTGCACTGATATTGATAAAATAAATTGCTCACCACTGTTCAGTTCATATTCTGATGGCCGCAGACCTGGGGCGAGATTCTCCGACCCCCCCGCCGGGTCGGAGAATCGCCGGGGGCTGGCGCGAATCCCGGCCCCGCCGGTTGCCAAATTCTCCGGCACCGGAGATTCGGCGGGGGCGGGAATCGCACCGTGCCGGTTGGCGCCCCCCCCCCCCCCCCCCGCGATTCTGCGGCCCGGATGGGCCGAAGTCCCGCTGCTAGGATGCCTGTCCCACCGGCGTGGATTAAACCACCGACCTTACCGGCAGGACAAGGCGACGCGGGCGGGCTCCGGGGTCCTGTGGGGGGCGCGGGGCGATCTGGCCCCGGGGGGTGCCCCCACGGTGGCCTGGCCCGCGATCGGGGCCCACCAATCCGCGGGCGGGCCTATGCCATGGGGGCACTCTTTTCCTTCCGCCTTCGCCACGGTCTCCACCATGGCGGAGGCGGAAGAGACTCCCTCCACAGCGCATGCGCGGGGATGCCGTGAGCGGCCGCTAACGCTCCCGCGCATGCGCCGCCCGGCAATGTCATTTCCGCGCCAGCTGGCGGGGCACCAAAGACCTTTTCCGCCAGCTGGCAGGGCGGAAATCAGTCCGGCGCAGGCCTAGCCCCTCAAGGTTAGGGCTCGGCCCCCCAAGATGCGGAGGATTCCGCACCTTTGGGGCGGCGCGATGCCCGACTGATTTGCGCCATTTTTGGCGCCAGTCGGCGGACATCGCGCCGATACCGGAGAATTTCACCCCTGATCACCACCATAATCCTGCATAGATCCAAGAGCTAAAGAGGCATGGGTAGCTGTCCTCAGTAACATGGTATTCAAACAAGTATCGTACCAAGGACCATAGGACACAGAAGCGGAATTAGGCCACTCAGCCCATCGAGTCTGCTCCGCCATTCAATCATGGTTGACATTTTTCTCATCCCCATCTCCTGCCTTCTCTCCATAATCCCTGATCCCTTTATTGATCGAGAACTTATCTATCTCTGTCTTAAAGATACTCTTAAAGATGTGGCCTCCACAACCTTCTGTGGAAATGAGTTCCACAGATTCACCACCTTCTGTCTGAAGAAATTCCTCCTTATCTCTGTTTTAAAGGTTTGTCTCTTCAGTCTGAGATGGTGTCCTCTGGTTCTCATTTCTCCTACTAGTGGAATATCCTCTTCACGCCCACTCTACCTAGGCCTGGGCTCCAGTAAATTAATGAAGGAGAGCCAGCACAGATTTGTTAAAGGCAGATCACATTTGACGAATTGATTTTTGAAGTAGCAGAAAAGGGACACGAGAAGCAGCTCACTGCACATGGCCGCCAAAAACTGGGAGACCCCACTCCCAGGACCTACCCGGCTCGCAACTCCATGTGCGATCCAACGGGATCTCGCGAGTTGGTGTGATGGAAATCCCGCCCATTGTGGGCACGATCACTTTTTGGCAATCTGCATATTAGAGCGAGACAGGCAGTGTTGAGGTGCCTGAGGCTTTGGGATTCCTCCTCTTCGCCTCGGAGACCTTGGGCGAGCGCCGTTCAGCACTGGTCCCCACAACCCCTCCTGATCCAGCGCCTACTCATCTTCTGCCTCAGACATGGCTTCCCCCGTCCAGCTCCAGGACGTGGTCCTGCTGCTGTGCCAGGTTGTGGAGGACACAGCAGACCACCGCAAAGTGGGTAACCCTCTGAGGGGTGTACTGCAGGGCACCACCAGAGCGGTCGAGGCATCAGAACCGCAATTTGAGGAGTCATTTGCACCTTTCAATGATAGACTGGGTGGCCACATAAGAACATAAGAACGAGGAGCAGGAGTCGGCCATCTGGCCCCTCGAGCCTGCTCCACCATTCAATGAGATCATGGCTGATCTTTTGTGGACTGAGCTCCACTTCCCCGCCGAACACCATAACCCTTTATTATTTAGCGCGGCCAATCCAACTATTCTGCACATTATTCTTCAAAAAACTATCTATCTTTATCTTGAAAACATTTAATGAAGGAACCTCAACTGCTTCACTGGGCAAGGAATTCCATAGATTCACAACCCTTTGGGTGAAGAAGTTCCTCCTCAACTCAGTCCTAAATCTACTTCCCCTTATTTTGAGGCTATGCCCCCTCGTTCTGCTTTCACCCGCCAGTGGAAACAACCTCCCGCATCTATCCTATCTCTTCCCTTCATAATTTTATATGCTTCTATAAGACCCCCCCCCCCCCCCGCATCCTTCTTAATTCCAACGAATACAGTCTCAGTCTACGCAACCTCTCTTCATAATCCAACCCCCTTAATTTGGGATTAACCTAGTGAATCTCCTCTGCACACCCTCTAGTGCCAATACGTCCTTTCTCAGGTAAGGAGACCAAAACTGAACACAATACACCAGGTGTGGCCTCACTAACACCTTAACCTTCCTAGCCTTAAACTCCATTCCTCTAGCAATGAAGGTCAAAACTCCATTTGCCTTCTTAATCACCTGTTGCACCTTTAAACCAACTTTTTGGGACTCATGCGCTCGGACACCCAGGTCCCTCTCCACAGCAGCATGTTTTAATATTTTACAATTTAAATAATAATCTCTTTTGCTGTTATTCCTCCCAAAATGGATAACCTCACATTTGTCAGCATTGAATTCAATCTGCCAGACCCTAGCCCATTCACTTAAAACTATCCAAATCCCTCTGCAGACTTCCAGTATCCTTTGCACTTTTGCTTTACCACTCATCTTAGTGTCATCTGAGGGCAGCAGTTCCAGTCGGGGAACACTTCAGCAGTCAAGGGCATTCAGCCTCTGATCTCCGGGTAAGCGTTCTCCAAGGCGGCCTTCAGGGCGCGCGAGAACGCAGAATCGCCGAGCAGAAGCTTATAGCCAAGTTCCGCACACATGAGTGCGGCCTCAACCGGGACCTGGGATTCATGTCGCATTACATTCACCCCCCACCATCTGGCCTGCGAAATCCTACCAACTGTCCTGGCTTGACACAATTCACACCTCTTTAACCTGGGGTTACCCCATCTCTGGATCTGTAAAGATTTAATCACCTGCTAATGCTCGCATTCCAAGCATTGTTTGGCATCCTTGAATCTGTCTGTATATATGTTTCTGGAACATACCTCTTCATTCACCTGAGGAAGGAGCAGCGCTCCGAAAGCTAGTGACACCGAAACAAACTGTTGGACTTTAACCTGGTGTTGTAAGACTTCTTACTGTGCTCACCCCAGTCCAATGCCGGCACCTTCACATGCTACATGGCACGCCTACCCAAGGCAACGCCTTCCCACTTGACAAATGTGAGGTGCTCACTTAACCAAGATTGCCAATTCCCAATTAACAATAACCTCCAGCTGCACGGTCAGAGGCCTCCACGGTCAGTGGGAGTTATGGGTGGTCGGTGGGGCTGGGTGGCTGGGGGGGCTCCCGGAACTGGACCACGTGGTCCTAGCGTTGGCATGGTGGACCCACAGGCGCTGAGTCACACCCCCCCCCCCCCCACTCCCCGCCCCCAGCTGAGGCCATGTGCGGCCACCACCCCCTGTTCCGTAACCCCCCCTCCCTTCCCCCGCGATGACGGCCCACCCTGACTGAGGCTGCCCCCCAAGGTGCTTCCACACCCCTCTCCAACTCGGGAGTGAAGATGGCTGCTCACCTCCTCGGCTTCCCACAGCAGCCCTTCTGCCAGCTTCATGTTTTTAAAAAGGAGTATTAATCAGCGCCCGAGTGACCATTGCTGGGCAGGCCGTTAGATCACGTGAGGTCATTGGATATGAGCTCGCTCCCTTTAATGTAGGAGATTGGGCTTAAGTGGTGATTATTGGTTTCTCCCCAAGTTACGGCGGGATCCTGATTTTGCCAACGGTGGCAGGCCGGTTACATCGCAAACAGATTGGCGGGGTTCCCGTTTTTGGCCTCTCCTGTGATTTAATGGCCTCGTCGCAGTCTCCCTTAAGCGCAACGCAGCCATTAAATCTTGGCCTCAGTTTCTGTTCCAGTAACTGAAATAATAGCTCCCACTGGTGGCAGAGAAGTGGCATTGCAGCATTTCAGTTGACTCTTCCAGCCTGTTGGTTGCTGAGTATTTGCGAAGATATTGGTTTCAAAGTTCCAATTTTGTTAGAAGCACAGACGTATCGTTATTGGAAGATAATTGAATAGGCATGATGAACTTAGATTGACTTCCTGGAACTTTGCTGATTGATTTTTTTGGGAAGCCAAGAGAAACTACAAGTATCCTCAGTATTTCCTTATAGTATAAAACTAAACTTTCACTGGTATTTGTAGGTTTATGCTCAACTGATTAAGTTGAATAAGTTGCATATATATTTGTATAATCCAACATTACCATCATTATAATTCATCTGTGAATCTGTCCATACATATTTTGTTAAGAACTCAGTTGATGTTCAGTGCCAAATCCCAGAGGAGACAACTTAAAGCACCTGCCCTGAACATGTATTTTGCAATTTGGGACAATATAAGGAAATATGTGAAAACTGGAGAAGGATGTGCCAGATGTATTGATGATTTTTAATAAAATAAATGTTTCATAGAATTTACAGTGCAGAAGGAGGCTAATTGGCCCATCGAGTCTGCACCGGCCCTTGGAGAGAGCAGCCTACCCAAGCCCACGCCTCCACTCTACCTCCGAAACCCAGTAACCCCCACCTACCCTTTTTGGACACTTAAGGGCAATTTAGCATGGCCAATCGACCTAACCCGCACATCTTTGGACTGTGGGAGGAAACCGGAGCACCGGAGGAAACCCACGCAGACACGGGGAGAAAGTGCAGACTGTACAGCCAGGAATCGAACCTGGGACCGTGGAGCTGTGAAGCAACAGTGCTAACCACTGGGCTACCGTGATATTGGCGTCAGGCAGTGGAGAATCCCGCCAACATCTTTAAAGTTACCCAGTTCCCATCTATGTAATTCCCTAACTTCAGAACTAATCCCCCCAAAACAACATCCAATAGGACTTTAAAAACTATAGGCTAAATCCATTAATAGTTATCACAACGGGCACTTATATCTTGGGGTTGCTCCTGACGTAGGGTAGAACAACTGTTTAATCAAACAAGAGTTTCTGCAGATACAGATTGCTGGGCGTTCACGCTGCTCTTCCTGCAGCCGGCATCTCATAGCAGTGAGATCGCATGGCTTGGAATTACTCCTTTTTCCTGTTTAACCTTCCCTCATCTGAACTAACCTCCTCAAAAGCCACTCTTAAATACCTTAATTTCAGAGTCCACCTCTCAGAGTGTATTTGTGAAGTTCACATCTCAACTCCCCTTTTGAGCCTCTAACATCCTTGTTCACACCTGTGACATTCTATTCTTCATTGTTATCAATTAGCCTGAGGTTTACAGTTGCTAAGCTTATCAACTATCAAAAGTACTAGTTCCATCAACTTAGCCAAACTTCCATGCGAGTTTCCATTTTTAAATATTTTTTTAATAAACATACAACCACCAGAACATAGAGCCAATGACTGGATTTCTTGATTTTTCATGTTATCGCGATTTCCTGACAATACCTATTCCTCATTCTCTTGATTCTTTTGCCTGTTCCATAATATAAAGTGAAATATCTGATGTCCTAAATTTACATTATTTCAGTGACTGATTACAAGTCTGTTTCATTTAACAAAAGCAATATGGACTTCCGGTTGTGGCTATGCCAGGTGGGTCGCACGTTCGGCAGCTCCCGCCGGGAACGGACTTTTGGGCTCTTCAGAGGGGCCCCAATGGCAAATTGTTCGACGGCTTCCAGTGTGGGAAGGTGACAGCAAGGCCCCCCCGACATTATATGGATTGGACCAGGAGTGGAGCGGTTAAAAAAGTGATCCTGGTGCAGCGAAAAGTGCGAGGGAGAAAAAGCAAGATGACGACGGGTGGAGACCAAGCAGCGCGGGCGCAGTGGTCGCAGGAGCAGCAGGAGTTTCCTAAACGCTGCTTTGAGGAGCTGAGGACAGAAATGCTGGCGCCAAAGAAGGCGGCGATTGAGAAGCTTGTGGAGACCCAGAAGGCCCAAGGGGCGGCGATCCGGGAGGTGCGGCAAAAAGCTTTGGAGAACGAGGACGAGATCTTGGGCCTGGCGGTGAAGGTGGAGGCGCACGAGGCGCTGCACAAGAGGTGGGCGGAAAAATTTGAGGACCTGGAGAATAGGTCGAGGAGGAAGAATCTTCGGATTCTGAGTCTCGCTGAAGGAGTGGAGGGGCCCGATGCCGGGGCATATATGAGCACGATGCTCAATTCGCTGATGGGCGTGGGAGCTTTCCTGAGGCCCCTGGAGCTGGATGGGGCTCATCGGGTCCAGGCAAGGACCCATGTTTCTGGAGCATACCTCTTCATTCACCTGAGGAAGGAGCAGCGCTCCGAAAGCTAGTGACATCGAAACAAACCTGTTGGACTTTAACCTGGTGTTGTAAGACTTCTTACTGTGCTCACCCCAGTCCAACGCCGGCGTCTCCACATCATCACTGAATATATTGAAGGCTGAGTTTGGCAGCTTTGTGATTGACGAGGGATTGAAGAGTTATAGGGCCAGACTGGAAAGTGGAGTTAAGGCTGTTCAGATCTTGCTGAATGGCAGTGCCGTCTCAAGGGACTGAATGGGAGATTCCTACACCTATTTTGTAATGTTTTTTAATGTCCTTAATCAGGTGTAGTGACTCTCACTGGATTACAGTGATCCAGTGCCATGAGTTGTGTTTGAAACATATTTGGATGAGCCTAGTTTTTAACAATCAATTTTTCTTTGTAAATTGTTGTTTATTAAATGAGGGACAACGTGTCTTCTTTTTAACAAGAAAGGAAGTAAGGATCTGGAGTGTCAGAGTGTGCCATTGTGGTACGTACTATTCAGCAACCTCACACACAGCAGGAGAGTGGTATTCTGTGAGGAGACTTGTGTCTCCATCTAATGACGTTGATTGCCTGAGCATTCATGTTGATATTTCGACACTGAATAAAACCCTGTCTCTTTAGTATACCAAATACTGGGAACAGAGAGCTGCTTTCTGACTGAAGCAAGCAGATAATCGGAGGTCAATGCCACAACAAGACTTTAGCTTTGGGACACAAAATTCTGGAACCAGGCAGCTTCGGGTCCTGGCACAATGAGACCCATTCTCCTTATCAGTAGTTGCACAGTCATGTTCAAGTGCATCACAATTAACCAATTTATCCAGAGAATAGTGCAGATAGTTAAAATATGATATGTTCCATTATTTAGAATTTGAATTGATGCATTGGATATTTTCTCTGAACTTTCAGATGCATTTATTTCAACCCATGTTGTTAGGGAGAACTGGTTATTTATTCTGTTGCCATTTATGGCAGCGGAATCCATCCGATGCTGCCCACTGGGTGGAATCTACAAGTGATTTCCAGGCTGGGGTCTGCTGCAGCCCAAATATAAGATCATTTCATTCAACGTCCCAAAGGCTGCGGGCTTTTAACACTGACTTTTACACTCACCTCAGTTTGAAGCCCACAAAATATTTATTAGTAATTTGTTGGGGGAATTAGACATTTAATGAATATAGAAAACATAAACCCCTTTAAGTAGTAGATGGTATGATCTCAAATCAAATCACGTGATTCAGCAATCCCTGTTGGAGCAGTCGAGCTACTTTTCCTCCTGCTTACTGGGTCTGAATGTGCTGCAGTCAAGCATCCCTCAGTCTTGCCCTGTTCCTGAATTATGAATAATGTGAAAAAGTGGGGGGAGCTGCAGTTCCCCACTCAGGTTTCACCTTCAGACACATCACTAATCATGTCTCTGTGCTGCTGTTTGTTTTACAGAGAATGTGGAGGGATAAGGAAGAAATCGGGTAAGCATTGTTTTTCTAATTATAATTTCATATGCTGCGAATATATCAATCTTATATGTTGTCATTAAAAAGTAATGATGTTCAAGATGAATGTCCAAAGGAATGGTCTCAGAAAGGACATGTGCCAGTCCGACACTGACCCCAAACAGGTGGCAGCACCAGCAGGTGACTGCAGTCAGATTTAAAGGCACACACAAAGTTGGCAAAGTTATTTTCCTACTCAGTTGATTGTGTTTATGGACCTAAAATTAATTGAAACATAAACATCACATAATAAAAATAATCGCTTATTGCCACAAGTAGGCTTCAATGAAGTTACTGTGAAAAGCCCCTAGTCGCCACATTCCAGCGCCTGTTTGGGGAGGCTGGTACGGGAATTGAACCCGCGCTGCTGGCCTTGTTCTGCATTATAAGCCAGCTGTTTAGCCCACTGTGCTAAACCAGTCCCTTCCGTCTCTGAAACCTGCAAAGTGAAGCCGAGATTAGTTCTCTCTTCCGGAGCTTTATGACAACTGTGCAGTTGAATCAAATTGCTAGCTACTTGATTCTTACACATTGTCCAGAACTGATCAAAAGTTGAGCGTTACATCGATGTAATTGTGTGAGAAACTGCTCCAGAAGTGTAACAGCTCCTTTGGAAGCTTGTTGCTAAGATTGGACTAATGAAGGTTGGTTGGGATTGCATGGTACTCCTTTTGTCTATATTGCATAAGATCATAAGAACTAGAAGCAGGAGTAGGCCATCTGGTCCCTCGAGCCTGCTCCGCCATTCAATGAGATCATGGCTGATCTTTTGTGGACTCAGCTCCTCTTTCTGGCCCGAACACCATAACCCTTAATCCCTTTATTCTTATTACGAAGCACAATCTGTGAAAGCTACGTATGACATTTATCATTCCGATTTAGGAAAGCTAGCTTTGAAATTCTGTGTAACACTGCGACAGTGATCACTGTATGAAATGTTTCCAGTGCATCCTATCTTGGATGAACACTTTGTCACTTCCACGATACTAAACCTAGCAGACAAGCTGAGAGTTTGAAAGCTTGTGGGGTATAAAGTGTGCAAGTGTAACCATTTCTGTGCATAAAGTTGATTCTCCTGTTGTTTTTATTTTTAAGTTCAGTATGCGATGTGGGCATCAATGGCTATGTCAGCATTTATTGCCCATCGCCAATTGCCCCTGAGAAGGTGGTGGTGAGCTGTCTTCTTGAACCGCTGCAGTCCATGTGATGTAGATTCACCCACCGTGTGTTAGAAAGGTTGGGTGTGTTTGCTGGGTTATGGGGATAGGGTGGAGGTTGTGGTCTTGGGTAGGGTGCTCTTTCCACGGGCTGGTGCAGACTCGATGGGCCGAAAGGCCTCCTTCTGCACTGTAAATTCTATGATTCTGGTTACGATGAGCACAAGAGCCTGCCTTTCAGGTGTTATTCAACAGAAGCCTCAGGCGCTTTTAATCAAAAAACAAGCTTTATTCTACGAATTTATTTAACATCTTCATAAACACACACAGTAAGAATTATTATCAACCACAAACATAAAGACCCCACACAGCTACAGTAATGAATTCCCCCTTTAACTGTTCCAATTCAATAACAAGATCCCATAAACCAAAAAACCCTTTTCAAAGGTGTGGCCCAGCACACGGCATTCTTACTTGTTAGTGATACTCTGTTCCCCTTTTCATATAGCAGGTTTGAATTCCTTCCACAAAGCAATTATCTCTTTTAAGTTACCAAGTAGTCTGGAAACAGCTTTTAAAATGAAGATAGACAGAAACACTTCTTTCAACCTGTGCAGTTCAAAACCAGTCCAAAACTAAAAAAAAACGAAAGTAAAAACTCACAGAGCCACAGCCCAGCTCCACACACACAATGACATCACTGAAGCCATGTGATAAGACAAAAACATTTCTTAAAGGGACACTCCCATGACAGGAGGTCGCAATAAATGGGAATATACTAAGAGAGGAAGATGAAGTGAGAGATCTTGGCGTACAAGTACACAGGTCCCTAAAGGCAGCAGTCCACGTAGACAAGATTGTAAAAAAAGCATATGGAATGTTCTCCTTCATTGGCAAAGTTATAGAATATAAAAGTAAGGATATAATGTTAGAATTGTATAAAATACCGGTAAGGCCACAACTGGAATATTGTGTGAAGTTTCAGTCGCCACATTAAAGGAAGGACGTTATTGCTCTGGAGAGAGCGCAGGGGAGGTTTATAAGACAGTTGCCAGGGCTGGAAAAGTGTGGCTATGAGGAGAGATGGATAGACTGGGGTTATTTTCCTTGGAACAAAGAAGGCTGAGGGGTGACTTACTGGAGTGTACAAATTTATGAGGGGAAGAGATAGAATGGACAGGATAAAATTGTTTCCCTTTTGGAGAATTCTGGAACCAGGGGACAGAGATTCAGGGTAATTGGTAGAAGGTGTAGAGGGGACATGGGGAAGAATGTTTTTACACAAGAGGCTGGTAGGAGTCTGGAATTGGCTGCCCGAGTTTGGGTGGTGGCAGAGACTCCAAACTCTTTTAAAAAAGTACCTGGATCTGCACCTCAAATGCTCGAATCCACAGGGCAATGGACCGGGTGCAGGAATGTGGGATTAGAAAGCCTACCTGAACGGCAGCACGGTGGTGTAGTGGTTAGCCTGTAGTGGTGTAGTGTACTGCTGCCTGACGGCGCCGAGGTTCCAGGTTCGATCCTGGCCCTGCATCCCTGTCCAGTGTGGAGTTTGCACATTCTCCCCGTGTTTGCCTAGGTTTCGCCCCCACAACCCAAAGATGTGCAGGGTAGGTGGATTGGCCATGCTAAATTGTCCCTTAATTGGAAAAAATGAATTGGGTACTATAAATTTATTTTAAAAATGAGAAAAAGAGAAAGGGGACATGGGTATCCTCGGGCTGGTGTAGATAAGATGGGCCGAATGGCCTCCAGTGCTGTAACCATTCTAGGTGCTACGCTTCTATCTCTGGACCAATTTTTATGAAAAAAAATTGCTTTCTTTATTCAAGAAATGTCTTATTCTGAGTCTGGAGCTTTTCACTTTCCTCTTTCATGTCTACAGTAATATCGGCTCTGAAAAAAAAGTCCATTCTTTCAATGTGTGAACTGAATGGTTCGTGAGATCTATCGTAAATTCCTTGCCTTTTGATATATCCTTTTGTCCAGTTTTCATATGTAACTGTGATCTAGGAAAACACTTAATAATGTTAAAAATCTTTATTAGTGTCACAAGTAGGCTTACATGAACACTGCAATGAGGTTACTGTGAAAATCACTCGAATGATGACAATGAAACCATTGTCGATTGTCATAAAAACCCATCTGTTTCATTAATGTCCTATCGGGATGGAAATTTCCCATCCTTACCTGGTCTCCAGACCCACAGCAATGTGGTTGACTCTTGAATGGCCCCATGAAACGACACAGCAAGCCTCTCAGTTGCATATAACCGCTACAAAACACAAAAAAGGAATGAAACCGGATCCGGCATCGACTCAGGCACCGGAAACGACCACGGCAAACCCAGCCCTGCCGACCCTGTAAATTCCTCCTTACTAACATCTGGGGGCCTGTGCCAAAGTTGGGAGAGCTGTCTCAGAGACTAGTTTGTGAGACTAGTTTATGAGGGACTGGTTTAGCACAGTGTGCTAAATAGCTGGCTTGCAATGCAGAACAAGGCAGCAGTGCGGGTTCAATTCCCGTACCGGCCTCCCCAAACAGGCACCGGAATGTGGCGACTAGGGGCTTTTCACCGTAACTTCATTGAAGCCTACTTGTGACAATAAGCAATTATTATTATTATCGTATGACAGTATCGGTAGAAGTGACCACCACACAGTCCTGTTAATTCCTGTCCTGTCTTCACATTAAATATACCCTTCATCATGTTGTGTGGTACTACCACCGTGCTAAATGGGATATACTTCAAACAGATCTAGAAACTGAAGACTAGGCATCCAGGAGGCGCTGTGGGCCATCAGCAGCAGCAGAATTGTATCAACCCCAATCTGTAACCTCCTGGCCCGGCATATCCCCCACTCCCCCATTACCCCCCAGCCAGGGGGTCAACCCTGGTTCAATGAAGAACATATCGAAAAATGAGGTGACAACCTGATGAAGCTACAACACAGGACTACTTGTGTGCCAAACAACATAAGCAGCAAGTAACAGATAGTGCTAAGTGATTCCACAATGAACGCATCAGATCTAAGCTCTGCAGCCCTGCCACATCCAGCCGTGAATGGTGGTGGACAATTAAACAACTCACTGGAGGAGGAGGGTCCACAAATATCCCCATGCTCAGTAATGGAGGAGTCCAGCACATCTGTGCAAAAGACAAGGTTGAGTCATTCACAACAATCTTCAGCCAGAAGTGCCGAATGGATGATCCGTCTCGGTCTCCTCCGGAGGTCCCAGCATCACAGGTGTCAGTCATCATCCACTATGATTCACTCCACGTGATATCAAGAAATGGCTGAAGGCACTGGATACTGCAAAGGCTATGGGTCCTGACAATATTCCGGCAATAGTACTGAAGACTTGTGCTCCAGAATTTGCCGCACCCCTAGCCAAGCTGTTCCAGTGCAGCTACAACACTGGCATCTACCCGGCAATGTGGAAAATTGCCAGGTGTGTCCTGTACACAAGAAACAGGACAAATCCAACCCAGCCGATTACTGCCCTATCAGTCTACTGTCCATCATCAGCCAAGTGATGGAAGGAGTCATCAACAGTGCTATCAAGCGGCACTTACTCAGCAATAACCTGCTCATGGACGCTAAGTTTGGGTTCCGCCACCTGTCTTCATTACAGTCTTGGTTCAAACATGGACAAAAGAACTCAGAGCATTTGACCGAGTTTGGTGTCAAGGAGCCCTATCGAAACTGGAGTCAATGGGAATCAGGGGAAAACTCTTCACTGGAGTCATACCCGGCACAAAGGAAGATGGTTGTGGTCTCAGCTCCAGGACATCACTGCAGGAGTTCCTCAGGTGAATGTCCTCGGCCCAACCATCTTCAACTGCTTCATCAATGACCTGCCTTCCGTCGTAAGGTCAGAAGTGGGGATGTTTGCGGATGGCTGCACAATGCTCGGCACCATTCAAGACTCCCCAGATAATGAAACAGTCCATGTCCAAATGCAGCAAGACATGGACAATATCCAGGTTCGGGCTGACAAGTGGCAAGTTACCTTTGCGCCACACAAGTGCCAGGCAGTGACCATCTAAATAGAGAGGGTCAAACCACTACCCCTTGACATTCAATGGCATTACCATCGCTGAATCCCCCACAATCAACATCCCATCATTGATTAGAAACTGAATTGGACTAGCCACATTAATACTGTGCCCCCCCCCCCCCAAAAGGCACAAGTCAGGAGTGTAATAGAATACTCTCCACTTGCCTGGATGAGTGCAGGTACGACACCATTCAAGAAACTCCAAGACAAAGCAGCCCACTTGATTGCTCCTCATTCCACAAACATTCAAACCCTCCACCACCGATGAACAGTGGCAGCCGTGTGTACCATCTACAGAATGCGCTGCAGTAACTCACTAAGGTTCCTTAGACAGCACCTTTCAAACCCATGACCTCCACTATTTAGAAGGTCAAGAGCAGCAGATACCTGGGAACTCCACCATCTGGAGGTTCCCCTCCAAGTCACTCACCACCCTGACTGGGAAATATATCGCCGTTCCTTCGCTGTCACTGGGACAAAATCCTGGAACCTCCACCCTAACAGCACAGTGGGTGTACCTACACCTGAAGGACTGCAGCGTTTCAAGAAGGCAATTCACCACCTTCTGAAGTGCAACAAGGGAAGGGCAATAAATGGTGGCCTAACCAGCGACGCCCACATCCCGTAAATGAATTTTAAAAAAAACTACAGTGGTTAGCACTGATGCCTCACATCGCCAGGGTACTGGGTTCAATTCCGGCCTCTGGTGACTGTGGAGTTTGCACTTTCTCCCCATGGCTTATAGACTTATAAAATTCAAACAAGACTAGACAGGGTAGATGCAGGGAAGATGTAACCAATGATGGGTTTGTCCAGAACCGGGGCGTCATTCTCCGACCCCCCGCCGGGTCGGAGAATGGCCGTTGGCCGCCTTGAATCCCGCCCCCGCCCCCGCCGAAGTCTCCGGTACCGGAGATTGGGCGGGGGCGGGAATCGGGCCGCGCCGGTTGGCGGGACCCCCCGCTCAATTCTCCGGCCCGGATGGGCCGAAGTCCCGCCCAGAAATTGCTTGTCCCACCGGCGTAAATCAAACCTGGTATTTACCGGCGGGACCAGGCGGCGTGGGCGGGCTCCGGGGTCCTGGGGGGGGGGGGGGGGGGGGGGGCGGGGCGATCTGACCCCGGGGGGTGCCCCCACGGTGGCCTGGCCCGCGATCGGGGCCCACCGATCCGCAGGCGGGCCTGTGCCGTGGGGGCACTCTTTCCCTTCCGCCTCCGTCACGGCCTCCACCATGGCGGAGGCGGAAGAGACTCTCCCCACTGCGCATGCGCGGGAAACTTTCAGCGGCCGCTGACGCTCCCGCGCATGCGCCGCATTTCCGCTCTAGCTGGCGGGGCAACAAACGCCATTTCCGCTAGCTGGCGGGGCGGAAATCCCTCCGGCGTCTGCCTAGCCCCTCAATGTTGGTGCTAGGCCGCCAAAGATGCGGAGCTTTGGGCCGGCGCGATGCCCGTCTGATTGGCGCCATTTTTGGCGCCAGTCGGCGGACATCGCGCCGTTGGGGGAGAATTTCGCCCCAGAGGTCACAGCCTGAGGATTCAGGGTAAACCATTTCGGACAGAGATAAGGAGACATTTCTTCACACAAAGAGTGGTGAGCCTGTGGAATTTATTACCACAGGAAGTAGTTGATGCTAAAACTTTGAATATATTCAAGAGACGGCTGGATATAGCACTTGGGGAGAATGGGATCAAAGACTGGGGAGATAGCAGGATTAGGCTATTGAGTTGGATGATCAGCCATGATCGTGATGAATGGCAGAGCAGGCCCGAAGGGCCAAAAGGCTTCCTCCTGCCCCTATCTTCTATGTATGTATGTATCTATGTGTCTGCGTGGGTTTCCTCCGGGTGCTCTGGTTTCCTCCCACAGTCCAAAGATGTGCACGTTAGGTGGATTGGCCATGCTAAATTGCCCTTAGTGACCAAAAGGTTAGATGAGGTTACTGGGTTACAGGGATAGGGTGGGGGCATGAGCCTAGTTAAGAGTGCTCTTTCCAAGGGTCAGTGCAGACTCGATGGGCCGAATGGCCTCCTTTTGCACTGTAGAGAATCTATGTTCCTCTGAAATAAGGAAACCAAAACTGGACACAATACTGATGTGATCTCACCAACATCCTGTTTGCGGATCCCAGCCCGTGGCCTGCAGCTGCCCTCTTGGTGTTCTGTTTCGGGGGAATCCTCCCTGGAGTGTCCACACCGTAACGACGGCCTTGAGCCCTGTAGTCGCTCTCACTTTGCGGCAGCTGGCATTGTCCGGGTCCGGGAGCAGTCGGTCTGCGATTGTTCCGGCGGCTGAGGTTGAGGGCCGCCAGGCCCTGCAGCTCTTGGACCCCGGGCTCCACGCTCTCTCGGGCCATGACGATATCCACCACCCTCTGGAGGGTCAAGCCGACCTCCGTTAAGGAGTCATCATTGTACATCGACATCTCGGAGTCCACAGACGAACGAGCCCCGCAAGAATTTGGATAATGCAGTTCTGAACTCGCATGTGGCGGCGAGCGTCCGCAAACGTGCCAAAATGTCGGCATTTGATTCTCCTCGAGCCTGTGATGCCGTATGGAACCGGAGGGCCATTATTAGCGGCTGTGGGTTAAGGTGCACCTCGACCAGGGACAGAGTGTGGTGAAAGGCTTGGAGTCTGATCTAACCGATGCGTGAGGTTCTCGATGAGCGCAGGGTGGGTCCCCCTACTGCCACCAGCTGGTAACGGTCTACCTTTCATCCCCAACGATTCCGTTCGACCAAAAGGAATATTGCACCTGTTCTAAGTATTGGGCCCAGTCATCGGAACTCGCGTTGAACTCGTCAAGTTTCCCGATGTGCAACATCTCCCCGTCTGGAGTGGAGGCCCTGGTGGGCCTGAACAAAGTGTTCCAGCGGTAGAACACCCGGTGGCTGCGACAGCTCCACTTTACCCTCGTCGCCAGTATGCAACTCATGGTACGTGGGACTGGGATATTATAGCTATTACTGAAACATGGTTGAGGGAGGGGAAGGACTGGCAGCTCAATGTTCTGGGGTACAGATGCTATAGGAAAGATAGACCAGGAGGTAAGAGAGAGTTTTTGATTAGGGACAGTAACACGGCAGTACAGAAAGAGGATATACCCAAGCGTTCGCCCACTGAGTCTATATGGGTAGAACTGAAAAATGAGAAGGGTGAGATCACTTTGATAGGACTTACTATAGACCCCCAAATAGTCAGCGGGATATTGAGGAGCAAATAAGTGAGGAGATTACAGATAGCTGCCGGAAAAACAGGGTGGTAATAGTTGGGGACTTTAACTTTTCCAACATTGACTGGGTCAGCCACAGGTTTGGATGGAGAGAAATTTGTTGAGTGTATTCAGGAAGAATTTCTCATTCAATATGTGGATAGTCTGACCAGGTGAATGAAGAGGTGGGTTCCAGAAACATTTATATAGACAAAGTCAAAGATGCAATACGATACTTTGAATGCGAGTCTTTGCAGGTAATTAAGTCTACAGGTCGAGTCAGAGCAACTGGAGAGAGGAATAATCACAGTGTGATTATCATTCACCTGAGGAAGGAGCAGTGCTCCGAAAGCTAGTGATTCGAAACAAACCTGTTGGATTTTAACCTGGTGTTGTAAGACTTCTTACGATAGAATTTTGTAAGACGATCACCTATGCTTACCTCCCTTTCCACGGCATGGTGCACAGTGGTTAGCACTGCTACCTCACAGCGCCAGGGAACTGGGTTTGATTTTGGCCTTGGGTGACTGTCTGTCTAGAGTTTACACCATCTCCCAGTGTCTGCCTGGGTTTCATCCGGATGCTCCGGTTCCCTCCCACAAAGATGCGAAGGTTAGGTGGATTGGCCATGATCAGTGCGCGGGAATAGGACAGGGGACTCGGCCTAGGTAGGGTGCTCTTTCAGAGGGTCGGTGCAGACTCGATGAGCCGAATAGCCTCCTTCTGCACTCCATCCAAATATTTATAAAACACTCTGGGATGTTGAACATTATGTTGAAGGAGGCCTATGTGAAGATGAAGTGTGAAGTTTCGGTTGGGGCGATGGATAGTTACAAGGTAGCGAGGAAGGATCTAAAGAGAGAGCTAAGACGAGCAAGGAGGGGACATGAGAAGTATTTGGCAGGAAGGATCAAGGAAAACCCAAAAGCTTTCTATAGGTATGTCAGGAATAAGCGAATGACTAGGGAAAGAGTAGGACCAGTCAAGGACAGGGATGGGAAATTGTGTGTGGAGTCTGAAGAGATAGGCGAGATACTAAATGAATATTTTTCGTCAGTATTCACTCAGGAAAAAGATAATGTTGTGGAGGAGAATGCTGAGCCCCAGGCTAATAGAATAGATGGCATTGAGGTACGTAGGGAAGAGGTGTTGGCAATTCTGGACAGGCTGAAAATAGATAAGTCCCCGGGACCTGATGGGATTTATCCTAGGATTCTATGGGAGGCCAGGGAAGAGATTGCTGGACCTTTGGCTTTGATTTTTATGTCATCATTGGCTACAGGAATAGTGCCAGAGGACTGGAGGACAGCAAATGTGGTCCCTTTGTTCAAAAAGGGGAGCAGAGACAACCCCGGCAACTATAGGCCGGTGAGCCTCACGTCTGTAGTGGGTAAAGTCTTGGAGGGGATTATAAGAGACAAGATTTATAATCATCTAGATAGGAATAATATGATCAGGGATAGTCAGCATGGCTTTGTGAAGGGTAGGTCATGCCTCACAAACCTTATTGAGTTCTTTGAGAAGGTGACTGAACAGGTAGACGAGGGTAGAGCAGTTGATGTGGTGTATATGGATTTCAGCAAAGCGTTTGATAAGGTTCCCCACGGTAGGCTATTGCAAAAAATACGGAGGCTGGGGATTGAGGGTGATTTAGAGATGTGGATCAGAAATTGGCTAGCTGAAAGAAGACAGAGGGTGGTGGTTGATGGGAAATGTTCAGAATGGAGTACAGTCACAAGTGGAGTACCACAAGGATCTGTTCTGGGGCCGTTGCTGTTTGTCATTTTTATCAATGACCTAGAGGAAGGCGCAGAAGGGTGGGTGAGTAAATTTGCAGACGATACTAAAGTCGGTGGTGTTGTCGATAGTGTGGAAGGATGTAGCAGGTTACAGAGGGATATAGATAAGCTGCAGAGCTGGGCCGAGAGGTGGCAAATGGAGTTTAATGTAGAGAAGTGTGAGGTGATTCACTTTGGAAGGAATAACAGGAATGCGGAATATTTGGCTAATGGTAAAGTTCTTGAAAGTGTGGATGAGCAGAGGGATCTAGGTGTCCATGTACATAGATCCCTGAAAGTTGCCACCCAGGTTGATAGGGTTGTGAAGAAGGCCGATGGAGTGTTGGCCTTTATTGGTAGAGGGATTGAGTTCCGGAGTCGGGAGGTCATGTTGCAGCTGTACAGAACTCTGGTACGGCCGCATTTGGAGTATTGCGTACAGTTCTGGTCACCGCATTATAGGAAGGACGTGGAGGCTTTGGAGCGGGTGCAGAGGAGATTTACCAGGATGTTGCCTGGTATGGAGGGAAAATCTTATGAGGAAAGGCTGATGGACTTGAGGTTGTTTTCGTTGGAGAGAAGAAGGTTAAGAGGAGACTTAATAGAGGCATACAAAATGATCAGGGGGTTGGATAGGGTGGACAGTGAGAGCCTTCTCCCGCGGATGGATATGGCTGGCACGAGGGGACATAACTTTAAACTGAGGGGTAATAGATATAGGACAGAGGTCAGAGGTAGGTTCTTTACGCAAAGAGTAGTGAGGCCGTGGAATGCCCTACCTGCTACAGTAGTGAACTCGCCAACATTGAGGGCATTTAAAAGTTTATTGGATAAACATATGGATGATAATGGCATAGTGTAGGTTAGATGGCTTTTGTTTCGGTGCAACATCGTGGGCCGAAGGGCCTGTACTGCGCTGTATTGTTCTATGTTCTATGTTCTATTATGTCCCAGGGACATATCAACCTTCAGTCCTATTAATTTCTCTGCCATTTCTCTATTCCCCATTATAACCTCTCCTGAATTTGCCTGTAATGCACCCACATTAACTTGGCCAAAAGTTTCCTTTTTGCGTAACTATAGAAGCAGTCTGATTTCATGTTTTTTTGGTTTTACATTCATATTCTATTCTCTTTTTCTTTATCAGTTTCTTGGCCTCCTTTTCTGTATTTTTAAATCCTCCCAATCCTGATGTTTACCATTATTTCTGGCAGCTTTATAGGCCAGATGGGACTGTTTCTAGGGCAGGTAGAACCTGCACAAGCTGGACACTTTAACAGGATCAGGACTAATATCCTCGCAGGGAGTTTGCTAATGCTGTCGTGGAGGTTTCTTTAAATTTTGTTCAATCCTTAACTTCCTTTGTTAGCCACGGTTGATGACGTTTTGGGTTTTTGTGCCTTTAAGAAATATAAAGTTGCTTAAACCAAGTAATAATTTTTTAAAGACTATCCATTACCTATGTACAGTCATACCTTTTAATGTCTTATCCGAATCCATCTCAGCCAATTTGCCTCTCATACCTTCATAATTTCTTTTATTCAAATTTAACACCATGGCTTCAGATTGAACTCCCTCACTTCCAATCACACTGTAAAATTCTATCATATTATGGTCTCTCGGCCCCACAGGTTCTTTTGCAACAGGATTTTTAATTAGCCCCTTTTCATTACATAATGTTAGATCTAAAATAATCTGGTCAGTTCCTCAACACACTGCTCTAGAAAACCATTCCTAACACACTCCAGAAACTCATCCACAACATTACTGCTTACCCAATCTATATGCAGTTTGAAGTCGCCCATTATTAATCTATTACCCATATGACATGTTTCTCTAATCTCCTGATTAATACCCTGCATATTAGTACCATTTCTGCCTACAAATGTTTGCTGCTTCTAAACTCCACATTTTCCATATTTTGTTCTGCTCTAAGATCCTCCCGTACTAATGTACTAATCCTATCCCTTGTAATCAACTCGACACCACCTCCTCTTCCTTTTCCCTGTTCTTCCTAAATTTTGGATATTCTTGAATATTCAGTTTCCAGTCTTGGTCACCCTGCAACCATGTTTCCGTAATGGCAATTAGATCATACCCACTTGCTTTTCTTTGTGTTTTGTAAATTATCTACTTTGTTGCAAATGTTGCGTGCATTCAGGTAGAGTTTTAACTTTGTCTTTTTTACATTATTCCACCTTCTGAGTTTAGTTGATGCTTGCCTTCGTTTTGTCTGCCTTCTAATTTCACCTGTTACTTTTCTACCTCCTGGTCCAGCTTTATTTCCTTCTAATTTAAACTACCACTTAGGTTCCCATTTCACTGATAAGCTAATTGAAACCCTCCACAACAGTACTAGCAAACGCCCTACCAGGATTTTAGTCCTGATCCTGTTAAAGTGTAACCAATCCAGCTTGTACAGATCCCAGCTGCCCTAGAAATGATTGCAGTGCCTCACACATGTGATGCCCTTCCTCCTACATCAATTCTCCAATTGCTCCACTCCTATTTGTAGACTCGTTAGTACTTGGCACTGGGAACGATCCTGAGATTACTCCTCTTGAGGTCCTGCATGTCCCGAAAATCTGCTTTCAGCATCTCACCCCTCTTCCTGCCTATGTTGTTGGGACCAATGTGGGGGATGACTTCTGACTGTTTACCTTTCCGCACAAGGATGCCCTGCAGCCTGTCTGTGAGATCCTATAGCCAGGGAGTAGTTGTGACCACAGCAGATGTTAATCGTCGAGTAAAGCAGATCCCAGAGGGAAACATGGTTTACGGGCCAGACCCTTTTTTTGGTATTCTGAAAGCGAGAAGAAAAGTATAAATTTCAGCAGCAAGATGTTCAGAAACACTTTGGGGATTTTAAAATTAAAAGTAAAAGATTCATTAAGAAAAAACCCCACAAACACACAATATTATAGTTATACTACAGTTAAAATTAGTCTTCCAAAGCATTTCCCCCAAAAGACTCCCTTCTAGGTATAAAAACAGAAAATACTGGATCTGACCTGCTGCATTTATTGCATTTACTGATTTAATTTCAGATTTGCAGTATTTTGCTTTTACATACTCCCTTAGAGATTTTCAACGACAGAAATCCAGTAATATTACCAAAGGCAAAGCTGCTGTCACTTTGAGAGGCATGATTCCGCTTGACCTTTCAAACAAGCTTCCACTCTGCTGTGGAAATCCAAGAAAGCTCCAGAAACAAGACTGTTTTTTGCAGCCTGACTTTCTGGCTTGACAGGATGGTTGATTCTTCAGACTTCACTTTCTCCCAGCCAAGAGCTGTTTTCAGGAGATCTTCCCCACACAACCAAAACTAGGATTTCCACTGTAACTCTAAAATACCCTTTCCCCGCTTTCGTTTCAGGTTCCCATGTTCTCACACCTCCTTGAAACTCAAATCCTTCCAAATGATTCATGTTTCTATTTTGTCTCTGGTTTTGGGACAATAAAATGTAATATATCCTGTTCTGTTTACCCAGGAACTCCTGTAACTTGCAAGATGTTTATTGTTACCTCATACTTCCCTTTGATAGTCAAACAAACTCTCAATTTATCTAAAAATATAAATGTTAGATCCAATCTATTTACTTGTACCTCACCCATCATAATATCTCATTATAATATCTCATTGCAAGTGCACACGTCTAACTCTATGCTTTTGTATCTCAAACTTCTATGCAACCTACTTCTAGATACACACACACACACAGATACACACACACAATCTTCTTTACGGAATCACACAATAATCCCCCAAAATCATCCATTCTCACAAAGGCAGCACCCTGGAGCCCTGATAAGAGAACCAACGAGATCTCAGGATAGGAAGGAAAGTGGAGTTGCATTTGAAGATTGGCCTTGATCTTACTGAATGGCAGATCATTGGGGGACATTTGGCCTACCCCTGCTCCTATTTGTTGTGATGTGGAGATGCCGGCATTGGACTGGGGAGGGCACAGTAAGAAGTCTTACAACACCAGGTTAAAGTCCAACAGGTTTATTTCGAATCACTAGTTTTTGGAGCACTGCTCCTTCCTCAGGTGAATGAAGAGGTGGGTTCCAGAAACATATATATAGACAAAGTCAAAGATGCAAGACGATACTTTGAATGCAAGTCTTTGCAGATAATTAAGTCTACAGGCCCAGACGGAGCAACTGGAGAGAGGGATAATCACAGGTCAAAGAGGTGTGAATTGTCTCAAGCCAGGACATCGCGTGACAAGCTCCAGGCAGGAATGTTCCCTTCCAGTCGGGGAACACTTCAGCAATCAAGGGCATTCAGCCTCTGATCTCCGGGTAAGCGTTCTCCAAGGCAGCCCTCAGGACGCGTGACAGCGTAGAATCGCCGAGCAGAAACTTATAGCTAAGTTCCGCACACATGAGTATGGCCTCAACCGGGATCTTGGATTCATGTCGCATTTTATTCACCCCCCACCATCTGGCCTGGGCTTGCGAAATCCTACCAACTGTCCTGGCTTGAGGCAATTCACACCTCTTCCTAACCTGTGATTATCCCTCTCTCTAGTTGCTCCTTCTGGACCTGTAGACTTAATTACCTGCAAAGACTTGCATTCAAAGTATCGTCTTGCATCTTTGACTTGCCTATATATATGTTTCTGGAACCCACCTCTTCATTCACCTGAGGAAGGAGCAGTGCTCCGAAAGCTAGTGATTCAAAACAAATCTGTTAGACTTTAACCTATTTGTTGTGTTCAATAAACAATGTGTGCAAAAGTGAAAAACACACTAACTTTTACCTTTTCACCTAGTTCCGGTGCCAACAAATCTTTTCCTCATTAGCAGACAAATATGAGAGCGTGGGATGACTCCATCCACTTGGTCAGTGACATTGCTGCTCAGGCTACATGGAGTGTGCCTGACATTCACATACACTGCCAAGTTTCTTTGGTGCACCTTCCACAGCAGGAGCTCCAACATTTTAGCACCAAAGGCAACTATGATGTTCATTATCTCTACAGTTTTGATGTGAACAATTAGTCCACTTTTCAGTTAGCGGTAACATAGTTCTTTAATAGCAAGCTGCATCCCTTCAACCTTGTTGCCATACCTGGTTTAAAAATCCTCAAATTTCAGATTGTAATTTCTGCCCATTAATTTTCCTTTTTCTCTGCCGGTTTTGGTTTTAGTCTCGTTTTTCTTTTGTCTGTCCCTTCGATCAGCAGCTGTTCCTCATCATGGCATTCGTCTCATTACCTTTCCCTTTGGCCTTGCACCAACAATTCTTTTCTCATTGAATCTCTCCTGCCCTCCACCATATCAGAGACTTTCTCTTTTGTTCATTTTCCCACCCCCCCCCTTTCACTTTTCCCAGTTCTGATGAAAGTTAATCAATGTGAAGCATCAGCTGTTTCTCTCTTCACAGATGTTGCCTGAAACAGATGGTTTGGTCATTTATCTAACTACTATTGTGGGAGTTTGTAAATAGAAAGGCTGCAGTGTTTCTTCTGTTGCACCAGGGACAGCACTTCAAAAGCACCTAATTGACCTTTACATACGAGCATATGAATTAGGAGCAGAAGTGGACAATTGGGTTTGAGTCCCTTGTCAGTCAAGAATCTGTCCAACTCAACCTTAAACATTTTCAATGACCCAGCCTCCACTGCTCTCTGAGGAAGCAATCTCCGCAGGCTAACTACCCTCAGAGAGAAAAATTCTCCGTCATAAATGGGAGATCGGTTATTTTAAAACTGTGTCCCCAAGTTCTAGTTTTCACAAAGGTGAAGCATCCTTTCAGCATCCATCCTGTTAACTTCCCTCATGATTTTATGCGTTTCAATAAGATCATCTCTCCTAAACTCCAATGGAAACAGGCCCAACTTCTCTAACCTTCTCTCATAAGACAACACTTCATCCCATAAATCAGCCCACGGAGCCTTTTATGCAATGCTTCTAATGGCATTATGCTCTTTGACATGTCCCTAAGACATGAAAGAATTTCTAAACTACATAACTCAAATTTTCTTATTTTTTGTTTATTTAAAAATGAACTTTGCTTATGGAGGGGAGGTGGTGCATCATGATATTGTCACTGGATTGGTAATCCAGAGACCCAGAGTAATGCTCGGGGGACCCAGGTTCAAATACCACAATGACAAATGGTGGAATTCTAATGGTGACCATGAAACTATTGTTGATTGCAATAAACCCCCGTCTGGGTCACTAATGCCTTTTAGTGGAATCTGCTAAAAGGAGATCTGCTGTCCTTACCTGGTCTGGCCTATATGTGACTCCAGACCCACAGCAAGGTGGCTGACCATTAACTTCCCCCTCAAGGGCAATTAGGGATGGACAATAAATGCTGGCCCATCCTGCGATGCCCATGTCCCATGAACAAATTAAAAAAAAATCTCACACCTTGGGCTAATAATAATAACAATAATCGTTATTGTCACAAGTAGGCTTACATTAACACTGCAATGAAGTTACTGTGAAAATCCCCTAGTCGCCACATCAAGATCCATTTTATGAAGGAGTTACTGAATGAAAATTGATGTGATTTGCATCTTTATCAGCTTATCCCTCTAGTAGAGTCTGACGGTCTACCAAGACCATAGTAGCTTCCTGGAACACGGCCATCAATATGGATAACAGTGCTTTCAGAGGCTAATCACTGGAAAGCCAGATCCAGACACCAAGTAAACATCTCTTCATGACATCATTGTGGAAGAAGGAAGTCACATGGCTTGAGTGACCATTTTGAAATCTGTGAAAACCCAGAAACTGAATTCTGCTGATTTAAGTCCAACCTGCAAACATCTGACAGCAAGACCCCAGGCTGACCAAGGAGCCTGCCGCCAGCCCTCCTCAAAACCTGTTCATCTGGAAGTCAATGGCCTCGCCTGCCAAGCAAACAATGTCTCTGAATGTCAACCTCATCTCAGGGTCTTCTTCCTTCAGCCAGGAACCTGCTTTAACTGTGAGGAAACCCCTTCTGGATTTGGACTTTCTGCACTCTGGCAATCATATGAACTGATATCCATTTCTGTGGGTTTTTTACTGTTAAGTTATTCATAGTTGCAAAACCCTTCTTTCTTATCTCCTTAATACATACATGTATGAGTGTGCATTCATGTGATTTTGTGACCATCCCCCACTCCAGGTTTGAATGTGTGAATAAACTGAATTTCTGATTTAATCCTAAGGAAATTTGCTCACTTTAAAAATCGGCTACACAAACAAAGGCGATGAGATTCTCCGTTTCATATATAGAGGCGAGATTCTCCGGACTCCGACACCGAAATCGCGTTCGGCGATCAGCCGGAGAATCCCCATTTACGACGAAATCAGGGTGTTACCTGAGGCCCACCCCCAGATACTCCGCCCCCGACAAGCTGAGTTCCCCACGGCGTGGGTCGCGTGTGCTATTTTTTGTCGGGAACTCGGTGTGGCAGCTGCGGACTCAGTCCAGTCCCGCCACACTTGGCGGAGAGCTGATCTGCTTGCAGGGGGGACTTTGGCAGGGGCTGGGGGACACTGGTGGGGGATGGTCTGGGGGTCGCGAGCCTGGCCAAAGTGGGGGGGCACTATTTGGCAGGACGAGTCCGCCCGCGGCCACGGATCCGGCAATTCTCCAGCCGTATTGGCAGCTAGAGCCGGGTGCTCTACGCTGCGTGCCTGCTAGCCCCCCACCAAATGGAAGATCGGTGGCCGTTTTGTGCCGATTCTTCGGTCATAAAAAGTCACCGTTCCCACGTTGGCGTCAGGACCTAACCCTGAAAATCGGAGAATCCAGCCCGAGGTGTTGACACTGGGACAGATTCGGTACACTTCTACGACAGCAAAATTGGCGCGGATCCTGGAGCAATTCCAGAACTGTTAATGGGCTAGCATTGGCGCCACGTGGAACACGAGTGATTCCAATGAAAAACAATGTCCGATCCGCCGGGGTTGGGATTGACACCCAAGGGGTTAACCAGCGGCAGTCATATATTAGAGCTCCACTCCCCACTCACACTCATTCCAGCCAACTAGATGGCACTGGTTGCGCTGGAACGCGCCCATCCCGTTGATGAATCGGCTGGGGCTAGAGGATACCTGGGAGGGGTGGCCTGGGGAATGGCACTAAGTTCACAGTGGGCAGTCAGCGGCATGTGCAGCTGCACCCCATCCACCCCGACCCAACAGCCCACCTCCTGGCCACCCCCCTCCCCCCACTACTCCCCGCACTGGCAGAAGCCCCCAAGGCCAGCAGCACAACTGTCATCACACTATAGCCCCCCCTTTCTCCCTCAGCAGCTATGTGAAACTCGCTGTTGGTAATTCCTCCCGGCGGATGCGGAGTTTCGCGGGAGCTCCGGAGAATACCGGGTCAGTCCCGCTAATGATGTGCCAATGGCATTTACTGCACGTGCGGAGTAGAACGCAGTGATGCCGCTGTCAAGGCACTGGAGCGTGGCATTCTGTTGGCAGCCAGGCTCTGGCCACGATTTCCACCTCATACATGATTCTCCGCCCAATCGTGTTTCCTGATTCCGGCGTTGGCCAACAGAGAATCCCACCCAAGATTTTTGGAATAAGCACCACAACCTATGTTTTCAAACAAAATACGCCTCTGCTTCTGGACCGACAGCAAGAGAATAAAGGAGTTCAGTTTTGTCTTGCTCTCCTGTCCGCAACACTTTTCTTCAATAAGGAGACCAAAACTGAACACCGTATTCCTGATGTGGTTTCACTAACTGTGCAGAATGTCCCTACTTTCCTTTTTGAACAATCTGAGATGGCAAAGCCACAAGATAAATACACATGCTTCCCCATTTGCTTTCATATGTCACCAGCATTACATTGACAGACAAGGTGAAGGATGCCAGCATGAACTGGGAGTGGAGTGCGGGGTTGGGGTTGCAGGAAGCATTGACCAGGGCGGATGGGGGTGGGCAAAAATGATGGTGTGGAAGGGGCTGTGGGGAAAGATGGCAGCATGAATTGGACAGGAGGGAGGATGGGAAATAGGTACAGTGTGAGCCGAGAGTGGCCGAAAGGTGTGTTCAAGTTCTTATGACGACTGTAAGCAATTTCAGAAAGAGAGCTGCTTTGTCGCAATAAACCACAGCAAGGGATATGTGATGATGGTCACAATTGTTGCAATGATCTTCCACCATAATTGATAGAATTTTGAATCTGCTTGATGTGTAGGTTCAGATAAATCAGTGCTCACTTGCACTGCACTAACTACTTACCAGTTAATAAAACAGAAAATGCTGGAAAAAACAGCAGGTCTAACAGCATCTGTGGAAGGAGAAACAGAGTGAACATTTTGAATCCCTGTGACTTCTTCAGAGCTTTTAAGTTGTCAGTTTTCAACCATGTATGCTGAACTTTCAAAAAACACCCAGAAAATATATCCCTTGCTACTTTGTAGGGTTACTGCGTCCTGCCTTGTACTGCTGCCAATGCGCACGTCTCACTCTGTAGGAATGATTGTGTGGCTGATGATGGTTCTGTACATCTCTGGGTTTCGCTCATAGGAACCTTTCCTTTCTTCTGCCCTCACCCTAAAACATGCTTCTCAGCAAAACAATGTGTAACTAAGAGTGTGCCGCACAGCTATAGACTGACTTCCAGTAAGGATCCATAGCTGGCCATCAGGATACGTGCTGGACTGAGCTAAGTTCTTTTACATCAGCACCTTAACTCAGCTTAGAATTTTGGGATGCAGGACTTCGTCCAGGTGTCCCATATGGGGAATCAGGGTCAGTTCGGAAATTCTTGGATTAAGGTGTGTCAGATTGAGGGGAGGCACTTACTCCTTTTTGCATTAGATCGATGGGCAGCGTTGGCATTTATGGCACTTTGGCTATACTCCCAGGCCGGCCGGGCCTGGTTTGAACATAGAACATACAGTGCAGAAGGAAGCCATTCGGCCCATTGAGTCTGCACCGACCCACTTAAGCCCTCACTTCCACCCAGTAACCCAATAACCCCTCCTAACCTTTTTGGTCACTCAGGGCAATTTTATCATGGCCAATCCACCTAACCTGCACGTCTTTGGCCTGTGGGAGGAAACCGGAGCACCCGGAGGAAACCCACGCAGACACGGGGAGGATGTGCAGACTCCGCACAGACAGTGACCCAGCGGGGAATCGAACCTAGGACCCTGGCGCTGTGAAGCCACCGTGCTAACCACTGTGCTACCGTGCTGCCCGATTGATCTTTTGTTGTTTAGAAACGTAACTTTATACTGAGGGTGGGGTATGTGCACTGGTGCTGTCAGTAAAGGCATTACTGAAGTATGATTAAAGGGAATGAGTCTTGGCAGAAATTGCTATTTAGTCAGGAGACAATAAACAATTTCCAATGACTTCCAGGAAAGGCCGATGGAACGCCCAGGAAAGCCGAGAGCTCTGTTAACAGCAGTTCTCACTGAGTATGTCAGCATTTGGAGAGGGTGGACTAGATTGTGTTGCAAGTGTGAAAGCTAAGTGCACACTAATGTAGATCGCTTATTTAGTAATTACTTTGGGGAGTTATATAAGAAAGCAGGTAAGATAACAAAGCTGGCTAATGTAACTTTTCCGTATCTGGCTATTATGTAAACAGCCCCCTCCCTGGCCCGTCCCACTCATGTGTTTCTATTTAAGGCTTTAAGAGCAGTCAGTTGCTATTGGTGTTCTCATCCCCCAGACTGCCTCTGGTCTCTCACTGGCAGAGAGGGACAGGCCCGGCTGTTTATTATTATTAACTGTGTCTCTGTGACGGCTGCTGGCAATCTCTCTGATTGTGTGTGAGATGGAATTGAGAGCTGTGGATATATTTGGCCTTATGCTAGCATCTTGTCGAGGATTAACGTTCCAAGAATCTTGAATTAAATACGAGTCTGAAGATTCAAATGTTACCAGTGCAGCAAAGGGGGGTTGGAAAGAAGATTCTATATGGCCAGATCTTTAAGAATATGCTGTATACTAAGCTTGAGTTCTGATTGGTCCAGGGGTGCTAAAGATTTGGCCTATCGTGTGTGGGATAGTTTGTCGCTCGCAGGGAGCCATGGCTGCGAGTTGGCTGACAGCTTGTTTTTTCCCTACTCCAGGTTCGGAGGCTGTGTCAGAGCCCATGGTTTTGGATCAATATGTGGTGGTCGCCAACTATGAAAAGCAGGAGAACTCTGAGATCAGCCTAAAGGCAGGAGAAGTGGTGGATGTTATTGAAAAAAGTGAGAGTGGTAAGTAAGAGAAATAAGTTTTAAAAATCTTCCTTCTTCTATCTCTCTCTCTTCCAGTCTTCGTACTGTACATTGCTTCCATCTGTGTCTGCCTTTGGCTCAGTATGAGGAGCTCCCTGTTGCTTTGGGCTCCAGGCCAAGATCTGCCTCTCTCTGTAGGAATGTCTGCAAAGTTCTGTATTAATTAAGAATGTAAAAGTGCTGTAAACACAACCTATATCCCGATACTCTGCACATTAGACTGTACCCAGCTCTGATAATACACTTTGATGAAATGGAAGGTTATTTTATTCCCCTTCGAGCCCCTCTCCTATAAACATGTGGTTACAGTTTGGAATCAATCCATTCTTTTCCTGAAAATTCCTTTTTAACATCTTTTTCTGTTTTTCCATTTTGACACCAATGTATCATTGTGGCTCTATATTTGTGCAATAAAGCTAATCTGGATTCCCGCAATATGTGCTGGCCCTGATGTTTCTGTGCTGTTTATTGAAGTGTTTGTATATGTAGAGAACTTGGCTGTTGCCCCAGTGGCTGTATTGCCTGCAGTGTTTGGATAGTGACTGGCACACGCACCGTGTGCTGCATTGTGTCAGTGTCCAAAGAAGTTGCTCTGTCAGAATTGGGTTCTGTACAGGTGATAATACACTGGTATCTGCCAGTGCCCCCTTGTCGTTTACACAAAGCACAGAGAGGCAAGGCAACCTATGACCTGTACTCCATTTAATTTTAGTACACTGAGCTCTTGAGTTCAGCATTAATTATATGAATTGTGTTGTGAGTTAATATGAAAACTGCACTACAAGTCTTGTGGCAAAATACTGTCTGAATCCATTGATAAAAGTCTTATTGAAGAGGTTTTCGATTTAGTTTTTGGAGCACTCTGTCCAAGTGCAGCAATATTATTTTCCCCATAATCCAATGGATACCTAGCCCAATCCAGCAGCTTCTACAGTAACTGTGTGACCCAGTACAGTATGCACAGTAACCACGTGATCCATGCTGTGTGTACTGCAACAGGGCTAACCAGTGCGTACCTAGGCAATCCACAGCAGTGCGTACATTGGGGTACACTGGGGATTGAGGGTGATTTAGAGATGTGGATCAGAAATTGGCTAGCTGAAAGAAGACAGAGGGTGGTGGTTGATGGGAAATGTTCAGAATGGAGTTCAGTCACAAGTGGAGTACCACAAGGATCTGTTCTGGGGCCGTTGCTGTTTGTCATTTTTATCAATGACCTAGAGGAAGGCGCAGAAGGGTGGGTGAGTAAATTTGCAGACGATACTAAAGTCGGTGGTGTTGTCGATAGTGTGGAAGGAAGTAGCAGGTTACAGAGGGATATAGATAAGCTGCAGAGCTGGGCTGAGAGGTGGCAAATGGAGTTTAATGTAGAGAAGTGTGAGGTGATTCACTTTGGAAGGAATAACAGGAATGTGGAATATTTGGCTAATGGAAAAGTTCTTGAAAGTGTGGATGAGCAGAGGGATCTAGGTGTCCATGTACATAGATCCCTGAAAGTTGCCACCCAGGTTGATAGGGTTGTGAAGAAGGCCTATGGAGTGTTGGCCTTTATTGGTAGAGGGATTGAGTTCCGGAGTCAGGAGGTCATGTTGCAGCTGTACAGAACTCTGGTACGGCCGCATTTGGAGTATTGCGTACAGTTCTGGTCACCGCATTATAGGAAGGACGTGGAGGCTTTGGAGCGGGTGCAGAGGAGATTTACCAGGATGTTGCCTGGTATGGAGGGAAAATCTTATGAGGAAAGGCTGATGGACTTGAGGTTGTTTTCGTTGGAGAGAAGAAGGTTAAGAGGAGACTTAATAGAGGCATACAAAATGATTAGGGGGTTGGATAGGGTGGACAGTGAGAGCCTTCTCCCGCGGATGGAAATGGCTGGCACGAGGGGACATAACTTTAAACTGAGGGGTAATAGATATAGGACAGAGGTCAGAGGTAGGTTCTTTACGCAAAGAGTAGTGAGGCCGTGGAATGCCCTACCTGCGACAGGGCATTTAAAAGTTTATTGGATAAACATATGGATGATAATGGTATAGTGTATGTTAGATGGCTTTTGTTTCGGTGCAACATCGTGGGCCGAAGGGCCTGTACTGCGCTGTATTGTTCTATGTTCTATTAACTGGGTGATCCAGTGCAGTGTGTACATTAACTGGGTGATCCAGTGCAGTGTGTACATTAACATTGTGATCCAGTGCATTGTGCACATAAACTGGGTGATCCAGTCAGTGTGTACATTAACAGGGTGATCCAGTGCAGTGCGTACATTAACTGGGTTATCCAGTGCAGTGTGTACATTAACTGGGTTATCCAGTGCAGTGTGTACATTAACTGGGTGATCCAGAGCAGTGTGTACATTAACTGGGTGATCCAGTGCAGTGTGTACATTAACAGGGTGATCCAGAGCAGTGTGTACATTAACTGGGTGATCCAGTGCAGTGTGTACATTAACTGGGTGATCCAGTGCAGTGTGTACATTAATTGGGTGATCCCTTGCAGTGTGTACATTAACTGGGTGATCCAGAGCAGTGTGTACATTAACTGGGTGATCCAGTGCAGTGTGTACATTAACAGGGTGATCCAGAGCAGTGTGTACATTAACTGGGTGATCCAGTGCAGTGTGTACATTAACTGGGTGATCCAGTGCAGTGTGTACATTAACAGGGTGACCCAGTGCAGTGTGTACATTAACTGGGTGATCCCGTGCAGTGTGTACATTAACTGGGTGATCCAGTGCAGTGTGTACATTAACAGGGTGATCCAGTGCAGCGTGTACATTAACATTGTGATCCAGTGCAGTGTGTACATTAACAGGGTGATCCAGTGCAGTGTGTACATTAACAGGGTGATCCAGTGCAGCGTGTACATTAACTGGGTGATCCAGTGCTGTGTGCACATTAACTGGGCAATCCAGTGCTGTGTGCACATTAACAGGGTGATCCAGTGCTGTGCGCACATTAACTGGGCGACCCAGTGCAGTGTATACATTAACAGGGCGATCCAGTGCTGTGTGCACATTAACTGGGCGACCCAGTGCAGTGTATACATTAACAGGGCGATCCAGTGCTGTGTGCACATTAACTGGGCGATCCAGTGCTGTGTGTACATTAACTGGGCGATCCAGTGCTGTGTGCACATTAACAGGGCGATCCAGTGCTGTGTGCACATTAACAGGGTGATCCAGTGCTGTGTATACATTAACAGGGCGATCCAGTGCTGTGTGCACATTAACAGGGTGATCCAGTGCTGTGTATACATTAACAGGGTGATACAGTGCTGTGTGCACATTAACAGGGTGATCCAGTGCTGTGTGCACATTAACTGGGCGATCCAGTGCTGTGTGCACATTAACAGGGCGATCCAATGCTGTGTGCACATTAACTGGGCGACCCAGTGCAGTGTATACATTAACAGGGCGATCCAGTGCTGTGTGCACATTAACAGGGTGATCCAGTGCTGTGTATACATTAACAGGGCGATCCAGTGCTGTGTGCACATTAACATGGTGATCCAGTGCTGTGTGCACATTAACTGGGCGATCCAGTGCTGTGTGCACATTAACAGGGCGATCCAATGCTGTGTGCACATTAACTGGGCGACCCAGTGCAGTGTATACATTAACAGGGCGATCCAATGCTGTGTGCGCATTAACAGGGTGATCCAGTGCTGTGTGCACATTAACTGGCCAATCCAGTGCTGTGTGCACATTAACTGGGCGACCCAGTGCTGTGTGCACATTAACAGGGCGATCCAGTGCTGTGTGCACATTAACTGGGCAATCCAGTGATGTGTGCACATTAACAGGGCGATCCAGTGCTGTGTGCACATTAACTGGGCGACCCAGTGCAGTATGTACAGTAACTAGACAATCCAGTTTAGTGTGTATGGTAACCGGGCAGTCCAGAGCAGCATGTATCGTAATCAGGTGATCCTGTACAGTAACTCGACAACCCAGTGCCGTGTGTATAGTGACAGGGTAATCCAGTGCCTTTAGTATAGTAACAGGATAATCCAGTGCTTTTAATATAGTAACAGGATAATCCAGTGGCCTTAGTATAGTAACAGGATAATCCAGTGCTTTTAGTATAGTAACAGGATAATCCAGTGCCCTCAGTAAAGTAACAGGGTAATCCAGTGCTGTTAGTATGGCAACAGGAGTTAAACTAAAATGTAGGACCTCAAAGGTAGTAATCTCAGAATTGCTAGCTGTGCCACAAGCTAGTCAGAGTAGGAATGTCAGGATAGATAGGATGAATGCGTGGCTTGAGAGATGGTGCAAGAGGGGAGGGATTCAAATTCCTGGGGCATTGGAACCGGTTCTGGGGGAGGTGGGACCAGTATAAACCGGACGATCTGCACCTGGGCAGGACTGGAACCGATGTCCTAGGGGGGTTGTTTGCTAGAGCTGTTGGGGAGGGTTTAAACTAATGTGGCAGGGGGATGGGAACCAATGCAGGAAGCCAGAAATAGTAAAACAGGGACAGAAACAAAAGGCAGTAAGGGGGAAAGTGTAAGGCAGAGGAGCCATAGTCAAAAAAAGTACAAGGTACAGTGACTGAGGGGAGCTCAGTGAATAGGCCCAATAATACTAAAAGGAATAAAACGGGAAGTAAAGACATAAATGATAAGCGATGTGGCAGGTTGTTACATGAAGATATGGGTTAAATGACAAGGAAAATTAGGAGAAATGTTAAGAGGAAATATAACTTAGGAGAGGTTACTGATCGAGGTGTTAAGATTCAAAACAGAGGTATAAAAGCCAACATAAGTGTACTTTACCTGAATGCTCGTAGTATTCGGAATAAGGTAAATGAGTTGATGGAGCAAATCATCATGAATGACTATGATTTAGTGGCCATTACTGAAACATGGTTGAAGGATGGTCACGACTGGGAGTTAAATATCCAAGGGTATCAAACTATTCGGAAGGACAGAGTGGATGGTAAGGGAGGTGGTGTAGCTCTGTTATTTAAGGATGACATCCAGGCAACAGTAAGGGATGACATCGGTGCTATGGAGGATAAGGTTGAATCCATTTGGGTGGAAATCAGGAATAGTAAGGCGAAAAAGTCACTGATAGGAGTAATCTATAGGCCACCAAATAGTAACATTATGGTGGGGCAGCTCTCGCTCGGGTGTCCGGGCCTAGTCCCTCGAGGGCTGCCTGAGCACCTGGCTGGCTGTTGCTGCTGCTGAACTGGCCTGATGGCCTCTGTTCTGTTTGGCTGCCTGCTCGCCCTCCTCAGCCCTGGCCTGGAGGTCAAGAGTCGCCCCCTGCGGCCCTCAAAGAGCCAGCGCCACCTTCTCGTTTTGATGCCGTCTTTGCAGGCTTGCACCCTGCTGTTAGGTAGATCACCTCACTTTTACCGCAGGCCGCCTACCAGACAGAATTCTAGAAATCTGGCTGCTGTTTTGCACCTTTACTCAATTAAATGTTTGAAATTTCACTCCAATTCAAGGGATCCATGTCTGAACTGCTCTAAGTGTCCACCACCTCTCGACGTCTGGCAAACTGTTTTCCTGCTCCACACCTGTCAGAGCCCCATGTCATCAGGTATTACCTGCTGATAGACTCAAGAATAAGATTAACAATAAATGTAGAGCTTTCATGGTGTTCCCACCACACAAACAGCCCCCCGCCCCCATTGGCCAGGGTCCTGTGCTACACCGCTGTGTTCCGTTGAATGTTCTCCTTTGAGTGCATTGTTAACAGTAACAGGTTATCCAATGTAATATGTAAAGTAAGCAGCAAATCCAGGGCAATGTGTATGTTAACAGGGTGATCCAGTGCAGTGTGTGTAATAACCATTCAACCCAGGGCAGTGTGTGTAGTAACCAGTCAACCCACTGCAGTGTGTGTAATAACCATTCAACCCAGGGCAGTGTGTGTAGTAACCATTCAACCCAGGGCAGTGTGTGTAGTAACCATTCAACCCAGGGCAGTGTGTGTAGTAACCATTCAACTCAGGGCAGTGTGTGTAGTAACCATTCAACCCAGGGCAGTGTGTGTAGTAACCATTCAACCCAGGGCAGTGTGTGTAGTAACCAGTCAACCCAGTGCAGTGTGTGTAATAACCATTCAACCCAGGGCAGTGTGTGTAGTAACCATTCAACCCAGGGCAGTGTGTGTAGTAACCAGTCAACCCAGGGCAGTGTGTGTAGTAACCATTCAACCCAGGGCAGTGTGTGTAGTAACCATTCAACCCAGGGCAGTGTGTGTAGTAACCAGTCAACCCAGGGCAGTGTGTGTAGTAACCATTCAACCCAGGGCAGTGTGTGTAATAACCATTCAACCCAGGGCAGTGTGTGTAATAACCATTCAACCCAGGGCAGTGTGTGTAATAACCATTCAACCCAGGGCAGTGTGTGTAGTAACCAGTCAACTCAGGGCAGTGTGTGTAGTAACCAGTCAACTCAGGGCAGTGTGTGTAGTAACCATTCAACCCAGGGCAGTGTGTGTAGTAACCATTCAACTCAGGGCAGTGTGTGTAGTAACCATTCAACCCAGGGCAGTGTGTGTAGTAACCAGTCAACCCAGTGCAGTGTGTGTAGTAACCATTCAACCCAGGGCAGTGTGTGTAATAACCATTCAACCCAGGGCAGTGTGTGTAGTAACCAGTCAACCCAGGGCAGTGCGTATATTCCTAGGCTCACCGGAATAGATTTTGAGCTACATTTTATAAGGTAAGAGTTTTTCTTTTGTTTTCTTCTCACACTTACTTGAGGGTAGCAAGTTAGATTTAATATTGAATAGCTGGATAGATGTAGAAATAATAGGGTTCGTGTGGTGGGAGACCTTAATTTTCCTCATATTTACTGGAAATCCCTTAGGGCTAGGGGTCTGGATGGTGAGGAATTTGTTAAGTGTGTCCACGAAGGTATTTTGGAACAATATGTGGATAGTCCAACTAGAGAAGTGGCTATACTGGACCTAGTACTAGGGAACGAGCCTGGCCAGGTCATCAAAGTTGCAGTGGTAGAACATGTGGCGAACAGTGACCACAATTCCGTAAGCTTTCGGATACTCATGTGAGCATGTGGGAGTCTTTTAAGGAGCAGGTAATGGAAGTGCAGGAAAGGCATGTGCCGTGAGAAAGGAAGGACAGGAAAGGCAGGATTCGGGAACCATGGATGACCAGGGAAATTGCGAGTCTAGTCAAAAAGCAAAAAGATGCATACCTGAGGTACCGGCAACTAAAAACAGATGAAGCACTTGAAGAGCACAAGCAAAGTAAAAAAGAGCTCAAGCAGGGAGTTAGGAGGGAAAAAGGGGTCACAAAACGACCTTGGCAGACAGGATTAAGGAGAATCCCAAGGCATTTTATGCGTATGTTAGGAACAAGAGGAAGAGTCGGTCCACTCAAGGACAAAGGAGGGAAATTATGTGCAGAACCAAAGGAAGTAGGTGAGGTCCTGAATGGGTATTTTGCATCGGTATTCACAAAGGAGAAGGACACGTTGATTGGTGGTGTCTCAGAGGGATGTGTAAACACTTTAGAGCACGTTGTTAGGTGTGTTAAAAAGCATTAAGGTAGACAAATCCCCAGGGCCAGCTGACATCTATCCCAGATTCCTGAGGGAGACACGAGATGAAATCGCTGGGACTCTAACAGAAATCTTTGTTTCCTCGTTGGCCATAGTGAGATCCCAGAGGATTGGAGGATAGCCAATGTTGTACCGTTATTTAAGAAGGGTTGCAAGGATAATCTGGGTAATTATAGGCCAGTGAGCTTGAATTCAGTGATAGTGAAATTGTTGGAAAAGATTCTCAGAGATACGATCTATGCACATTTGAAAGTGAATGGTCTTATTTGCGACAGACAGCATGGTTTTGTACGAGGGAGGTCATGTCTCACTAATTTAATTGAGTTTTTTGAGGAGGCAGAAAAATGATTGACAAGGGAAAGGCTGTGGATGTTGTCTACATGGACTTTAGTAAATTGATAAGGTCCCTCATGGCAGGCTGGTGCAAAAGATTAGATCACATGGGGTCAGGAGTGAACTAGCTGGATGGATTCAGAACTGGCTTGTCCATAGAAGACAGAGGGTAGCAGTGGAAGGGTGTTTTTCCAAATGGAGGTCTCTTACTAGTGGTGTTCCGCAGGGATCAGTACTGGAACCTCTGCTCTTTGTAATATATATAAATGACTGAGAAGAAAATGTAGCGGGTCTGATTAGCAAGTTTGCGGATGATACTAAGATTGTAGGCATTGCGGATATTGATGAAGGTTGTCAGAGAATATAGCAGGATACACATAGGCTGCAAAATTGGGCGGAGAAATGGCAGATGGAATTTAATCCAGACAAATGTGAGGTGGTACATTTTGGGAGATCAAATTCAGGTGGGAGCTATAAAATAAATCAGGAGCATAGAGACACAGAGACATCTGGGCGTGCAGGTCCACAGATCCTTAAAAGTAGCAGCACAGGTGGAAATGCTTGCCTTTATAGGACAGGGTTTCGAGTATAAAAACTCGGAAAGTATGTTACAGTTATATAGAACGTTGGCTAGGCCACATTTGGAGTACTGTGTCCAATTCTGGTCACCACATTATCAGAAGGACGTGGAGGTTTCGGAGAGAGTACAGAAAAGGTTTACCAGGATGTTGCCTGGTATGGAGGGATTTGCTTTGGGGAGAGATTGAATAAACTGGGATTGTTCTCCCTAGTGAGACGGAAGCTGAGGGGCGACCTGATAGAAGTTTGTAAATTATTAGGGGGATAGATAGGGTGAACAGTTGGAGGTTTTTTCCCAGGGAGGAAATGACAATTACAAGGGGGCACAAGTTCAGGGTGAGGGGGGAAAGGCTCAGTGGAGATGTGCGGGGCAAGTGTTTTACACAGAGGCTGGTGGTGGTCTGGAATACACGGCCAAGTGAGGTGGTTGAGGCAGATACGTTAGCGACCTTTAAGACTTATCTGGATAGGCACATGAACAGACGGGGTATAGAAGGATACAAGCGGTTGGTTTAGATGCAGCTAGTGATTGGCGCAGGCTTGGAGGGCCGAAGGGCCTGTTCCTGTGCTGTATTGTTCTTTGCTCTTTGACTCATTTGTCTCATCTGGGTTTTTTTATCACTGATTTGTTTTCCGGATGAATTTTGCACCAGGAACCAAGCAGTGTGTCCAAAGTGCAATTGAACACTGTTGTAAGTAAAGCAGAGGGACGTGGCTCATTGTTTACATATACATGTGCAGCTTGCTGACAATAATTGAAGAGCATTTCTATGAACTCCAGTATCTTCTACAGTTTTCATTGCGAACTATGAGCTCATCAATGATGGCCTGAGCATCAACATGGATATTGTGAGTCAAATGAATATGGAGACATTCTCCTTCAGCAACCTCCCCCCATAACACACCTGGTGGGCTAGTGGAGGGGGCTCAAACCCAAATAGTTTACGTGTCACTTCAATGCTCGGGAATTTAGAACAATAATAGTTTTCAGCATGGATGGAACTCATTTAGCCCATTGCATTGTGCTGGCTTTTTGTTCGAACACTCTAATCCCAGTGCCACTGATTCACACCCTCCTTATAACCCTTGACCACCTTCTGCTTTCATACAGGTTAGAACTGTTCTTGACATTTATTTGGAGAAAGACGGCCTTTGTTTAGCCAAACCACCGAGGTAGTCAATATCATTAATAAATCAGCAGGTGAACTTGTTCTAATTTGTGGTTTCCGGACACTGACGCACAAGCAGTTTTTCTTTCGGTCCTTCAATTGGATAAATACTTATCATAGAATTTACAGTGCAGAAGGAGGCCATTCGGCCCATCAAGTCTGCACCGGCTCTTGGAAAGAGCACCCTACCCAAGCCCACACCCCCACCCTATCCCCAAAACCCAGTAACCCCACCCAACACTATGGGTTATTTTGGACACTAAGGGCAATTTATCATGGCCAATCCACCTAACCTGCACATCTTTGGACTGTGGGAGGAAACCGGAGCACCCGGAGGAAACCCACACACACACGGGGAGAACGTGCAGACTCCGCACAGACAGTGACCCAAGCCGGGAATCGAACCTGGGACCCTGGAGCTGTGAAACAATTGTGCTAACCACTGTGCTACCGTGCTGCCCTTGTAGGGAAGAAATTTGGAGGGTTTTGTGGAAAGAACAGGGAGAGTGACTAATTGGATCGTTCTTTCCAGGCATGATGAGCTAGTGGCCTCCTTCTAACCTAGTCATCTTACTTCAATTGATAAACTATTGGAGTTGGTTATTTGGGAAACCCACAAGGGCTAGTTTTACTGTTTTCTTTGAAGAAATAACGGAGAGGAGAAAGGAAATGTAATGGTTAGAATTGTTACACCCCTTTTCAAAAAAGGAAAGAGGAGGAAATGTGGTAACTGCACGTCAGTCTGACTAGCTTGATCAAGTTATTTGATGAAGTAACAGAGTGGGTTGATGAGGGGATTGCAGTTGATGTTGTGTCAACAGACTTTCAAAAGGCATTTACTAAAGCACCACATTTTTGATTTGTTAGAAAAATTGAAGGTCATGGCATTAAAAGGGCAGTGACAGTATAGAGATGAAATTGGCTAAAGGACAGAAAACAGAGTAATCTTGAGCTGTTGTTTTCAGACTAGTGGGGAAGTACAATAGTTTTACCCAAGGATCATTATTAGGACCACTGGACATCATTTCAAAGTTTGCAGGTGGCACATAACTTGTAAGTGTAGTAAATAGCGAGGAGAGTAGAAATAAATGCCAGAAACAGCGCAGAGTGCAGTGGACACTGCGCGTTAAAAGAGTGGGAACGGTGAGGGCAGCTTCAGTGCTAGAAACATTGAGGCGAGAACCAGCAAATCACGCGCACGTATGTTCTGGGGCTGCGAGAAGTCCGAGAGATACTGGGAGGGAGTATTCGGGATGGTATTGAAGATTGTGGGGGCAGAGGTCGGGCCGGACCCAATGGTGGCGATTTTTGGGGTATCGGAAATGCCAGAGCTGATGGAGGGGACGGCGGCTGATGTTGTGGCGTTCGCCTCTCTTATTGCCTGTGAAAAATTCTGTTGGATTGGCGATCGGCAACACCACTGAGGGTGGGGGCCTGGCTGGGGGAAATGTACGATTTCCTCCAGCTGAAAAAGATCAAGTTTGAGTTGAGGGGATCAGTGGGGGGCTTTAAGACACGGTGGGGACTGTTCATGTCCATATTTGAGGAATTGTTTGTCGCGGGGGGCAGTAGGGGAGGGAGTGAAAATGGAAAAACCTGCACAAACTGTGAACTGTGGGGTGTTGATAATGTGTTTTGATTCATGTCTTTGTACTTTTGAATATGTTTGGAATAAAATACATTAAAAAAAGAAACAGTGAGGAGAGAAGTGGACCTGGCGGGTTAAAGAGTGAGCAGTGAGGAGAGTGGGAACAGTGAGGAGAGTGGGAACAGTGAGGAGAGAAGCGGACACGGCAGATTAAAGAGTGGAAACAGTGAGGAGAGTAGAGGACAGGGCGGGTTAAAGAGTGGGAACAGTGAGGGGAATAGAGGACACGGCGGGTTAAAGAGTGGAAACAGTGAGGGGAATAGAGGACACGGCGGGTTAAAGAGTGGGAGCAGTGAGGGGAGAAGCGGACACGGCAGATTAAAGAGTGGGAATAGTGAGGAGAGAAGCGGACACGGCAGATTAAAGAGTGGGAACAGTGAGGAGAGAAGCGGACACGGCAGATTAAAGAGTGGAAACAGTGAGGAGAGTAGAGGACAGGGCGGGTTAAAGAGTGGAAACAGTGAGGAGAGTAGAGGACATGGCGGGTTAAAGAGTGGAAACAGTGAGGGGAATAGAGGACACGGCGGGTTAAAGAGTGGGAGCAGTGAGGAGAGAAGCGGACACGGCAGATTAAAGAGTCGGAACAGTGAGGAGAGATGCGGACACGGCGGGTTAAAGAGTGGGAGCAGTGAGGAGAGAAGCGGACACGGCAGATTAAAGAGTGGAAACAGTGAGGAGAGTAGAGGACAGGGCGGGTTAAAGAGTGAAAACAGTGAGGAGAGTAGAGGACACGGCGGGTTAAAGAGTGGAAACAGTGAGGGGAATAGAGGACACGGCGGGTTAAAGAGTGGGAGCAGTGAGGAGAGAAGTGGACACGGCAGATTAAAGAGTGGGAACAGTGAGGAGAGAAGCGGACACGGCGGATTAAAGAGTGGAAACAGTGAGGAGAGTAGAGGACAGGGCGGGTTAAAGAGTGGAAACAGTGAGGGGAATAGAGGACACGGCGGGTTAAAGAGTGGGAAAAGTGAGGAGAGAAGCGGACACGGCGGGTTAAAGAGTGGGAGCAGTGAGGAGAGTAGAGGACACGGCGGGTTAAAGAGTGGGAAAAGTGAGGAGAGAAGCGGACACGGCAGGTTAAAGAGTGAGAAAAGTGAGAAGAGAAGCGGACACGGCGGGTTAAAGAGTGGGAGCAGTGAGGAGAGTAGAGGACACGGCGGGTTAAAGAGTGGAAACAGCGAGGAGAATAGACGACACGGCGGGTTAAAGTATGGAAACAGTGAGGGGAATAGAGGACACGGCGGGTTAAAGAGTGGAAACAGTGAGGGGAAGGACACGGCGGGTTAAAGAGTGGGAACAGTGAGGAGAATAGACGACACGGCGGGTTAAAGAGTGGAAACAGTGAGGGGAATAGAGGACTCGGCGGGTTAAAGAGTGGGAACAGTGAGGAGAGAAGCGGACACGGCAGATTAAAGAGTGGGAACAGTGAGGAGAGATGCGGACACGGCGGCTTAAAGAGTGGGAACAGTGAGGAGAGAAGCGGACACGGCGGGTTAAAGAGTGGGAACAGTGAGGAGAGTAGAGGACACGGCGGCTTAAAGAGTGGGAACAGTGAGGAGAGAAGCGGACACGGCAGATTAAAGAGTGGGAACAGTGAGGAGAGATGCGGACACGGCGGCTTAAAGAGTGGGAACAGTGAGGAGAGAAGCGGACACGGCAGATTAAAGTGGAAACAGTGAGGCGAGTAGAGGACACGGCGGGTTAAAGAGTGGAAACAGTGAGGGGAATAGAGGACTCGGCGGGTTAAAGAGTGGGAGCAGTGACGAGAGAAGTGGACCTGGCGGGTTAAAGAGGGAGCAGTGAGGAGAGTGGGAACAGTGAGGAGAGTGGGAGCAGTGAGGAGAGAAGCGGACACTGCAGATTAAAGAGTGGAAACAGTGAGGAGAGTAGAGGACACGGCGGGTTAAAGAGTGGAAACAGTGAGGGGAATAGAGGACACGGCGGGTTAAAGAGTGGGTGCAGTGAGGAGAGAAGCGGACACGGCAGATTAAAGAGTGGGAACAGTGAGGAGAGAAGCGGACACGGCGGGTTAAAGAGTGGGAACAGTGAGGAGAGAAGCGGACACGGCAGATTAAAGAGTGGAAACAGTGAGGAGAGTAGAGGACATGGCAGATTAAAGAGTGGGAACAGTGAGGAGAGAAGCGGACACGGCAGATTAAAGAGTGGAAACAGTGAGGGGAATAGAGGACACGGCGGGTTAAAGAGTGGGAGCAGTGAGGAGAGAAGCGGACACGGCAGATTAAAGAGTGGGAACAGTGAGTAGAGAAGCGGACACGGCAGATTAAAGAGTGGAAACAGTGAGGAGAGTAGAGGACAGGGCGGGTTAAAGAGTGGAAACAGTGAGGAGAGTAGAGGACACGGCGGGTTAAAGAGTGAAAACAGTGAGGGGAATAGAGGACACGGCGGGTTAAAGAGTGGGAGCAGTGAGGAGAGAAGTGGACACGGCAGATTAAAGAGTGGGAACAGTGAGGAGAGAAGCAGGCACGGCGGATTAAAGAGTGGAAACAGTGAGGAGAGTAGAGGACAGGGCGGGTTAAAGAGTGGAAACAGTGAGGGGAATAGAGGACACGGCGGGTTAAAGAGTGGCAGCAGTGAGGAGAGTGGGAACAGTGAGGAGAGAAGTGGACACGGCAGATTAAAGAGTGGGAACAGTGAGGAGAGAAGCGGACACGGCGGGTTAAAGAGTGGGAGCAGTGAGGAGAGTAGAGGACACGGCGGGTTAAAGAGTGGGAAAAATGAGGAGAGAAGCGGACACGGCGGGTTAAAGAGTGGGAAAAGTGAGGAGAGAAGCGGACACGGCGGGTTAAAGAGTGGGAGCAGTGAGGAGAGTAGAGGACACGGCGGGTTAAAGAGTGGAAACAGCGAGGAGAATAGACGACACGGCGGGTTAAAGTATGGAAACAGTGAGGGGAATAGAGGACACGGCGGGTTAAAGAGTGGAAACAGTGAGGGGAAGGACACGGCGGGTTAAAGAGTGGGAACAGTGAGGAGAATAGACGACACGGCAGGTTAAAGAGTGGAAACAGTGAGGGGAATAGAGGACTCGGCGGGTTAAAGAGTGGGAGCAGTGAGGAGAGAAGCGGACACGGCAGATTAAAGAGTGGGAACAGTGAGGAGAGATGCGGACACGGCGGCTTAAAGAGTGGGAACAGTGAGGAGAGAAGCGGACACGGCAGATTAAAGTGGAAACAGTGAGGCGAGTAGAGGACACGGCGGGTTAAAGAGTGGAAACAGTGAGGGGAATAGAGGACACGGCGGGTTAAAGAGTGGGAGCAGTGAGGAGAGAAGTGGACCTGGCGGGTTAAAGAGGGAGCAGTGAGGAGAGTGGGAACAGTGAGGAGAGTGGGAGCAGTGAGGAGAGAAGCGGACACTGCAGATTAAAGAGTGGAAACAGTGAGGAGAGTAGAGGACACGGCGGGTTAAAGAGTGGAAACAGTGAGGGGAATAGAGGACACGGCGGGTTAAAGAGTGGGTGCAGTGAGGAGAGAAGCGGGCACGGCAGATTAAAGAGTGGGAACAGTGAGGAGAGAAGCGGACACGGCAGATTAAAGAGTGGGAACAGTGAGGAGAGAAGCGGACACGGCAGATTAAAGAGTGGAAACAGTGAGGAGAGTAGAGGACACGGCAGATTAAAGAGTGGGTGCAGTGAGGAGAGAAGCGGACACGGCGGGTTAAAGAGTGGGAACAGTGAGGGGAATAGAGGACACGGCGGGTTAAAGAGTGGAAACAGTGAGGGGAATAGAGGACACGGCGGGTTAAAGAGTGGAAACAGTGAGGGGAATAGAGGACACGGCAGGTTAAAGAGTGGAAACAGTGAGGAGAGTAGAGGACACGGCAGATTAAAGAGTGGGTGCAGTGAGGAGAGAAGCGGACACGGCAGATTAAAGAGTGGGTGCAGTGAGGAGAGAAGCGGACACGGCGGGTTAAAGAGTGGGAACAGTGAGGGGAATAGAGGACACGGCGGGTTAAAGAGTGGGAACAGTGAGGGGAATAGAGGACACGGCGGGTTAAAGGGTGAGAGCAGTGAGGAGAGTAGACGACACGGCGGGTTAAAGAGTACTTGGTTTGAGAAAAAAAATCAACAGTGACGTGACAGGAAAGTGTTAAGCTGATTGGTTGGTGAGTAACTCATATTAGGGACTGTGTCTAAATAGCTGAAACTTATATAACTGAAATAGACAACAGCTAGGGAGCGAAGCTTGGAGGATTAAGGAGAAGTCAATCTGAAAGCAGAACCAGGAAATCTAAAAAGCTGATTGAGTAAGAACGTTTCTATATTCCATAATAACAAGGAGCAGAGAAGAAGGGTATTCCGGCACGCAACTGTTTAAGAAAGGCTGTAGAGATAAGCCAGGGAACTATAGACCAGTGACTCTCACGTCAGTGGTAGGGAAACTATTGGAGAAAATTTACCTCTACTTGGAGAGGCAAGGTTTGATGAGGAATAGTCAGCGTGGCTTTGTCAGAGGGAGGACATGCCTAACAAATTTGATTGAATGTTTTGAGAAGGTGATCAGGCGTGTAGATGAGGGTAGTGCAGTTGATGTAGTTTACATGGATTTCAGCAAAGCCTTCAACAAGGGCTTGTTCTAATATTCTATGCCATGACTGATAAAGGCAAATGTCCCACATGTCCTCTTAACTATTCACCTGCTTTGCCACCTTCAGGGATCTGTGAACAAGTACCCCAAGATCCATCTGTTCCTTTGAGCTTCCTAATGTCCTCTCATTCATTACATACTCCCTTGTCCTGCTTCTTCTTCCAATGTGAATCACCTCGCACTGATCAGTGTTTAATGTTTTGAGTATGTTTGGAATAAAATACATTAAAAAAAGAAACAGTGAGGAAAGAACCACTCTGCCCTCTGACCAACCCATTTATATCTTCCTGTAACCTACAACTTCACTGTTAACCACCTACCAATCTTGGTGTCGTCTGTAAACGTACTAATTATTCCCCCCACGTTCTCATCCAAGTCATTTATATATATATATATAAAACAAACAATAAGGAACCCAGCACTGATCCCTGTGGTATGCCGCTGGACAGCGGCCTCCAGTTACTCAAACAGCTTCTATCACTGTCCTCTGTATCCTATTACTGAGCCAGTTTTGAATCAATCTCGCCAGGTTATCTTGAATTCCGTGTACTTCGACCTCCTCAATCCATGTGGCACCTTGTCAAAAGCTTTGCTCAAATCCAAATAAACTCCATCAACTGCACTTCCTTGATCCACACACATGGTCACTTTATCAAAAAATTCAATCAAATTTGTTAGGCATGACCTCCCTCTCACAAAGCCATGCTGACTTTCCCTAATCAACCCAGGCCTTTCCAAGTAGAGATATATTCTTTCAGAATTTTCTCCAGTAGTTTCCTTACCACTGGCTTGAGACTCACAGGTCTGTAATTCCCTGGTTTATATCTACCGCCCTTCTTGAAAAGTGGAATGACATCAGCTGTTCTCAAATCCTCTGGAACTTCCCCCGTGGCCAGAGATGAATTAAAATCTTGAGTCAGAGCCCCTGCAATTTTGCCTCACCTCCTACAGCAGCCTGAGGATTTGTTTATTTTTAAGCCCGTCAAAACTTCCAATACCTCCTCACTTCCTATGTTAAACTGCTCAAGGTCCTCACAGTCCTATTGCCTGAATTCTTAACCGATGTCCTCCTCTTCCTGAGTGAAGACTGATGAGAAGTATTCATTTAACACCCCAGTTTCCTGCGGCTCCACACACACAGATTGCCCCCTTGGTCTCTAATGGACCCTATTCTTTCCCTGGTTAACCTCTTCCCTTAATGTATTTATAGAATATCTTCAAGCTCTCCCTAATCTTATTCACCAGTCCTTTTTCATGCCCCCTTTTTGCTCTTCTAATTGCCTTTTTTTTAAGTTTCCTCTTCCACTTCCTATCTTACTCTAGGGCTGCAGTTGAATTTCTCCCTTTGGACTTGCTAAAAGCCTTTCTCTTCCTCCTTATCCAGTCCTGGATTGTCCTGGACATCCAGGGTTCCCTGAACTTATTGCTCCTACATTTCTTCCTACAGGGAACATGTTGGACCTGTACTATCCCCATTTCCTTTTTGAATCCCATCCACTGCTCTGCTGTAGAAGGAGTAAAAAGTGTGGGAATGCAGTAGTTATAGGGGATTCAATTGTAATTTTTGTTGCCGCAAATTAAACTTCAGGATGGTGTGTTGCCTCCCAGGTACTATGGTCAAGGATGTCTTAGAACTGTTGCAGGACATTCTGGAGGGGGAGGATGAACAGCCAGTGGCCGTGGTACACATCGGTACCAACGACATAGGTAAAAAAAGACATGAGGTCCTAAAAGCAGAATGTAGGGAGTTAGGAAGAAAGTTGAGAAGTTGGAACTCAAAGGTAGTGATCTCAGGATTACTCCCAGTGCCACGTTCTAGTCAGAGTAGAAATAACAGGATATATCGGATAAATCCGTGGCTGAAGAGATGGTGTGAGAGGGAGGGTTTCAGATTCCTGGCACATTAGGATCGGTTCTGGGGGAGATGGTACAAACTGGACGGGTTACACGTGGACACGACCGGGACTGATACCAGGGGAAGTATTTGCTGAGTGGCTGTGGAGGGTTTCAACTAAAATGGCAAGGGGATGGGAACCGATGCACGGATTCAGGAGGAGGAGGAAACACGGACAAAAACAAAAGACAGAAAGATAGGCAGAGAAAACAACGGCAGATTTAATCAGGGCCATAGTGAAAAATATTGGGAGCGAGATAAGTTATGTTAAAAATCAGGCTTCAAGGCTTTGTGCCTCAATGCGCAGAGCATTCACAATAAAGCGGATGGCCTAATTGCACAGAAAGACGTAAACGGGATTACGGAAACATGGCTGCAGGGTAACTGGGGAAAAAACCTTGATGGGCTTCGTATATAGACCCTCAAACTGCAGTGATGTTGGTAATGGCATTAAACAAGAAATTAGAGACGCATGTGATAAAGGATCATCTGTAATTATGAGAAGCTGTTTAGCACGGGGTAAATTGCTGGCTTTGAAAGCAGACCAAGGCAGGCCAGCAGGACGGTTCGATTCCCATAACAGCCTCCCCGAACAGGCGCCGGAATGTGACGACTAGGGGCTTTTCACAGTAACTTCATTTGAAGCCTACTTGTGACAATAAGCGATTTTCATTTCATTTTCATTTTAATCTGCATATAGATTGGGTAAATCAAATATACCACAATACCGTAGAGGAGAAATTCCTGGACTGTATACTCCAGAACCAAATGTTGAGGAACCAACCAGAGAGCAGGCCATCCTAGGGTGGGTATTGTGCAATGAGAACGGAATGATTGGCAATCTAGTTGTGTGAGACCCCTTGGGGATGAGCGACCATAATATGATAGAATTTTTCATCAAGATGGAGAGTTAAGTAGTTGATTCTGAGACTAGGGCACTGAATCTTAATAAAGCAAACTACGATGGTATGAGACGCAAGTTGGCTATGATCGATTGAGAAATGTTTCTTAAAGAGATGTTTGGCAATGCCAAACATTCAAGGAACACATGGGGGAACTGTAACAATTGTTTATTCCTGTCTGGCACAAAAGCACAAAACTGTAAAGGTGGCCAATCCATGCCTTACAAGGGAGATTAGAAGTATATTAGATCCAAGGAAGAAGCATACAAATTGGCTAAGGAAAACAATAGGTATGAGAATTGGGAGCAATTTAGAAATCAGCAAAGAAGGACCAAGGGATTGATTAAGAAGAGGAAAATAGAGTACAAAAGTAAGTTTGCAGGAAACATAAAAACTGACTGTAGAAGTTTCTATAGGTACCTGAAGAGAAAAAGATTGGTGAAGACAAATGTACGTCCCTTACAGTCAGAAACAGGGGAATGTACAAGAAATGTACGGGCAGCACGGTAGCATTGTGGATAGCACAATTGCTTCACAGCTGCAGGGTCCCAGGTTCGATTCTGGCTTGGGTCACTGTCTGTGCGGAGTCTGCACATCCTCCTCGTGTGTGCGTGGGTTTTCTCCGGGTGCTCCGGTTTCCTCCCACAGTCCAAAGATGTGCAGGTTAGGTGGATTGGCCATGATAAAATTGCCCTTAGTGTCCAAAATTGCCCTTAGTGTTGGGTGGAGTTACTGGGTTATGGGGATAGGGTGGAGGTGTTGACCTTGGGTAGGGTGCTCTTTCCAAGAGCCGGTGCAGACTCGATGGGCCGAATGGCCTCCTTCTGCACTGTAAATTCTATGATAATCTATGAAATAGCTGCATAACTAAACACATACTTTGGTTCTGTGTTCACAAATGAGGACACAAACCAGATACCAGAAATGTTGGGGAAATCTGGGTTTAGTAAGAGGGAGGAACTGAAGAAGATCAATATTTGTAGAAAATGGTGTTGGGGAAATTGATGGGATTGAAGGCTGATAAATCCCCAGGGCCTGATAATCAACATCCCAAAGTAGTTAAGGAAGTGGCTCCAGAAATAGTAGAAGGCAGACTACTATTTGAATGGGCATAAATTAGGAGAGGGGAATATGCAACGAGACCTGGGTGTCCTCGTACACCAGTCACTGAAGGTAAGCGTGCAGGTGCAGCAGGCAGTAAAGAAGGCAAATTATATGTTGAAATGAAATGAAATGAATGACAAAAATGAAAAAATGTTGGCCTTCTTTGTGAGAGGATTCGAGTACAGGAGTAGGGATGTCTCGCTGCAATTATACATGGCCTCGGTGAGGCCACACCTGGAATATTGTGTGCCGTTTTTGATCTCCTTATCTGAGGAAGAATGTTCTTACTATAGAGGGAGTGAAGCAAAGGTTTACCAGACTGATTCCTGGGATGGCGAGACTGATGTATGAGGGGAGATTGAATTGGTTCGGATTGTATTCGCTGAAGTTCCGAAGAATGAGGGGCGAATCTCATAGAAACCTATAAAATTCTAACAGGACTGGACAGGGTAGATGCAGGAAGGATGTTCCTGATGGTGGGGGTGTCCAGAACTAGGAGGTCACAGTCTGAGGATACGGGGTAGACCATTTAGGACAGAGATGAGGAGAAATTTTTTCACCCAATGTGTGGTCAGCCTGTGGAATTTATTACCACAAAAAGTAGTTGAAGCCAAAACATTGCATGTTTTCATGAAGCAGTTAGATATAGCACTTGGGCAAAGGGGATCAAAGAACATGGGGGAAAAAGCGGGATTAGGCTATTGAGTTGGATGATCAGCCATGATCATAATGGATAGCGGAGCAGGCACGATGGGCCAAAATGGCCTCCTCCTGCTCCTTTTTTCTATGTTTCTATAAGCTGTTCCCAGTCAACTTCAGCCAGATAATAGCTAATTTTAGTAGAATCTCTTACCCCAATCCAAAGCCGTCGTTTGCAGGTCGTGTTTATCCTTGTCCATAACAAACTTATGTGTTGTGGTCGCTATCACTAAAATGCTCCCCCAGCTGCCACACTTCTCCGGCTTTGTTCTTTGTTTCAAATGTTTCAAGAGGATATGATATTTCTTCATAACTGAAGGATGGTCAAAATATGATGTCATCTAAAGGGGAGAGGGGCGGAGGATCAAAGAGTAGGTGAGGGGTGGGGTAGGGGACGGGGGGGGGGGATTAAATGACAAAGGTTTAATGGAACAAAAAGCAAAAGCAGTGGTAATGGTTGTAGTAAAGAGACAAAATATTAATCCAAAGTGAGTGTGAGTGCCAGATGAATGAACAGCTCTGTCCAATAGCAAAAACATGAATACACAATTTAAACATGAATACAGGATTTAAACATGAATACAGGATTTAAACATGAATACAAGATTTAAACATGAATACAGGATTTAAAGATGAATACACGATTTAAACATGAATACAGGATTTAAAGATGAATACAGGATTTAAACATGAATACAGGATTTAAAGATGAATACAAGATTTAAAGATGAATACAGGATTTAAAGAAGAATACATGATTTAAACATGAATACAGGATTTAAAGAGGAATACAAGATTTAAACATGAATACAAGATTTGAACATAAATGCAAGATTTGAACATGAATACAAGATTTAGAACATAAGAACATAAGAACTAGGAGCAGGAGAAGGCCATCTCCTTGAGCCTGCTCCACCATTCAATGAGATCATGGCTGATCTTTTGTGGACTCAGCTCCACTTTCCCGCCCGAACACCATAACCCTTAATCCCTTCATTCTTCAAAAAACTATCTATCTTTATCTTAAAAACATTTAATGAAGGAGCCTCTACTGCTTCACTGGGCAAGGAATGCCATAGATTCACAACCCTTTGGGTGAAGCAGTTTCTCCTAAACTCAGTCCTAAATCTACTTCCCTTTATTTTGAGGCTATGCCCCCTAGTTCTGCTTTCACCCGCCAGTGGAAACAACTTGCCCGCATCTATCCTGTCTATTCCCTTCATAACCTTATATGTTTCTATAAGATCCCCCCTCATCCTTCTAAATTCCAACGAGTACAGTCCCAGTCTACTCAACCTCTCCTCGTAATCCAACCCCTTCAGCTCTGGGATTAACCTAGTGAATCTCCTCTGCACACCTCCCAGTGCCAGTACGTCCTTTGTCAAGTAAGGAGACCAAAACTGAAAACAATACTCCAGGTGTGGCCTCACTAACACCTTATACAATTGCAGCAGAACCTCCCTAGTCTTAAACTCCATCCCTCTAGCAATGAAGGACAAAATTCAATTTGCCTTCTTAATCACCTGTTGCACCTGTAAACCAACTTTTTGCGACTCATGCAGTAGCACACCCAGGTCTCTGCACAGCAGCATGTTTTAATATTTTATCATTTAAATAATAATCCCTTTTGCTGTTATTCCTACCAAAATGGATAACCTCACATTTGTCAACATTGTATTCCATCTGCCAGACCCTAGCCCATTCACTTAGCCTATCCAAATCCCTCTGCAGACTTCCAGTATCCTCTGCACTTTTTGCTTTACCACTTATCTTAGTGTCGTCTGCAAACTTGGACACATTGCCCTTGGTCCCCAACTCCAAATCATCTATGTAAATTGTGAACAGTTGTGGGCCCAACACTGATCCCTGAGGGACACCACTAGCTACTGATTGCCAACCAGAAAAACACCCATTAATCCCCACTCTTTGCTTTCTATTAATTAAGCAATCCTCTATCCATGCTACTACCTTCCCCTTAATGCCATGCATCTTTATCTTATGCAGCAACCTTTTGTGTGGCACCTTGTCAAAGGGTTTCTGGAAATCCAGATATACCACATCCATTGGCTCCCCGTTATCTACCGCACTGTTAATGTCCTCAAAAAATTCCACTAAATTAGTTAGGCATGACCTGCCCTTTATGAACCCATGCTGCGTCTGCCCAATAGGATAATTTCCATCCAGATGCCTCGCTATTTCTTCCTTGATAATAATTTGACCATGATCACAAGATTTAAACATGAACACAAGATTTAAACATGAATACAAGATTTGAACACGAATACAAGATTTGAAAATGAATACAAGATGTAAACGTGAATACAAGATTGGAACATGAATACAAATTTGAACATGAATACAAGATTTGAACATGAGTACAAGATTTGACCATGAACACAAGATTTAAACATGAATACAAGATTTAAACACGAATACAAGATTTGAACACGAATACAAGATTTGAAAATGAATACAAGATGTAAACATGAATACAAGATTGGAACATGAATACAAGATTTGAACATGAATACAAGATTTGAACATGAGTACAAGATTTGAACACAAATACAAGATTTGAAAATGAATACAAGATGTAAACGTGAACACAAGATTTGACCATGAACACAAGATTTAAACATGAATACAAGATTTAAACATGAATACGAGATTTGAGCATGAATACAAGATTTGACCATGAACACAAGATTTAAACATGAATACAAGATTTAAACACGAATACAAGATTTGAACACGAATACAAGATTTGAAAATGAATACAAGATGTAAACGTGAATACAAGATTTGAACATGAATACAAGATTTGAACATGAATACAAGATTTGAACACGAATACAAGATTTGACCATGAACACAAGATTTAAACATGAATACAAGTTTTGAACACGAATACAAGATTTGAAAATGAATACAAGATGTAAACGTGAATACAAGATTTGAACATGAATACAAGATTTGAACATGAATACAAGATTTGAACATGAATACAAGATTTGAACATGAATACAAGATTTGAACATGAATACAAGATTTGACCATGAACACAAGATTTAAACATGAATACAAGATTTAAACATGAATACAAGATTTAAACATGAATACAAGGTTTAAACATGAATACAAGATTTAAACACGAATACAAGATTTGAAAATGAATACAAGATGTAAACGTGAATACAAGATTTGAACATGAATACAAGATTTGAACATGAATACAAGATTTGAACATGAATACAAGATGTAAAATGGCACATGGCAAAATAAAAATAGAATGGGGTTCAAAGTTCATGGTCTGACTTTGTTGAACTTATTGCTGTGTCCAGAAGGCTGCAAAGTGCCTAATTGAAGGTGAAATGTTTTTCCTTGAGCTTCCGTTGAGACATTCTGGAACTTTGCAGCAAGCCGAGGACAGCAATGTGAGCTGGAGAGCAGGGTTGTGAATTAAAATGGCAAGCAACCAGAAGCCATACTTGGGGACTGAACAGAGGTATTCCACAAAGCAGTCCCCCAATCTGTGTTTGATCTCCTCAGTGTGGAGGAGATCACATTGTGAGCAGCGAATATAGTAAGCTGTCCAAGTAAATTGCTGCTTCACCTGGAAGGAGTGTTTGGAGACTTGGAAGGTGTAGAAGTAAAAGAGCAGGTGTTCGACCTCTTGTGTTTCGATGAAAAGGTGCCATTGGAGGGGACAGGGTGTTGGGGGTGATTGAGGAGTGGAGCAGGGTGCCGCAGAGGGAACAGATTCTTCCCAATGCTGACGGAAAGGAAAGGGAAAGATACGTTTGGTGGTGGCACCATGCTGAAGGTTTCAGAAATGATTGAAGATGATCCTTTGAATGTGGAGGCTGCTGGGGTGGAAAGTGAGGACAAGGGGAACCCTATTGTGGTTCTGGTAAGGAAGAGAAGGATTGGGGGCAGAGTGCGGAAAATGGGTGAACACGGTCATGGACTTTTTTTAACCACAGTGGGAGTAATCCTTTGTTGAAATAAAACCACTGTTTTGGAAGTTTGCGTAAACAGAAGAGATGCAATGAAGATGGAGAAACTAGGAGAATGGAATGGAATCCTTACAAGGAGCGGGGTATGAGGAAGTGTAGGCAAGGTAACTATGGGAGTCAATGGACTTGTAATGAATATTGTTAGATAGCCAATCACCAGAAATGGTAACAGAGAAGTCAAGGAATATAAGAATTGGAGCAGAAGTCGGCAATTCAACCCCTCGAGCCTGCTCCGTCATTCAATCAGATCCTGGCTGATCTCTTCCTGGTCTCAAATCCACCTCCCCACCTGGTGCCCATATCCCTTTCACCCTATTTTATCAGAAATATTTCCCTCTTGAAACCATTTAATGATTTGGACTCCATCGCATTATTGGACAGCGAGAAGTAGTTCCTCCTCATCTTAGTTTTAAATCTACCGCCTCTCAGCCTACATCTGTGACCTCTCGTTCCCCCACATTTGGTCTATATCTTTATCAATATATTTTAGTATTTTATATACCTCGATCAGATCCCTCCTCATCCTTCTAAACTCAAGCGACTATAAATTTAATCTCTCCTCATACGTCAACCGTTTTATCCCAGAATCAATCTGGTGAACCTCCTCTGAACTGCCTCCAATGCCACCACATCCTTCCTCAAATAAGGAGACCAAAACTGGACACAATACTCCAGATGTGGTCTCACCCACACCCTATACAATTGCAACAACACTTCTCTACTTTTATACTCCAGTTCTGACATTCCATTTGCCTTTCTTATTACATTTTGCACCTGCAAACCGACTTTCTGCGATTCAGGAACAAAGACACCCCAAATCCCTCTCCCCAGACGCATTTTGAATCTGCTTTTCAGTTAGATAATACTTTGCCCAACAATTTTTTTGACCAAAATGGATGACCTCACATTAACCACTTTAAACTCCATCTGCCAAATTTTGGCCAAGTCGCCTAGCCTATCTATATCCACGTGTAAAATCTGTATTTCCTCTTCAATGCCTACTTTCCCACCTATTTTAGTGTCATCCGCAAAGTTTGCTATATTACACTCTGTCCCTGCTTGCAGATCATTTATGTCAATTGTAAACATTTGAGGTCCGAGGACTGAACCCTGCGGCACCCCACTTGTTACAGTTCACCAGCCAGAGAAGAACCCCAATCCCCTGTGATCTCACCTTCTGGATCAGTCTTTTATGTGGCACCTTGTCAAACGCTTTCTGGAAGTCTAGGTATACCACATCCACAGGTTCTCCATTATCCACCTTGCTCGTTACATCCTCAAAGAACTCAAACAAGTTTGTCAAGCATGTCTTACCCTTCATAAAACCATGCTTGATGATGGTGGATTGAACTTTGTATTTCCAAATGTTCAGTCATCTCCTCCTTAATGATTGATTCTAGTAACTTCCCCACCACAGAGGCCAAGCTAACCAGTCTATAGTTTCCTCCTTTGAGCTTTGACAAACAGTCATCTGGACTTGAAACGTTAACTCTTTTCTCTCCCTACAGATGCTGCCAGACCTGCCGAGATTTTCCAGCATTTTCACTTTGGTTATAGTTTCCTACTTTTTGCCCCTCTCCCTTTTTGAATAGGGGCATCACATTAGCCCATTTCCAATCCACCAGAAGTTTTCCAGAATCCAGGGAATTCTGAAATATGATACCCAATGCATCCACTATTTCTGCTGCCACCTCCTTCAATCCCCTAGGGTGCAGGCCATCAGGTCCCGGAGACTTATCTGCCTTTAGTCCCATTTGTTTATTCAATACTTTCTCCCTAATGATGGTTATTGCACCAAGTTCCTCTGCATCAACTGCAGTTCTTGGAATTTTTAAAATTATCTTCTACTGTGAAGGCAGAGGCAAAATATTGGTTCAGTGCCTCCATCATCTCTGTGTTCCCCATTATTACCTCACCAGTATCGTCCTCTAAAGGGCCAACATTTACTTTAGCTATTCTCTTCCTCTTTATATACTTATAGAAGCTTTTGGTATCAGTGTTTATGTTTTCTGCTAGTTTCCTTTCGTAGTTTTTTGATTCTATTTTTAGTAGCATTTTGCTGAACCTTAAAGTTCTTCCAATCCTCCAGCTTACCACTAGCTTTTGCAGTGTGGTACACCAAATCTTTTGCCTCTAAGTCCTCCTTGACTTCCTTGTTTAGCCATGGAATGTTTCTCTCCCTTTTAAAATTCCTCTTCCTCTCAGGAATGTACTTTCATTGAGAGGTGTTTAATATCACCCTGAACGCCATTGTTCCTCAACTGTCCTACCCTCAATTATTTGTGCCGAGTCTACTTGGGCCATCTCTTTCCTCAGGCCTGTATAATTACCTCTGCCCAACGCTAAAACTCTAGTATGACACTCTGTCTTCTCTCACTCAGTCTGAATTTGAAATTCTAGCATGATCACTCCTTCCAAGAGGATCCTTAACAACAAGATTATTTATCAACCCCTCTTTGTTACATAATACTAAATCTAAAATAGCCTGCTCCCTGGTTGGCTCCATAACATATTGCTCTGAGAAACAATCCCTCCTAAACCCTCGAGGCTACCCTTGCCAATTTGATTAATCCAGTCAATGTGCATATTAAAATCACCCATGATTACTGTTATGCCCTTCTCACTAACCCTCATTATTTCTTGGTTTATACTATGCCTCACTTTGGAAGAATTGCTCGGGGGCCTGTAAATTACTCCGACCAAGGAGTTTTTTCCCTTGTTTTTTATTTCCACCCAGATCAATTAAACATTCTGACCCTTAGTGCCAATATAATTTCTTAATACAGCCTTTATGTCATCTTTAACCAATAAAGCAATTCCACCTCCTGTTCCATCCTGTCTACCCTTTTGGAATACTGAGTACCCTTGGACATTTAACTCCCAGTCCCGGTCCACCTGCACCCATGTTTCAGTAATCCCCACCAAATCATACCCAATGTCTCTATTTGTGCCGTCAGCTCATTGACCTTATTCCGAATACTGCCTGCATTTAGGTACAAGGTTTTTAAATAGGTCCGACTGATTTGTCTTTCCCTTGCAGGATTTTCTTGTGCACTAGGCTTTTCACACATTCTGACCTTTATTAACCTCTGATAAAATTCAGCCTCATCCACAACTTTCGCTCCCACAGTCACCTCACATTGTAATTTAAGTCATTACCTTCTCCTCACAGGCTGACCTGCTGCTCTGGTTCCCATTAACCATTATACTTTTTGTAGTTTTACCCTTCCTTCCTCCTCATTTGCTAGTTTAAAGTCCTTGTGACCATCCTATTTATACTTTCTTCTAGAACACTAGTCCCAGATCTGTTGGACTTTAACCTGGTGTTGTAAGATTTCTTACTGTGCCCTCCCCAGTCCGACGGCGGCATCTCCACATCATGCCTTCTGGAACACAGTGTCCAAGTATCTCCCTCCTTCCCTCATGTCGCAGTGTCTGAAGCTCAGACTCTAGCTCATCAACACTGAGCAGGATTTCCTCGGGCAAGCAACACTTACTACAGACGTGCGCACACGACAATGGGGTTCACCGGCTCCCACATCATGCAGGAACAACACATCACATGACCCTCCATCTCGACTTTATTTAATTCGTTTTTAATTATTTATTTTTTACTTGTTTAACGTTTTTTTATATCCTTCACTATTACCTCAATCTGAACACAATTTATAACCAGTAATTTAAAATGGATTTTCAATTTTGCCCATATTCTTTATAAGCCAATCAAATCAGCGCCTTCCTGTGATGCCACTTTTCAGTGTTTTTTCCCCAGTGGGAATACTCTGTCAGTGAATCAGTGAAACCACTGACCTTCCCAGGCCTCTGTACGAAAATCTCTCGCTCAGCTCTGCTCCCGATGTTTCGGTTTCACCTTCTCCCAGTTTCACCCAACTCCAAAGCACTCTCGTCAAGCCATGGTGGGAAGAAAAGAGCTGGAAATGACCATGTGATGATGAGAGAAGGGTAGAAATGAGAAGCAAAGTTGTTGGTGTTTTCTGGTTCTGGATGAAAGCCCGAATCGACACCAATACAATGATCAACGTAACCGGAAAAAGAGATGTGGGAGGGGGCCGGACTAGGACAGAAACAAGGAATATTCCACATACCCCCCAAAAAGACGGGCATAACTCGGATCTATGCAACTGCCCTCAGCAACACCTTCTATTAGGAGGAAGTAAGACAAGTTGAAGAAGAAATTATTTAATGAGAGAACAGCCTGGATTATCATCCGTCAGGTGAGTAGGGAGATTCTGGAAAATTCCTGACTTGACCCTCTCGCCTTGGGAGAAAATGCATGCTAAAGCGGGATCTTCATTGCTGGTGGCCGGGAGTAGGCTGGAGTTGGCCAGCTGACGCTGAAAGAAGGGCGGAGGAAGCCGCTGGAACTGCCAGATGTTGAGGCAGGCTGTCTAAAAGGCCTCAGAATGGTGGCACTCTTTCAGCAGTGAAAAGAAAATCATGAAGGCCCTCACTCTTCACACCCCTTCACCCGCCAAACATTCCCCTTGCCCCAGACAGGATACGTCCTGTCCCCACCCTCCAGTGCCAGGCTTTGTGCTGACACCTACCCCCTATGCCATGCTCTGCCACCTCCATGCCCATTGACCATACACATTCTACCATCAATGAACACCATCTGTTAAAGTGGGATGTCTAAAAAAGAAGCTCTGAAAAAAATAATTCATTCATCACTCGCTCCATTGACTTACTTTGGCTCCCATCGAGCAACATTTGATTTTAAAATTCTCAACCTTGTTTCCAAATCTGGATAAAATAAATCTGGAATTTGAAGGCTAGTATCAGTAAGTGACCATGAAACTGTTAGATTGTCATAAAAACAACTAGTTCATTAATGCCCTTTAGGGGAGGAAACCTAGCGACTTCCTGGTCTGGCTTACATGTGACTCTTGACCTGTGGCACGTGGAAATGGTCCAGCAATCCACCCAGTTGACACCATGGCTCTCAAAGATAGTTTGCATGGGCAATAAATGTTGACCCTGCCAGTGACACCAACATCCTGGAAACAAATGAATAAAAATAAATTTTAAACAAGTATGCAAATGGAGTTGCTCACAGTTCCAGGTTGGCTATTCTGTGCTGCTGGACATTGACTGAAGACGTATGGACAGGTTTCCCAATGTGCCAAGCATTGTGTTGTACATATCCATCAGTGTTCTTCTCTAGTCTGCTTCATCAAAGGGCTTACATGATTTCTCCACTGCAGAACTCCTGTGAAGCCTTCTCTGTGGCAAGCTGCCACCTGAGGTATTCTTGCCACCTGTTCTGGCTGCAAGCCATGCATGCCTGGTGTCTCACCAAATGTGGATCCGCCTCTGGGCTGTCCTCTGAATTGCTGCGACCTCAGTATCTGTGCTGGTGGCTGCCTTTTTGCTTTTGTCCACTGCCTGTCCATGTTGTACTTTGTGGATATCTTAAAGGAGAAAGTTACAGGGATATGGTTCTGATATTGGGAGGGGTGGTTAGAGAGGGATAACGTGCACCAGTAAGTAAGATGCAGTTCATTTGGGTGATTGGGATCTGTTGGTTTGATATCTAACAGTGTGTACAACCTGTGACACTTTCAGCAATGCCTGTGGGGGCGAGGTGAAGCTAAGGGATGAGTCCTGGTCCATTGCTGGTCAGGAATGATGAGGATGTGATGAATTGAGTAGTGTCTGAGGCTGCTATTGCATTTGTTCGGATGTGACATTTGAAAATGAATTCACTGATGTTGACACCTCATGTGAAGTAATTGAGTTTCTTGTGGCGTTGCTTTTGGATCCTCACAGCTTCTGCCATTGACCTGCAGGACTATCTGTTTCCAATGTCTTCTGTTTGTGTATCTGGAGGCCTTCCGAATCCTGCAGATACAGGACGTCTTCTTTCCACTCCCCACATCAAGGCCTCCAGTGTTTTCTCCAAAATCTTTCAAGTTCACTCTTTCCCGTTCTGCCATTATTCACTGTTTCCCAGGTCAGAGTCACTTGCTGCACAATTGTCAGTTCCAGCCACAATGCACCTCCTTGTAAGAGCTACAGGCTCGCTTTGAGCAGTGCAGGCTAGCTTTAAGTGTTGCTAGAGGTGATCTTTTTGAAACATGGATATATTCAAGGCTGAGTTAGTCAGAGGCTTCATTGACAAGATTTGTAGACCACAGATGAATGTGGACCGAGTAGATTTAAGAAAACTTGGTTTATTAACACACACTATTTACGATACACACCAGAGCCAAACTGGGTCTGAACTGTCGTTACCAAACCTGGCTGACTTTATACAGAACTAAACTATGGATGATTCAGGGTTCACCACCCCTTCAGCGAGGGAGCTTCTATTGGGCGAGACTCAAGAGGAGGTTTATTGCTCCAACCTTGTAGGTCTCATGCGGGTTATAACAACAAGGGAGTCGAGGGTTATGGGAGACAGACAGGAGAATAGAGAAAAGGCCATAATCAGACATGATCTTGTTGACTGGAGGAGCAGGTTTATTGGGCCTGATGGCCTCCTCTTGCTCCTATTTCTTATGTTCCTATGTTGAGAGCTTTGTAACGTGTTATCCAAATATCTTTGATATTTGATATGCTTGTGATGTTTGAGAAATTTGCCACTATTGATGGCTACAATAACTGTACAACCTTTGTGGATCATGCTGAAAACTGGGAAGCGCTAGGGGAGCCCACACTGATGGTCTACCTCGATCTCTCAGTAAGTCCTTCTGTAAATTCTATGGTATCTCTATGGTAAACTTGGGCCATTGCCCTGCATTCCACTGATTTATTGAGGGCTGATCAGGTCGGAGTGGCTGTTCAGGAGTGCAGCCCTTTAAATTAGCAAAAGTGTAAAAAGCACCTTGACGCCAGCCCTCCACCCCTGAACCTTGCTGCTCCTCCTATTCAGCCCAATCCTCCTCTGTCAACTACACACCCAGTCTTTCCAGTGGTGTGGGCATGGGGAGTTTGGGAGCAGAGACATGGGGTACTGGAGTGGGGAAGGGGGAGGGGGGGGTTGTGATGGGGTTTGAACCATTAGGAAAGGGGTTGGAAGCAGAGCCAAGGGCACCCAAGAAGAAGGGGATGGAGATGGGCTCAGAGCTGGAGATGCTGGAGGGCAGCTAGATTTACAGTTCCTCAATAAAACATTAAAAACAATGACACACCTGTCACTAAACTGAGGGGAAACTTCAAGAGACATATCTTGAGCTTGTGACATCAGACAGCAGTGGCTTTACTGAAATTGCACCTCACCTCAACCTCCCGACTTGCCTGGCTGATGAATCCACACAGCAGCTGCAGCCGACAAAATGGGTAAGAACATCATTTTAAACAGAGTGATGTACACCTCCCCTCGCCATCACTACAAGTGATTCAGTTGCTTGATGAGCAAAGCATGATAGTGCAAATTGACAACAGAAATTAATGGGTAATGTTGACAAGTTAAAGTTGGAAAAGTCAAAACAAAGGTGTGTCCAGAATTATGACAAAGAGGACACAATGTTATCAACAGGAAGTGCAAGCTCCATGCAGGATTTTAATGAGTCTGATGGTTATATGCCTCTTTGCTGCCTTTGATGAGCTGCTATTACCAGGTGCAATGGAAAACTACTTTCTAACACGGCAGAACGTTCCTTTGCCTCTTGTCCGTAACACAGCTTGATTGTATTTCACAGGATGAATAAAACGGAACCGATGCAGGAAGTCGGAGGGGACAGAAGCAAAAGGCAGTAAAGGGAAAAGTGGAAGGCAGAGAAACCAAAAACAAAAATCGAAATAGGCCACATTACATCATAATTCTAAAAGGCAATAAATGTCAAAGAAACAAGCCTAAAGGCTCGGTGTCTCAACGCGAGGAACATTTGAAATAAGGTTGATGAATTAACTGCGCTAAAAATCATTAACGGATATGATGCAATTGGGATCACGGAGTCCTGGCTCCAGGGTGACCAAGGATGGGAACCCAACATCCAGGGGTCCAGGGGTATTCAATATTCAGGAAAGATAGGAAAGGAAAGGAAGGTGGGGTAGTGTTGCTGGTTAAAGAGAAAATTAACCCAATAGTAAGGAAGGACATTAGCCTGGAAATGTGGAATCTGCATGGGTGGAGCTGCGGAATACCAAAGGGCAAAAAACATTAGTGGGAGTTGTGTACTGACCACTAAGCAGCAGTTGTGAGGTTGGGGATGGCATCAAACAGGAAATTATAGGTGCGTGCAGTAAGGGTACAGCAGTTATTGTGGGTGACTTCAATCTGCATATTGATTGGGCTAATCAAACTGGTAGCAATGCGATGAAGGAGGATTTCCTGGAATCTTTAAGGGATGGTTTTCTTGAACAATATGTTGAGGAACCAACTCAAGAGCAGGCCATCCTGGACTGGGTATTGTGCAATGAGAGAGGATTAATTAGCAACATTGTTGCGAGATCCTTTAGGGAAGAGTGACCATAATATGGTAGAATTCTTCATTAAGATGGAGAGTGACACAGTTAAGTCTGAGGCTAGGGTCTTGAACTTAAATTAAGCTAACTTTAATGGAATGAAATGTGCATTGGCTAGGATAAGCTGGCAAAGGATACTTAAGGGGTTGACAGGGGATAGACATTTAAGAACACATGTTGAATTTCAATAATCACTGTCTGGTGCGAGAATAAGACGGGAAAGGTGGCTGAACCATTGCTAACCAGGGAAATCACGGATAGTGTTAAAGCCAAAGAGGAGGCAGATAAATTGGCCAGAAAAAGCAGCAAGCCTGAGGACTGGGAGAAATTTAAAATTCAGCAGAGGAGGACAAAGGGTTTAATTCGGATGGGAAAATAGAAAGGAAAGTAAGCTTGCAGAAAACATAAAAACTGTCTGTAAACGTTTCAACAGATATGGTAAGAGAAAAAGACTGGTGAAGACCGTTAGAATCAGGTGAATCATAATGGGCAACAAAGAGATGGCAGACCAGTTGAAGAGGTACTTTGGATCTGTCTTCACTAAGGAGGACACAAATAACCTTCCAGAAATATGAGGGGACAGAGGGTCTAGCATGGAGGCGTAACAGAAGGAAATCCTTATTAGTCAGGAAATTGTATTGGGGAAATTGATGGGATTAAAACCCGATAAGTCCCCAGGGCCTGAAGCTCAGCATCCCAGAGTACTGAAGGAAGTGGCCCTAGAAATAATTTCCATAGACTTTGGAAGTGTTCCAAAGGATTGGAGGGTAGCTAATGTAACCCCATTTTTAAAAAAAGGAGGGAGAGAGAAAACGGAGAACCATAGGCCGGTTAGCCTGACATCGGTGGTGGGGAAAATGCTGGAGTCAGTTATTAAGGATGAAATAACTGGGCATTTGGAAAGCGGGGATAGGAGTGGTCCAGGTCAGCATGGATTCACTAAAGGGAAATCATGCTTGGCAAATCTTCTGGAATTTTTTAAGGATGTAGATTGGACAAGGGTGAACCAGTGGACGTTGTGTATCTGGACTTTCAAGAGGCTTTTGACAAGATACATTAGTGAGCAAAATTAAAGCTCATGGTATTGGGGGTAATGTATCGACGTGGATAGAGAACTGGTTGGCAGACAGGAAGCAGAGAGTGAGAATAAAGGGTCCTTTTCAGAGTGGCAGGCAGTGACTAGTGGGGTATGGCAGAGTTCAGTGCTGGGACCCCTGCTGTTTCCAAATACATATGAAGACAGACTAGATCGACTAGGCTTATACTTACTAGAGTTTAGAAGAATGAAAGGGGATCACATAGAGACATATAAAATGGCAGGCTAGATGCGGGAAGAATGCTCCCGATGTTGGGGACATCCAGAACTAATGGCCACAGCCTAAGAATAAGGGGTAAGCCATTCAGGACTGAGATGAGGAAGAACTTCTCTACCTCAGAAAGTTGTGAACTTGTGGAATTCTCTACCTCAGAAAGTTGTTGGGGCCAGTTCCTTGGATATATTCAGAGGGAGCTGGACATGGCCCTTATGGCTAAAGGGATCAAGGTGTATGGAGAGAAAGCAGGTGCGGGATACTGAATTTGCATGATCAGCCATGATCATATTGAATGGTGTTGCAGGCTCAAAGGGCCAAATGGCCTATTCCTGGACCTATTTTCTATGTTTCTATGAAGCTTGCATTTATACACTGCCTTCCACTTGGGCAGTCTCAAAGTGCTTTGCAGCGAGTTAAATCATTTTGATGTGCAGTATGTATGTCTGCAATTGCGGAAGCCACATTGCATACAGCCAATATCCCACAAACGTGGGAGAAACAACGAGACAATTGGTTTTGGTGATGATCTTTGAGAAAATAATTCTACAATAACACTTGGAAAATTCCCCTCCTCCTTTGCAAATAGTGGTGATGGATCTTTTATTAACCTGGGAGGCAGGCAGAGCGTTGATTGTACACCTGACCCTCAGAACTCACTCATTACAGCACTGCAAGAGTCCGCCTCGGGGTTGTGATCAAATTTCTAGAGTGGGACTTGAACTCACAATCGACTAACCAAAGACCCAAATCTTCTGAAATGACAAAGGCCGTTTAGATTATTGAGCCAAAAACAGAAAATCCTGGACAAACTCAGCAGGTCTGACAGCATCTGTAGAGAGAGAACGGAACTGATGTTTTGAGTCTGGATGACTCTTTGTTGAAGCTGGAGAGAACTGGAAATAGATCCAGATTTATATTTGGTTGGGGAGCAACTTGCATGGGGGGGAATGGGATGCTGGGCGGGAGGTGGTGATGGAGCAGTGGGGCTGGGTAGAGGACCAGCAATAGATTGACAAAGATGTCATCGACAAAAAGACAAAAGGAATGTAAATGGTGCTGATAATGATGAAGAAGGGTGCCGATAGGGGCACATTGAGATCAGAATGGGGTAAGCAGTTTGTCAAAGGACAACTTAGAAAAGTGAACAGATGGCCCTTGGGGGGGGGGGGGGGGGGGGGGTGGTGAGGAGAGGAGAGACGATGGTGAAGGAAAAATAGATCAGTGGAAGAAATGAAAATAAATTGATAGAAAAAAAATGGGGTGAAGGTAGAGGAGATAGTTCACAGTCTGAAGTTGTTAAATTCACTAGACTCTGGGGTGCTCCCGGCGGATTGGAAATTAGCAAACGTGACACCACTGTTTAAAAAAGGAGGTAGGCAGAAAGCGGGTAATTATAGGCCAGTTAGCTGAACTTCAGTAGTAGGGAAGATGCTGGACTCTGTCATCAAGAAAGAAATAGTGAGGCATCTGGATGGAAATTGTCCCATTGGACAGGCGCAGCATGGGTCCAAAAAGGGCAGGTCGTGCCTAACTAATTGAGTGGATTTTTTTGAGGATATTAACAGTGCAGTAGACAACGGGGAGCCAATGGATGTGGTATAAGTGGATTTCCAGAAAGCTTTTAACAAGGTGCCACACAAAAGGTTGCTGCATAATATAAAGATGCATGGCGTTAAGAGTAAAGTAGTAGCATGGATAGAGGATTGGTTAATTAATAGAAAGCAAAGAGTGGGGATTAATGGGTGTTTCTCTGGCTGGCTGTAGCTAGTGGTGTCCCTCAGGGATCAGTGTAACATTATTGAGCCAAAGGCTGATACCTCACATTTCCCAATGAACTGAACCTTCTGAATTGATAGCACTGAACCTCCTTTTTCCCACCACTCCAGGTTTACCTCTTCGGTATTTGTACAAATAACCTAAAGAGTAAATTACTGATGGATCTCACTGCCAGTGACTGACCTGTAAACAGGAAATTCACATAGGAGCTGGTTTAGCACAGTGGGCTAAACAGCTGGCTTATAATGCAGAACAGGGCCAGCAGCGCGGGTTCAATTCCCGTACCAGCCTCCCCGAACAGGCGCTGGAATGTGGCGACTAGGGGCTTTTCACAGTAACTTCACTGAAGCCTACTTGTGACAAAAGCGATTATTATTATTATTATTATTATTATTATTATTATTATTATTATTATTATTAGTTAAACAGCCAAACTTGCTCTCTACTGACGCAACCTAAGTGTGGCAGGTTAATTGTCTTTTTCATGGATCAGGTGAACAAAGTGTGAAAATATCACAAGCCCGGCAGCAGCACTGAATTTAATAATTTTGCTTTCTCCCCTTAAGGTTGGTGGTTTGTGAGTACTATGGAGGAGCAGGGCTGGGTCCCAGCTACATACCTAGAGTCACAAAGTGGAACCCGAGATGACCTGGACATCAGCACTACAAGAGCTGGAGAAGGTAATGGAGACACTACTTTTTCCATACCATCCAAAAATACATCAGTGTCCAGTGGTGGGGGCTAAATTACCTGGACTACAACACTGCCCCAGGTGCATGGGTTTAATTTTCTCAGGTAGAGCATTGCCCAGTGGTGAGTTTAATTTTCTTAGATACAACAATGTACAAACTGCAGCCACATGTTAGCACTCCATTCCCCACACACACACTCATTCCAGCCAACAGGATGGCACTGGTTGCACTGGAGCACGCCCATCCCGTTGATGGATCGGCTGGGGCCAGAGGATACCTGGTGGGGGGTGGCCTGGGGGATACCAATACGACCTGTGGCCTTAAGTTCACAGTGGGCAGTCAGCAGCGTGCGTAGCCGCATGGCTGCCTTGCCGGCTGCAGTAATGGTGGTCTGTGACCGTGCAGCCCGACTCCACGGCCCACCTCCTGGTCACCGCCGCTTCTCCCCTTGGCCCTCGCAGAAGACCCCCGTGCACCAGCACAGCTGTCAGCAAACTGTAGCCATTTTCGTATCCCCTCTCTCTCCCTCAGCAGCCATGGCACCTGTTTCCTCATTTTTAAAATCACAATTAAAACTCGCTGTTGGTAATTCCTCCTGGTGGAGGTGGAGCACCGCGGGAGCCCCGGAGAATGTTCAGGCCCGCTAATGATATGCAAATGGTGTTTACTGTCCATGTGGAGTAGAATACATTGACAGTGCTGCCGAAGCACCGGAGGTGGCATTCCGTCGGGAGCCTGGCGCTGGCCGCAGTTTTCACCTTGCACCCGATTCTCATTCTCTGCCCAATCACGATTCGTGGCATCGGCCGATGGAGAATCCCGCACTCTTATGTTTTCAAGAAGCAGTTAGATATCACACTTAGGGTGAAGGGGATCAAAGGATATGGGAGGTGAAGTGGGATGAGGCTATTGAGTTGGATCATCAGCCACGATCAGTATAAATGGCGGAGCGGGCTTGAAGGGCTGAATGGCCTCCTCCTGCTCCTATTTTCTATGTTTCTATGTGTTGAGGTACAGAGTGTGAGGGGGAGAGATTGTGAGGGGTGTGTGTGTGAGAGGTTTATGTTTTTTTAATATGTCCATGGGATGTGGGCATCGCTGGCTGGGTCAGCATTTATTGCCCATCCCTGAGGGCATTTAAGAGTCATCAACGTTGCTGTGGGTCTGGAGTCACATATAGGCCAGACCAGGTAAGGACGGCAGATTTACTTCCCGAAAGGACATTCGTGAACCAGATGGGTTTTTACAACAATCAACAATGGTTTCATGGTCGTCATTAGATTTCTAATTCCAGATTTTTTCATTGAGCTCAAATTTCACCATCTGCCCTGGTGGGATTCAAACCCAGGTTCTAGAGCATGACTCTGGGTCTCTGGATTACCAGTCAGCGAAAATACCACTGCACCACTGCCCCCCGGGGTTTGTGTGTCGGGGAGAATTAGTGTGAGGGAGAGAGCGTGTGTGAGGGAGAGAGCGTGTGTGAGGGAGAGAGCGTGTGTGAGGGAGAGAGCGTGTGTGAGGGAGAGAGCGTGTGTGAGGGAGAGAGAGTGTGTGAGGGAGAGAGCGTGTGTGAGGGAGAGAGCGTGTGTGAGGGAGAGAGCGTGTGTGAGGGAGAGAGCGTGTGTGAGGGAGAGAGCGTGTGTGAGGGAGAGAGCGTGTGTGAGGGAGAGAGCGTGTGTGAGGGAGAGAGCGTGTGTGAGGGAGAGAGCGTGTGTGAGGGAGAGAGCGTGTGTGAGGGAGAGAGCGTGTGTGAGGGAGAGAGCGTGTGTGAGGGAGAGAGCGTGTGTGAGGGAGAGAGCGTGTGTGAGGGAGAGAGCGTGTGTGAGGGAGAGAGCGTGTGTGAGGGAGAGAGCGTGTGTGAGGGAGAGAGCGTGTGTGAGGGAGAGAGAGTGTGTGAGGGAGAGAGAGTGTGTGAGGGAGAGAGAGTGTGTGAGGGAGAGAGAGTGTGTGAGGGAGAGAGCGTGTGTGAGGGAGAGTGTGTGTGAGGGAGAGAGCGTGTGAGGGAGAGAGCGTGTGAGGGGTGAGAGTGTGTGAGGGAGAGAGCGGTGTGAGGGGGAGAGAGTGTGTGAGGGAGAGAGCGTATGTGAGGGGTGAGCGTGTGTGAGGGAGAGAGTGTGTGTGAGGGGGAGAGAGTGTGTGAGGGAGAGAGCGTGTGTGAGGGGGAGAGAGTGTGTGAGGGAGAGAGCGTGTGTGAGGGAGAGTGTGTGTGAGGGAGAGAGCGCATGTGAGGGAGAGAGTGTGTGAGGGAGAGAGTGTGTGAGGGAGAGAGTGTGTGAGGGAGAGAGTGTGTGTGAGGGAGAGAGTGTGTGTGAGGGAGAGAGCGCGTGTGAGGGAGAGACCGCGTGTGAGGGAGAGAGCGCGTGTGAGGGAGAGAGCGTGTGTGAGGGAGAGAGCGTGTGTGAGGGAGAGAGCGTGTGTGAGGGAGAGAGCGTGTGTGAGGGAGAGAGATTGTGAGAGGGAGCGAGCGTGTGTGAGGGAGAGTGCGTGTGTGAGGGAGAGTGCGTGTGTGAGGGAGAGAGCACGTGTGAGGGAGGGAGAGTGTGTGAGGGCGAGAGAGTGTGTGAGGGCGAGAGAGTGTGTGAGGGAGAGAGCGTGTGTGAGGGAGAGAGCGTGTGTGAGGGAGAGAGCGTGTGTGAGGGAGAGAGAGTGTGTGAGGTAGAGAGCGTATGTGAGGGGTGAGCGTGTGTGAGGGAGAGAGTGTGTGTGAGGGGGAGAGAGTGTGTGAGGGAGAGAGCGTGTGTGAGGGGGAGAGAGTGTGTGAGGGAGAGAGCGTGTGTGAGGGAGAGTGTGTGTGAGGGAGAGAGTGTGTGTGAGGGAGAGAGTGTGTGATTGAGAGAGCGTGTGTGAGGGAGAGAGTAAGTGTGAGGGAGAGAGCGCGTGTGAGGGAGAGAGCGCGTGTGAGGGAGAGAGCGCGTGTGAGGGAGAGAGCGTGTGTGAGGGAGAGAGATTGTGAGAGGGAGAGAGCGTGTGTGAGGGAGAGAACGTGTGTGAGGGAGAGAACGTGTGTGAGGGAGAGAACGCGTGTGAGGGAGAGAGTGTGTGAGGGAGAGAGAGTGTGAGGGAGAGAGCGTGTGTGAGGGAGAGAGTAAGTGTGAGGGAGAGAGCGCGTGTGAGGGAGAGAGCGTGTGTGAGGGAGAGAGCGTGTGTGAGGGAGAGAGATTGTGAGAGGGAGAGAGCGTGTGTGAGGGAGAGAACGTGTGTGAGGGAGAGAACGTGTGTGAGGGAGAGAACGCGTGTGAGGGAGAGAGTGTGTGAGGGAGAGAGAGTGTGAGGGAGAGAGAGTGTGTGAGGGAGAGAGTAAGTGTGAGGGAGAGAGATTGTGAGAGGGAGAGAGCGTGTGTGAGGGAGAGAGTGTGTGTGAGGGAGAGAGCACGTGTGAGGGAGAGAACGTTTGTGAGGGAGAGAGCGTGTGTGAGGGAGCGAGAGTGTGTGAGGGAGGGAGAGTGTTTGTGGGCGAGAGAGTGTGTGAGGGAGAGAGATTGAGAGGGAGAGAGCGTGTGTGAGGGAAAGAGCGTGTGTGAGGGAGAGAGCGTGTGTAAGGGAGAGAGTGTGTGAGGGAGAGAGCGCGTGAGGGAGAGAGAGCGCGTGAGGGAGAGAGAGTGTGTGAGGGAGAGAGTGTGTGAGGGAGAGAGATTGTGTGAGGGAGAGAGATTGTGTGAGGGAGAGAGATTGTGTGAGGGGGCGAGAGTGTGTGAGGGAGGGAGAGTGTTTGAGGGCGAGACAGTGTGTGAGGGAGAGAGATTGAGAGGGAGAGAGATTGAGAGGGAGAGAGCGTGTGTGAGGGAGAGAGCGTGTGTGAGGGAGAGAGCGTGTGTAAGGGAGAGAGTGTGTGAAGGGGAGCGAGTGTGTGAGGGCGAGAGTGTGTGTGAGGTGTGAGAGTGTGTGAGGGAGAGAGAGTGTGTGAGGGGTGAGAGTGTGTGAGGGAGAGAGCGGTGTGAGGGGGAGAGAGTGTGTGAGGGAGAGAGCGTGTGTGAGGGAGAGAGCGTGTGTGAGGAAGAGAGCGTGTGTGAGGGAGAGAGCGTGTGTGAGGGAGAGAGCGTGTGTGAGGGAGAGAGCGTGTGTGAGGGAGAGAGCGTGTGTGAGGGAGAGAGCGTGTGTGAGGGAGAGAGCGTGTGTGAGGAAGAGAGCGTGTGTGAGGGAGAGAGCGTGTGTGAGGGAGAGAGAGTGTGTGAGGGAGAGAGCGTGTGTGAGGGAGAGAGCGTGTGTGAGGGAGAGAGCGTGTGTGAGGGAGAGAGCGTGTGTGAGGGAGAGAGCGTGTGTGAGGGAGAGAGCGTGTGTGAGGGAGAGAGCGTGTGTGAGGGAGAGAGCGTGTGTGAGGGAGAGAGCGTGTGTGAGGGAGAGAGCGTGTGTGAGGGAGAGAGCGTGTGTGAGGGAGAGAGCGTGTGTGAGGGAGAGAGCGTGTGTGAGGGAGAGAGCGTGTGTGAGGGAGAGAGCGTGTGTGAGGGAGAGAGCGTGTGTGAGGGAGAGAGCGTGTGTGAGGGAGAGAGCGTGTGTGAGGGAGAGAGAGTGTGTGAGGGAGAGAGCGTGTGTGAGGGAGAGAGCGTGTGTGAGGGAGAGAGCGTGTGTGAGGGAGAGAGAGTGTGTGAGGGAGAGAGAGTGTGTGAGGGAGAGAGAGTGTGTGAGGGAGAGAGCGTGTGTGAGGGAGAGTGTGTGTGAGGGAGAGAGCGCATGTGAGGGAGAGAGTGTGTGAGGGGTGAGAGTGTGTGAGGGAGAGAGCGGTGTGAGGGGGAGAGAGTGTGTGAGGGGGAGAGAGTGTGTGAGGGGGAGAGAGTGTGTGAGGGAGACAGCGTATGTGAGGGGTGAGCGTGTGTGAGGGAGAGAGTGTGTGTGAGGGGGAGAGAGTGTGTGAGGGAGAGAGCGTGTGTGAGGGGGAGAGAGTGTGTGAGGGAGAGAGCGTGTGTGAGGGAGAGTGTGTGTGAGGGAGAGAGCGCATGTGAGGGAGAGAGTGTGTGAGGGAGAGAGTGTGTGAGGGAGAGAGTGTGTGAGGGGTGAGAGTGTGTGAGGGAGAGAGCGGTGTGAGGGGGAGAGAGTGTGTGAGGGGGAGAGAGTGTGTGAGGGGGAGAGAGTGTGTGAGGTAGAGAGCGTATGTGAGGGGTGAGCGTGTGTGAGGGAGAGAGTGTGTGTGAGGGGGAGAGAGTGTGTGAGGGAGAGAGCGTGTGTGAGGGGGAGAGAGTGTGTGAGGTAGAGAGCGTATGTGAGGGGTGAGCGTGTGTGAGGGAGAGAGTGTGTGTGAGGGGGAGAGAGTGTGTGAGGGAGAGAGCGTGTGTGAGGGGGAGAGAGTGTGTGAGGGAGAGAGCGTGTGTGAGGGAGAGTGTGTGTGAGGGAGAGAGTGTGTGTGAGGGAGAGAGTGTGTGATTGAGAGAGCGTGTGTGAGGGAGAGAGTAAGTGTGAGGGAGAGAGCGCGTGTGAGGGAGAGAGCGTGTGTGAGGGAGAGAGCGTGTGTGAGGGAGAGAGATTGTGAGAGGGAGAGAGCGTGTGTGAGGGAGAGAACGTGTGTGAGGGAGAGAACGTGTGTGAGGGAGAGAACGCGTGTGAGGGAGAGAGTGTGAGGGAGAGAGAGTGTGAGGGAGAGAGCGTGTGTGAGGGAGAGAGTAAGTGTGAGGGAGAGAGCGCGTGTGAGGGAGAGAGCGTGTGTGAGGGAGAGAGCGTGTGTGAGGGAGAGAAATTGTGAGAGGGAGAGAGCGTGTGTGAGGGAGAGAACGTGTGTGAGGGAGAGAACGTGTGTGAGGGAGAGAACGCATGTGAGGGAGAGAGTGTGTGAGGGAGAGAGAGTGTGAGGGAGAGAGAGTGTGTGAGGGAGAGAGTAAGTGTGAGGGAGAGAGATTGTGTGAGGGAGAGAGCGTGTGTGAGGGAGAGAGCGTGTGTGAGGGAGAGAGCACGTGTGAGGGAGAGAACGTTTGTGAGGGAGAGAGCGTGTGTGAGGGAGCGAGAGTGTGTGAGGGAGGGAGAGTGTTTGTGGGCGAGAGAGTGTGTGAGGGAGAGAGATTGAGAGGGAGAGAGCGTGTGTGAGGGAAAGAGCGTGTGTGAGGGAGAGAGCGTGTGTAAGGGAGAGAGTGTGTGAGGGAGAGAGCGCGTGAGGGAGAGAGAGCGCGTGAGGGAGAGAGAGTGTGTGAGGGAGAGAGTGTGTGAGGGAGAGAGATTGTGTGAGGGAGAGAGATTGTGTGAGGGAGAGAGATTGTGTGAGGGAGAGAGATTGTGTGAGGGGGCGAGAGTGTGTGAGGGAGGGAGAGTGTTTGAGGGCGAGACAGTGTGTGAGGGAGAGAGATTGAGAGGGAGAGAGATTGAGAGGGAGAGAGCGTGTGTGAGGGAGAGAGCGTGTGTGAGGGAGAGAGCGTGTGTAAGGGAGAGAGTGTGTGAAGGGGAGCGAGTGTGTGAGGGCGAGAGTGTGTGTGAGGTGTGAGAGTGTGTGAGGGAGAGAGAGTGTGTGAGGGGTGAGAGTGTGTGAGGGAGAGAGCGGTGTGAGGGGGAGAGAGTGTGTGAGGGGGAGAGAGTGTGTGAGGGAGAGAGCGTATGTGAGGGGTGAGCGTGTGTGAGGGAGAGAGTGTGTGTGAGGGGGAGAGAGTGTGTGAGGGAGAGAGCGTGTGTGAGGGGGAGAGAGTATGTGAGGGAGAGAGCGTGTGTGAGGGGTGAGAGTGTGTGAGGGAGAGAGAGTGTGTAAGGGGGAGAGAGTGTGTGAGGGAGAGAGAGTGTGTGAGGGGGAGAGAGTGTGTGAGGGAGAGAGCGTATGTGAGGGGTGAGCGTGTGTGAGGGAGAGAGTGTGTAAGGGGGAGAGAGTGTGTGAGGGAGAGAGCGTGTGTGAGGGGGAGAGAATGTGAGGGGGAGAGAATGTGTAAGGGGGAGAGAGTGTGTGAGGGAGAGAGCGTGTGTGAGTGAGAGTGTGTGTGAGGAAGAGAGCGCATGTGAGGGAGAGAGTGTGTGAGGGAGAGAGTGTGTGAGGGAGAGAGTGTGTGTGAGGGAGAGAGTGTGTGTGAGGGAGAGAGTGTGTGTGAGGGAGAGAGCGCGTGTGAGGGAGAGAGCGCGTGTGAGGGAGAGAGCGTGTGTGAGGGAGAGAGATTGTGAGAGGGAGCGAGCGTGTGTGAGGGAGAGTGCGTGTGTGAGGGAGAGAGCGTGTGTGAGGGAGAGAGCGTGTGTGAGGGAGAGAGCACGTGTGAGGGAGGGAGAGTGTGTGAGGGCGAGAGAGTGTGTGAGGGAGAGAGCGTGTGTGAGGGAGAGAGCGTGTGTGAGGGAGAGAGCGTGTGTGAGGGAGAGAGCGTGTGTGAGGGAGAGAGCGTGTGTGAGGGAGAGAGCGTGTGTGAGGGAGAGAGCGTGTGTGAGGGAGAGAGCGTGTGTGAGGGAGAGAGCGTGTGTGAGGGAGAGTGTGTGAGGGAGAGAGAGTGTGTGAGGGAGAGAGATTGTGTGAGGGAGAGAGCGTGTGAGGGCGAGAGCGTGTGTGAGGGAGAGAACGTTTGTGAGGGAGAGAGCGTGTGTGAGGGAGCGAGAGTGTGTGAGGGAGGGAGAGTGTTTGTGGGCGAGAGAGTGTGTGAGGGAGAGAGATTGAGAGGGAGAGAGCGTGTGTGAGGGAGAGAGCGTGTGTGAGGGAGAGAGCGTGTGTAAGGGAGAGAGTGTGTGAGGGAGAGAGCACGTGAGGGAGAGAGAGCGCGTGAGGGAGAGAGAGTGTGTGAGGGAGAGAGTGTGTGAGGGAGAGAGATTGTGTGAGGGGTGAGCGTGTGTGAGGGAGAGAGAGTGTGTAAGGGGGAGAGAGTGTGTGAGGGAGAGAGAGTGTGTGAGGGGGAGAGAGTGTGTGAGGGAGAGAGCGTATGTGAGGGGTGAGCGTGTGTGAGGGAGAGAGTGTGTAAGGGGGAGAGAGTGTGTGAGGGAGAGAGCGTGTGTGAGGGGGAGAGAGTGTGAGGGGGAGAGAATGTGTGAGGGGGAGGGAGGCCTTGATGTTGAGAATAGCTTGGAGGCTGGTGGTTTTAGAGCATGTGGTCGAAAGCTTGAGGTAGATTTTTTGTTGTGATGTTTCTGATTTTTCCAGTTTGACTCCTTGAATAACTTTCATTTGATAAGTGAGCAGGAGCAGTGAGTGAAGCAAATCAAGTGCTGGGATACCTGAATATTGAAAGGTCAATTTTGAGTTAATCTTGCCACTATATAAATAATTAGTGTGAGTGAATTTAGAATACTGTCTATAGTTCCATTCGCCATTGTACAGAAAAATGTTGCACTTATTGGCAGCATACAGAAGAGTGTTTAAAATGATTGAGGAAATGGAGGAATTGGATTAGAGGCCCAATTATGTAAATTGGCCATGTCCTGTCTGGAAAAAAACAACGTGGTCATTTAGGATTCGAAAGGCAGTTAGATAATGTCAGACATGATGGGCTGTTTTACTTTGACCAGAGCAGGAGAACTAGAGGACATAATCTCTGCTTGAAGGGAGAATGTAGGAGATCTCATTTTCTAAGAAGAGTTGAAGTACGGGGTAGATTTACATTGAGATTATTGCAAAATGCAGTTGGTACAAATTCAGAAATAAAAAAGAAATAAAGGAACAAAGAAAACCCCACTGCGCACTAACGGTCAAGCTTTCTTAAATAGGCACATTTTTGGTAACACCCTCCCTTTGTTTCCCATTGGTTTAGTAATCCTGAGTTGGGACTCCTGATTGGCACACCATCTCGGCATTTTATACCAGCATTTTATGTCAGTATTTTATACCTGGCATTTACCCTCATATCTAACTTACCGGCTGCGTTTGCGTTGTCACATTGTGGTTTTTAAAAGAGGATATGTCACTCTGAAGATTCAATATTTCCCCACAGATAAGAATGGCAGGTTCCACAACCGGAAGTCGGCAGCGTTCTGACTTGTGGGCTTGTCATCTGTGCGCGTCCAATAATACGGTAATTGCTGCGAATTAGTGGCAAGGGCGAGCTACTGTCCAATGAGTGCTAGAGGGCGGAATGTCTGGTCTCAGAGGCTGCAGGCCAGAACTTTAGAGGGGCGGTGTCAGGTGACCAACCAGATGTTCAATCAAATGTATCTATTATATATTATGAAGAATTGTGTATTTTCCACTCTGGCCAGGAAAGTCAATTTAGATTTTAGCTAATTTCAGCAAACCATATCAGTCATCATAGGTGGCAGACATTTAAAACAGTACTAAGTCTCTCACCTTGTTTGGCATTGAGCAGTTGTACATTTATTGCATATTTCCATGCATCCTGTCTGTGCCATTGGAGCGGGAGAGATGTGTTCCAAAAAGGGCAAAGTTGCCCCCAGATTCAGTGAAGACACCTTTGATGCCATGCTGCAGGCAGCTTATGATCAAGATGACCAGCTTATGCTGAGCACTGGGAAAAGGAGGGTCAAGAGGTCATCAAACATTTTCTGTAGCAGTGGCAAGACGTACTGGAGAAACGTTTGCCATATTAAGGCACCCTTAGTGTCACAGCCATCCACTTTATTAAGGCCAGGCCCATCAGAAGTCGCATCGCCATGGTCCCTTAACTCATCATTGCCCTCTCCTCAGAGGATTGGCCTCCATCTGATGTGTCATCATCCTATCCTCTAGATTATCTCCTCTCTGAATGACAATGTTGTGGAATGCACAGCAAACCATGACCATCTCGGATACATGTCAGGGGGAGTAATGTAATGCACCTTCACATCTGTCCAGACATAGGAATCACATCTGGAGGAGATCAATGGTCTGCTCCAGTATTGCCCAGGTGCTGGTGTAGCTCTCAATGTACCTCCTCTCCGTGTCAGGTCTGACCACTCTCACAGGCACCATTGGCCACCTTTTCAATGGAAAATCCTCATCACATGGTATCCATCCTTCCAAAGATTGTGAGCCAGTGAAAAGGTCTGGAGATCCGAAGGATGTATGAGTTGTGACTACTGCCCGGGTACCTGGCACACAACTGCATGACCCACCGATTCTGGTTGCACACTGTCGAGTGGAAGCCCTTTCTGCGGAGCAGCCAGGAGAATCCTGCAGCATTGAACATCCCCGGCTCTATCCATTTGACTTTGGACATCTGAACGAAAGAGATGTAATTCTCAGCCTTTGGAACATTGCACCTGGGAACACCTTGATGCAGTGGTGTACAGCAGGCTGGTTTCCCACTGAGGTCTTCATTAGCTCCTGCAATGAGCCTGTTGAAAAGAAATAAAGTGCCACTGTCATCTTCAATGCCACCGGCACTGGGTGATCCCCAAGGCAAGTTGGATGAGATCGCCGCGAAGAACATCTCACATAGTGATGTCACAGTCCCCCTCGGAAACCTGCTCTGAGCCTCACCAAATTGCAGGATGCTGAATCGCTGCCTGTAACCCTTGGGGCACCATAAGCTCGCCTGCACCTCCAGTGAGGCTTTCTGAACTTCTCCTGATCATCAGGGTCTGGTGCTTCTCTGTCCCTTTCCTGAAGAGCCCAGCATCCTAAGATTCCCTTCTTCCTCTCACCCTATTCCTCCTCCTCAAATGCATCTCTCCTCCTCCTCACTGAAGGCTGTGTCTACAACCGAGATCGTGGTCACCATCTGTCTGTTTTCACCCCTCACTCCTGGGTTACGGACACTAGAATATTCAATTAAAAATCAAAGGACCCCTTTGAATGAGAGGAAATTCCTCCTCGTGAAAAAATATCCAAAATGTCACTCTGCACACTCAATTGAGCAGTCCCTTCAGTCAATAGAGTTTAAACTGCAAAACTGCGACTACTGTCTCAGCTGCTGTTTTAATTCTCGCCCATTCTCCTTAAAAAATAGATTTGCCACCTGTCATAAATCTCACCCTGAAGGTGTATTATTGGGATGAGATGGATAGCTAATTAGTTCTATTACCTTTTAAATTGATATTTTAATAACATGGAATGGTTCCTGACTTTTTGACCCACCCACCTCCTGTATTATTGAAGATTAGTACAATGCTGTAAATGGCACCTGATGTTATCATGCTGCATAATACACTCCACAAAGTGGGTAACATTCCCCATCATGGAGTGTGTTATTCAACTCATTATTGCAGTGGTTAATCTCTGGAACAGGCTTCCTTGGGAGATAATGGAAGCAGATAGTATTGGTTCATCCAAATGCGAATGAGATGGACCCAGTCCAAGAGTAATTTGAGATGAACTTGTGGTTCTCAAAGCTCTCCACCACTGGCGGTTTACCGTACCCCATGTCTGGGTCTGGTGATAAATATTGATTGCTATGATTAGTCAACAATTATTGTGTTGTGCAACTACCAGGATGGTAGGAGACGGACCAGGTGGACCTTGGTCTTCCCTCATCCATTTCTTATTGCATTTAAGTGTTTCCACCTACTAATTCATTGTGTTTTGATTAACCACCACTCATTTTCTTCACTTAGTTGTTAACGTTGTTGTCTCTTCATCAACAATTCAAGTTCATTTTCACAGATGTGTTGAATCATTCTGCTATAAAACAGCAAATTAGATTTTAACTCTGAGTACTTTGGTAAAAATAGTTGAGCTGTTTGAATAATTAATAGGTAATTGGTAATAAAAAGTTGTTCTATAAATTTATTCTGAGTTTACATCATCCGTGCAGCACAAGATCTAGGTTCAAAATGCAGCTGAGGTGAGATATGCCCTCTCCCATTGGATGATTCTGCAGTGACCCTTGAATGCAGTGCACACAGAGGCTAACCTCACGTCCCTTTGATAAAGGGCTTCTAGTCCAGCGCTTGTTCTCCTCCAGGATATTGGATCACATCTTTGTCAGGCAAAGGGAAACCTCCCCTCCTTTTCTCTCCTTGTTATCAGATCATAATAAATATGGCCATTCATCCCATTCAGCCTGCTCCGTCATTCAGTAAGATTATGGCTGATCTCATGGTGGCCTTAACTCCACTTTTTTGTCTGCCTCCAATAACATCTTTGTCAACAAGAAACCTGTCTCTCTCAGCCTTGTATATGGAGTGATCCGGTCTCCACTGTTCTCTGTGGAAAAGAATTCTAAACATTAACAACCCTCTGAGAGATTAAATTCTTCCTCATCTCCCTCTTAATAACAGACCCTTTATTTTCAAACACTGCCCCTATTTCTAGATTCACCCACAAGGGAAACGTACTCTCAGTATCCACCCTGTCAAGTCTTTTAAGAATCTTATATGTTCAATTAAAACTCCTCTCATTCTTCTAAACTCCATTGAGAATAGGCCCAACCTGTCCTCATAAGACAACCTTGTCATCCCAGGAATCGGCCCAGTGAACCATCTCTGAACTGCTTCCAATGCCAGGTATAACCTTCTATAATTAAGGAGATCAAAACTACACATAGTATGCTAGGTGAGGTCTCACTAATGCCCTGTACAACTGTAAGACTTCCCTACTTTTATCCTCCATTCTCTTTGAGACAGCATTCAACTGCCCTTGACATCAAGGCATAAAGATAAACTAATTCCACTGGCTGGAGATTCTGAAACTAGGGGGCATAGTCTAAAAATTAGGGCTAGACCATTCACAAGAGATGTTAAACTTCTTCATTCAAAGGGTGATAGATGTTTGGAACTCTCTCCCACAAACACCAGCTGAAGCTAGATCAGTTGTTAATTTTAAATCTGAGATAGATTTTTGTTGAGCAAAGATATTAAGGGATATGGGCCAAAGGCAGGGATATAGAGTTAGGTCCCAGATCAGCCATTATCTCATTGAATGGTGGGACAGGCTCGAGGGGCTGAATTGCGTACCCCTGTTCCCATGTTCCTAAGGCAGTATTTGGCTGAGTGCGGCATCAAGGAGCCTGAGCAAAAGTCAATGAGAATCAGGGGGGAAACTCTCTGCTGGTTGCAGTCATATCTGGCAGAAAAGAAAATGGTTGTGGTTGTTGGATGTCAATCATTTTAATTCCAGGACATCACCACAGGAGTTCCTCAGGGTGATGTTCAAATCATCTTCAGCTGCTTCCATTATGAACCCAAATGGTGGGATGTTCATTGATGGTTGCACAATCCACACACCTTCCTGACTGGGAAATATATTGCCGTTCCTCCATTGTTGCTCAGTCAAATCTTAGAAATGCCTTCCTAACTGCACAGTGGGTGCACCTACAGCACATGGACTGCAGTGGTTAAAGAAGCCAGCTCACCACCACTTTCTCCAGGGCAATTAGGGTTGGGTAATGAATAATGACCTATCCAGCAATGCACTCTTCCCATGAATATTAAAAAAGATTCAGCTTTTCTATTCTTCTTGCCAAAGTGTACAACATCACATTTTCCTGAATTATTCTCCCTCTATCAGATTTTTGCCCGTCTGTCTAACCTCTCTCTCTCCCTTTGCAGACTCTTTGTATCCTCCCGACAACTTGCTCTCCGACTTAAATTATATATTCTGCAAATTTGGCTACAATACTATTCGGCCCCTTCATCCATGTCACAATATAGATTACAAAGAACAAAGAACAAAGAAATGTACAGCACAGGAACAGGCCCTTCGGCCCTCCAAGCCCGTGCCGACCATACTGCCCGACTAAACTACAATCTTCTACACTTCCTGGGTCCGTATCCTTCTATTCCCATCCTATTCATATATTTGTCAAGATGCCCCTTAAATGTCCCTATCGTCCCTGCTTCCACTACCTCCTCCGGTAGTGAGTTCCAGGCACCCACTACCCTCTGCGTAAAAAACTTGCCTCGTACATCTACTCTAAACCTTGCCCCTCTCACCTTAAACCTATGCCCCCTAGTAATTGACCCCTCTACCCTGGGGAAAAGCCTCTGACTATCCACTCTGTCTATGCCCCTCATAATTTTGTATACCTCTATCAGGTCGCCCCTCAACCTCCTTCGTTCCAGTGAGAACAAACCGAGTTTATTCAATCGCTCCTCATAGCTTATGCCCTCCATACCAGGCAACATTCTGGTAAATCTCTTCTGCACCCTCTCTAAAGCCTCCACATCCTTCTGGTAGTGTGGCGACCAGAATTGAACACTATACTCCAAGTGTGGCCTAACTAAGGTTCTATACAGCTGCAACATGACTTGCCAATTCTTATACTCAATGCCCCGGCCAATGAAGGCAAGCATGCCGTATGCCTTCTTGACTACCTTCTCCACCTGTGTTGCCCCTTTCAATGACCTGTGGACCTGTACTCCTAGATCTCTTTGACTTTCAATACTCTTGAGGGTTCTACCATTCACTGTATATTCCCTACCTGCATTAGCCCTTCCAAAATGCATTACCTCACATTTGTCCGGATTAAACTCCATCTGCCATCTCTCCGCCCAAGTCTCCAGACAATCTAAATCCTGCTGTATCCTCAGACAGTCCTCATCGCTATCCGCAATTCCACCAACCTTTGTGTCGTCTGCAAACTTACTAATCAGACCAGTTACATTTTCCTCCAAATCATTTATATATACTACAAACAGCAAAGGTCCCAACACTGATCCCTGTGGAACACCACTGGTCACAGCCCTCCAATTAGAAAAGCATCCCTCCATTGCTACCCTCTGCCTTCTATGTCCTAGCCAGTTCTGTATCCACCTTGCCAGTTCAACCCTGATCCCGTGTGACTTCACCTTTTGTACTAGTCTACCATGAGGGACCTTGTCAAAGGCCTTACTGAAGTCCATATAGACAACATCTACTGCCCTACCTGCATCAATCATCTTAGTGACCTCCTCGAAAAACTCTATCAAGTTAGTGAGACACGACCTCCCCTTCACAAAACCGTGCTGCCTCTCACTAATACGTCCATTTGCTTCCAAATGGGAGTAGATCCTGTCTCGAAGGATTCTCTCCAGTAATTTCCCTACCACTGAAGTAAGGCTCACCGGCCTGTAGTTCCCGGGATTATCCTTGCTACCCTTCTTAAACAGAGGAACAACATTGGCTATTCTCCAGTCCTCCGGGACATCCCCTGAAGACAGCGAGGTCCAAAGATTTCTGTCAAGGCCTCAGCAATTTCCTCTCCAGCCTCCTTCAGTATTCTGGGGTAGATCCCATCAGGCCCTGGGGACTTATCTACCTTAATATTTTTTAAGACACCCAACACCTCGTCTTTTTGGATCACAATGTGACCCAGGCTATCTACACCCCCTTCTCCAGACTCAACATCTACCAATTCCTTCTCTTTGGTGAATACTGATGCAAAGTATTCATTTAGTACCTCGCCCATTTCCTCTGGCTCCACACATAGATTCCCTTGCCTATCCTTCAGTGGGCCAACCCTTTCCCTGGCTACCCTCTTGCTTTTTATGTACGTGTAAAAAGCCTTGGGATTTTCCTTAACCCTATTTGCCAATGACTTTTCATGACCCCTTCTAGCCCTCCTGACTCCTTGCTTAAGTTCCTTCCTACTTTCCTTATATGCCACACAGGCTTCGTCTGTTCCCAGCCTTTTAGCCCTGACAAATGCCTCCTTTTTCTTTTTGACGAGGCCTACAATATCACTCGTTATCCAAGGTTCCCGAAAATTGCCGTATTTATCTTTCTTCCTCACAGGAACATGCCTGTCCTGTATTCCTTTCAACTGACACTTGAAAGCCTCCCACATGTCAGATGTTGATTTGCCCTCAAACATCCGCCCCCAATCTATGTTCTTCAGTTCCCGCCTAATATTGTTATAATTAGCCTTCCCCCAATTTAGCACATTCATCCTCGGACCACTCTTATCCTTGTCCACCAGTACTTTAAAACTTACTGAATTGTGGTCACTGTTACCGAAATGCTCCCCTACTGAAACATCTACCACCTGGCCGGGCTCATTCCCCAATACCAGGTCCAGTACCGCCCCTTCCCTAGTTGGACTGTTTACATATTGTTTTAAGAAGCCCTCCTGGATGCTCCTTACAAACTCCGCCCCGTCTAAGCCCCTGGCACTAAGTGAGTCCCAGTCAATATTGGGGAAGTTGAAGTCTCCCATCACCACAACCCTGTTGTTTTTACTCTTTTCCAAAATCTGTCTACCTATCTGCTCCTCTATCTCCCGCTGGCTGTTGGGAGGCCTGTAGTATACCCCCAACATTGTGACTGCACCCTTCTTATTCCTGATCTCTACCCATATAGCCTCACTGCCCTCTGAGGTGTCCTCTCGCAGTATAGCTGTGATATTCTCCCGAACAAGTAGCGCAACTCCGCCTCCCCTTTTACATCCCCCTCTATCCCGCCTGAAACATCTAAATCCTTGAACGTTTAGCTGCCAATCCTGCCCTTCCCTCAACCAGGTCTCTGTAATGGCAACAACATCATAGTTCCAAGTAGTAATCCAAGCTCTAAGTTCATCTGCCTTACCCGTAATTCTCCTTGCATTAAAACATATGCACTTCAGGCCACCAGACCCGCTGTGTTCAGCAACTTTTCCCCGTCTGCTCTGCCTCAGAGCCACACTGTCCCTATTCCCTAGTTCTCCCTCAATGCTCTCACCTTCTGACCTATTGCTCCCGTGCCCACCCCCCTGCCATACTAGTTTAAACCCCTTACAAAGAACAAAGAAATGTACAGCACAGGAACAGGCCCTTCGGCCCTCCAAGCCCGTGCCGACCATGCTGCCCGACTAAACTACAATCTTCTACACTTCCTGGGTCCGTATCCTTCTATTCCCATCCTATTCATGTATTTGTCAAGATGCCCCTTAAATGTCACTACCGTACTGCTTCCACCACCTCCTCCGGTAGCGAGTTCCAGGCACCCACTACCCTCTGCGTAAAAAACTTGCCTCGTACATCTACTCTAAACCTTGCCCCTCTCACCTTAAACCTATGCCCCCTAGTAATTGAACCCTCTACCCTGGGGAAAAGCCTCTGACTATCCACTCTGTCTATGCCCCTCATAATTTTGTATACCTCTATCAGGTCTCCCCTCAACCTCCTTCGTTCCAGTGAGAACAAACCAAGTTTATTCAACCGCTCCTCATAGCTAATGCCCTCCATACCAGGCAACATTCTGGTAAATCTCTTCTGCACCCTCTCTAAAGCCTCCACATCCTTCTGGTAGTGTGGCGACCAGAATTGAACACTATACTCCAAGTGTGGCCTAACTAAGGTTCTATACAGCTGCAACATGACTTGCCAATTCTTATACTCAATGCCCCGGCCAATGAAGGCAAGCATGCCGTATGCCTTCTTGACTACCTTCTCCCCTTGTGTTGCCCCTTTCAATGACCTGTGGACCTGTACTCCTAGATCTCTTTGACTTTCAATACTCTTGAGGGTTCTACCATTCACTGTATATTCCCTACCTGCATTAGACCTTCCAAAATGCATTACCTCACATTTGTCCGGATTAAACTCCATCTGCCATCTCTCCGCCCAAGTCTCCAAACAATCTAAATCCTGCTGTATCCTCCGACAGTCCTCATCGCTATCCGCAATTCCACCAACCTTTGTGTCGTCTGCAAACTTACTAATCAGACCAGTTACATTTTCCTCCAAATCATTTATATATACTACAAAGAGCAAAGGTCCCAGCACTGATCCCTGTGGAACACCACTGGTCACAGCCCTCCAATGAGAAAAGCATTCTTCCATTGCTACTCTCTGCCTTCTATGGCCTAGCCAGTTCTGTATCCACCTTGCCAGCTCACCCCTGATCCCGTGTGACTTCACCTTTTGTACTAGTCCACCATGAGGGACCTTGTCAAAGGCCTTACTGAAGTCCATATAGACAACATCCACTGCCCTACCTGCATCAATCATCTTAGTGACCTCCTCGAAAAACTCTATTAAGTTAGTGAGACACGACCTCCCCTTCACAAAACCGTGCTGCCTCTCACTAATACGTCCATTTGCTTCCAAATGGGAGTAGATCCTGTCTCGAAGAATTCTCTCCAGTAATTTCCCTACCACTGAAGTAAGGCTCACCGGCCTGTAGTTCCCGGGATTATCCTTGCTACCCTTCTTAAACAGAGGAACAACATTGGCTATTCTCCAGTCCTCCGGGACATCCCCTGAAGACAGCGAGGATCCAAAGATTTCTGTCAAGGCCCCAGCAATTTCCTCTCCAGCCTCCTTCAGTATTCTGGGGTAGATCCCATCAGGCCCTGGGGACTTATCTACCTTAATATTTTTTAAGACACCCAACACCTCGTCTTTTTGGATCACAATGTGACCCAGGCTATCTACACCCCCTTCTCCAGACTCAACATCTACCAATTCCTTCTCTTTGGTGAATACTGTTGCAAAGTATTCATTTAGTACCTCGCCCATTTCCTCTGGTTCCACACATAGATTCCCTTGCCTATCCTTCAGTGGGCCAACCCTTTCCCTGGCTACCCTCTTGCTTTTTATGTACGTGTAAAAAGCCTTGGGATTTTCCTTAACTCTATTTGCCAATGACTTTTCGTGACCCCTTCTAGCCCTCCTGACTCCTTGCTTAAGTTCCTTCCTACTTTCCTTATATTCCACGCAGGCTTCGTCTGTTCCCAGCCTTTTAGCCCTGACAAATGCCTCCTTTTTCTTTTTGACGAGGCCTACAATATCACTCGTCATCCAAGGTTCCCGAAAATTGCCGTATTTATCCTTCTTCCTCACAGGAACATGCCGGTCCTGTATTCCTTTCAACTGCCACTTGAAAGCCTCCCACATGTCAGATGTTGATTTGCCCTCAAACATCCGCCCCCAATCTATGTTCTTCAGTTCCCGCCTAATATTGTTATAATTAGCCTTCGTATTACAGTACGAAGTCTTACAACACCAGATTAAAGTCCAACAGGTTTGTTTCGATGTCACTAGCTTTCGGAGCGCTGCTCCTTCCTCAGGTGAATGAAGAGGTATGTTCCAGAAACATATATATAGACAAATTCAAAGATGCCAAACCATGCTAGGAATGCGAGCATTAGCAGGTGATTAAATCTTTACAGATCCAGAGATGGGGTAACCCCAGGTTAAAGAGGTGTGAATTGTATCAAGTCAGGACAGTTGGTAGGATTTCGCAGGCCAGATGGTGGGGGATGAATGTAATGCGACATGAATCCCAGGTCCCGGTTGAGGCCACACTCATGTGTGCGGAACTTGGCTATAAGTTTCTGCTCGGCGATTCTGCGTTGTCGCGCGTCCTGAAGGCCGCCTTGGAGAACGCTTACCCAGAGATCAGAGGCTGAATGCCCTTGACTGCTGAAGTGTTCCCCGACTGGAAGGGAACATTCCTGCCTGGTGATTGTTGCGCGATGTCCGTTCATTCGTTGTCGCAGCGTCTGCATGGTCTCGCCAATGTACCATGCTTCGGGACATCCTTTCCTGCAGCGTATGAGGTAGACAACGTTGGCCGAGTCGCACGAGTATGTACCGCGTACCTGGTGGGTGGTGTTCCCACGTGTAATAGTGGTATCCATGTCGATGATCTGGCACGTCTTGCAGAGATTGCCATGGCAGGGTTGTGTGGTGTCGTGGTCACTGTTCTGAAGACTGGGTAGTTTGCTGCAAACAATGGTTCGTTTGAGGTTGCGCGGTTGTTTGAAGGCAAGTAGTGGGGGTGTGGGGATGACCTTGGCAAGATGTTCATCGTCATCAATGACGTGTTGAAGGCTGTGAAGAAGATGACGTAGTTTCTCCGCTCCGGGGAAGTACTGGACGACGAAGGGTATTCTGTCGGTTGTGTCCCATGTTTGTCTTCTGAGGAGGTCGGTGCGGTTTTTCGCTGTGGCGCGTTGGAACTGTCGCTCGATGAGTCGAGTGCCATATCCCGTTCGTACGAGGGCATCTTTCAACGTCTGTAGATGTCTGTTACGCTCCTCCTCGTCTGAGCAGATCCTGTGTATACGGAGCGTTTGTCCACAGGGGATGGCTTCTTTAATGTGTTTAGGGTGGAAGCTGGAGAAGTGGAGCATCATGAGGTTATCTGTGGGTTTGCGGTAAAGCGAAGTGCTGAGGTGACCGTCCTTGATGGAGACGAGTGTGTCCAAGAATGCAACTGATTTTGGAGAGTAGTCCATGGTGAGTCTGATGGTTGGATGGAACTTATTAATGTCATCGTGTCGTCGTTTCAGTGATTCTTTGCCGTGGGTCCAAAGGAAAAAAATGTCATCGATGTATCTGGTGTATAATGTCAGTTGAAGGTCCTGTGCGGTGAGTAGGTCCTGTTCAAACTTGTGCATGAAGATGTTGGCGTATTGGGGTGCGAATTTGGTCCCCATGGCTGTTCCGTGCGTCTGGATGAAGAACTTGTTGTCGAAGGTGATGACGTTGTGATCCAGAATGAAGTGGATGAGTTGCAGAATTGCGTCTGGAGATTGGCAGTTGTCGGTGTTGAGTACTGAGGCTGTTGCAGCAATGCCGTCGTCATGGGGGATGCTGGTGTAGAGTGCCGAGACGTCCATTGTGACGAGGAATGTTCCTGGTTCAACTGGTCCATGGGTGCTGAGTTTCTGTAGGAAGTCCGTCGTGTCGCGACAGAAGCTGGGTGTACCTTGTACGATGGGTTTCAAGATGCCCTCGATGTAGCCAGAGAGGTTCTCACACAGGGTCCCATTGCCTGAAACGATAGGGCGGCCTGGTGTGTTGGCCTTATGTATTTTCGGGAGGCAGTAGAGATCTCCAATGCGGGGAGTACGTGGGATGAGAGCACGTAGGGTGCTCTGAAGATCTGGATCCAAGGTCTTGATCAGTCTGTTAAGTTGGCGGATGTGTTCCTTGGTCGGATCTGCGGGTAACTGTCTATAGTGTTCTTGGTTGTTCAGTTGTCGGTATACTTCTTTGCAGTAGTCCGTTCTGTTCAGTACGACAGTGGCCCCCCCTTTGTCTGCTGGTTTGATGACAGTGCTGCGGTTGGTCTTGAGAGCGTGGATGGCATTGCGTTGTGCTTGGGTGACGTTCGGGGCTGTCTTGTGAATGCGACTGATGAATCTGGCATTGACGCGACTCCTGACGGCTTGAGCATACATGTCGAGTCTAAGGCAGCGGCCTTCCGGAGGGGTCCAATTCGACTCTTTCCTCTTCGGTTGCCGCACCGCAGATCTCTCGGTCTGCTGTTCCGGTTCATTGATAGTGTTCATTGAACCAATTAATAAGTTCCATCCAACCATCTGACTCACCATGGACTACTCTCCAAAATCAGTTACATTCTTGGACACACTCGTCTCCATCAAGGACAGTCACCTCAGCACTTCGCTTTACCGCAAACCCACGGATAACCTCATGATGCTCCACTTCTCCAGCTTCCACCCTAAACACACTAAAGAAGCCATCCCCTATGGACAAGCGCTCCGTATACACAGGATCTGCTCAAACGAGGAGGAGCGTAACAGACATCTACAGACGTTGAAAGATGCCCTCGTACGAACGGGATATGGCACTCGACTCATCGAGCGACAGTTCCAACGCGCCACAGCGAAAAACCGCACCGACCTCCTCAGAAGACAAACATGGGACACAACCGACAGAATACCCTTCGTCGTCCAGTACTTCCCCGGAGCGGAGAAACTACGTCATCTTCTTCACAGCCTTCAACACGTCATTGATGACGATGAACATCTTGCCGAGGTCATCCCCACACCCCCACTACTTGCCTTCAAACAACCGCGCAACCTCAAACGAACCATTGTTTGCAGCAAACTACCCAGTCTTCAGAACAGTGACCACGACACCACACAACCCTGCCATGGTAATCTCTGCAAGACGTGCCAGATCATCGACATGGATACCACTATTACACGTGAGAACACCACCCACCAGGTACGCGGTATATACTCGTGCGACTCGGCCAACGTTGTCTACCTCATACGCTGCAGGAAAGGATGTCCCGAAGCGTGGTACATTGGCGAGACCATGCAGACGCTGCGACAACGAATGAACGGACATCGCGCAACAATCACCAGGCAGGAATGTTCCCTTCCAGTCGGGGAACACTTCAGCAGTCAAGGGCATTCAGCCTCTGATCTCCGGGTAAGCGTTCTCCAAGGCGGCCTTCAGGACGCGCGACAACGCAGAATCGCCGAGCAGAAACTTATAGCCAAGTTCCGCACACATGAGTGCGGCCTCAACCGGGACCTGGGATTCATGTCGCATTACATTCATCCCCCACCATCTGGCCTGCGAAATCCTACCAACTGTCCTGGCTTGGTACAATTCACACCTCTTTAACCTGGGGTTACCCCATCTCTGGATCTGTAAAGATTTAATCACCTGCTAATGGTCGCATTCCTAGCATTGTTTGGCATCTTTGAATTTGTCTATATATGTGTTTCTGGAACAGACCTCTTCATTCACCTGAGGAAGGAGCAGCGCTCCGAAAGCTAGTGACATCGAAACAAACCTGTTGGACTTTAACCTGGTGGTGTAAGACTTCGTACTGTGCTCACCCCAGTCCAACGCCGGCATCTCCACATCACAATATAGATTGTTGATAGTTGAAGGCCCAGCACTGTTCACTGTTGCACTCAACTTGTTAAGAGTTTGCCAATCTGGAAATGATTTGTTTGTCCATTACAGTTTCCTCTAAAGTAGCCAATCTTCTATCCACGCTAATATATCAGCCCAACACGATACGCTCTTAACTTGTGCAGTAACCTTTTATATTCTGTTTATAAACTCTCCACCACATCCTTATGGATGTCAGTTCACAGCACAAAATGATTCAAATTTGATGTCTCCAAAGTAGTTTTTAGAATGAGGATGTGTGGATATTCCCTAATGACGGAAGGTAGTCAGTACTCAAGAGTGTTAAAAGAGCTGTAACCTATCAGTAATCTCATTGTCAGTACTAAAAATGAAACCGTTTGTGATATCCAGGCTGGAAGCATGATTGGGACTTAAATGAGCAACTAACCCTGAGAAACTATTGTGTTGTGTGACTCTGTGCAATAGAAAATAAATGTCTTTCAGGTTTGTTAACTTTTGATTTAAAAGCATTATGTCAGTGAATTTCCAGCACAGACAGGGTGGGGAAGGATCTTCCATGGGACTGGCGAGCACCGTTACAGCACAGGTCCTCACTTCCAGTCTTCTATCTCTAACAGAGAAGGATACGAGCAGGAGATGCATGGGATCATCACTACCTAATAATAAGTTTCACTCTAAGTCACAGGGTTTTCTGACTTGGACACGTATCACAGCCCCTTCTACATTGCTGGAATTCCCTAACAGAATTGTGATAGCACCATCATTAAAAAGAATGGATGAATCACGAAGGCCCAACACCCACCTAGGGAATAAAGGATTGGATAATAAATTAATAAATGCCACCAGCATATCTATATTTTTATGAAGTGGCGGGTGATTTTAAGTGTGTACCCTCCATACGAGCAGCTGCGTATGCATCGTTAACCAAAAGAGGCCGAGGTTTGTGTGATGTGCACAAATACTTTCAGCTGTGCAGCTTGGAGGGAACATTGCTTGCCACTAAAAACAAATCTTAGTGTTGTAGATGTTTACAGCATGGCAACAGTCCCTTCAGCCCAACTTGTCCATGCCGCCCAGTTTTTACCACTAAGCTAATCCCAATTGCCCGCATTTACCCATATCCCTCTACACCCATCTTTCCCATATAACTGTCTAAATCCTTTTTAAAAGACAAAATTGTACCCATCCCTACTACTGCCTCTGGCAACTCGTTCCAGACAATTATCACCCTCTGTGCAAATAAATTGCCCCTCTGAACCCTTTTGTATCTCTCTCCTCTCACCTTAAACCTCTGCCCTCTCGACATTCAAGTAAAATAACAATAGTGCTCAGCTCCTACACTGCTGGGTCATTAACAACACACAAACACGGCCTAAGGATGCATCTGAGTGGTCATGGATGCTAAACCTATCATCCTCGGGTACAGTTTGATGAGCACAAGGAGTTTTCTGCAATATAGCTTTGGCAGTAGTACTATTCTTCTGACATGAATCAAGGCAATGACTGCTAGACTGTTTCTTCATGTGGAATAACAAAGCTAAATCTGGCCTTATTTCCTCCTTAATATTCAGATGTCCAAATTTCAGGAGATTCCTCTGGATAGTGGTTAGCACTGTTGTTTCACAGTGCTAGAGTCCCAAGTTCGATTCCGGCTTGGGTCACTGTCTGTGCGGAGTCTGCATGTTCTCCCCGTGTCTGGGTGGGTTTCCTCCGGGTGCTCCAGTTTCCTCCCACAAGTCCCGAAAGACGTGCTGTTAGGTGAATTGGACATTCTGAATTTTCCTTCTGTGTACCCGAACAGGCTTGAACAACAGGGGCGGGATTCTCCAATCCCGAGGCAGAGTGTCCACGCTGTCGTAAACGCCGTTGCGTTTTACGACGGCATGAACGGGCCGCTCCCAGGACTAATTCTGGTCCCTACAGGGGGCCAGCATGTCGCTGGAGCGGTTCACGCCGCTCCAGCTGCCGATCCCGGCGAGAACTGTGCGCCGTGGGATCCACGCATGCGCAGTTGCGCTGGCGCCAATGAGGACATGCGCAGTGACCTTCTTCAACACGCCGGCCCCAATGCAACATGGCGCAGGACTACAGGGGCCAGCGTGTAGAATAGGAGGCCCCCAAACACAGAGGCCGGCCCGCCGATCGGTGGTCGCCGATCGCGGGCCAGGCCACATCGGAGGTGTCGTCCCCCCCCACCCCCACACACACACAGGCCGCCATCGACCCTTCAACGCCGAGGTCCCGCTGGCTCAGAGCAGGTTAGAATGGCACCGGCGGGACTCGGCTTTTTTCTTACGGTCGCTCGGCCCATCCGGGCTGGAGAATCGGCGGGCCGGCCGCGGGGTGGCATGGCCCGGTCGCGGGGTGGCATGGCCCGGTCGTGGGGTGGCATGGCCGGCCGCGGGGTGGCATGGCCCGGTCGCGGGGTGGCATGGCCCGGCCGCGGGGTGGCATGGCCCGGTCGCGGGGTGGCATGGCCCGGCCGCGGGGATTCTCCGGCCCGGCCCAGGGAGAATCCCGCCCCCTATCTTTTCTAATGCACAGAGACGTGAATGCCTATGACTATGCAAAGTGTTGCTCATCTTTGACTGCTTCAGAGTAAAATAATTATCTATATTGATCCAATTCCAAAATTCTTTCCAGCCCTAATCATAGTAACTGTTTTGTGAATTTGTTCATGTGTGATATGTAAACACTGTCCTGTTTGTGTTTGTGTTTTCTCATATTTCCTTCCATACATATAGTCACTAAAAGACGCAAAGCCCATCTGCGGCGGCTGGACAGGAGGTGGACTTTGGGAGGAATGTGTAACCGCCAACAAAGCCCAGGTGATGAAAGCCCTGTGCCCTCTTGGCATGTTTTATTTTCTGAATGCAGGGAAAGAGAGGTGGTGTAAGATTAAATAACCTGCACTCTCCACAAAATTCAGTTTAAAAGGAGGATATGCCAACTTCTGAGGCAGCTGGGTATGTCTTTATGGCTTATGTTTGCGTATGTGTTACTCCAAGCAGATTTTGGTATTTCTGATGTCTTTTCACTAAATACGAAAGGGAATGGAAGTGGAGGCCATCGAGCCGCTCGAGCCTGCTCTGTCATTCTAAAAGATCATGGCTCACCTGTTTGTGTTTCCAGTTCCAGATTCCTATCTATGCCTCATAACCTTTTGTTATTTCTTTGCCAAAGAAGAATCTTATCTACCTCTGCAGTAAAAGTATTCCATGACCCTTCTTCCACCACCTTCCAAAGCACAGCCCTCAGAGAGAAAGATACTTTTCCTTATCTCTGTTCTGTATTGCCGATGCTGTACTTTAAAACAGTTCCCCCTAGTTTTGGACTCGCCCACAAGAGGAAGCATCCTTTATATACTCACCTTGACAAGACCATTCTGGATATTAGATACTTCAAACAGGTCACCCCTTAGTCTTGTAAATTCCAGTAGAACAAGCCCAGTTTGTCGCACTTATCCTCATAAGACAACCCTTTCATTCCAAATTTCAATCTAGTAAACATCCTCTGAGCCCCTATAATGCTTTTACATCATTAAATAAGGAGATTAAAACTGCACAGAGCATTCCAGATGTGGTCTCACCAATGCTATGTATAACTGAATCCTCCCGTAATAAAGGATAACATTTGATTAGATTTCTGGATTACATGCTGTACCTGCGCACTAACCTTTTGTGACACACATACTAGGACAGCTAGATCGCAGGGATCTGTGCTAGGACCCCAACTGTTCACATTATATATTAATGATTTGGATGCGGGAACTACATGTATTTGTAGTACAGGGTACAGTGACTGAGGGGAGCTCAGTTAATAGGACCAGGAATACTAAAAGAAATAAAACGGGAAGTGAAAACATTAATGGTAAGTGACGCGGCAGGTTGTTACAGGAAGATATGGGTTCAACGACAAGGAAAATTAGGAGAAAGGTTAAGAGGAAATATAACTTAGGAGAGGTTACTGATCGAGGTGTTAAGATTCAGAACAGAGGTAAAAAAGCCAACATAAGTGTACTTTACCTGAATGCTCATAGTATTCGGAATAAGGTAAATGAGTTGATGGCGCAAATCATCGTGAATGACTATGATTTAGTGGCCATTACTGAAACATGGTTGAAGGATGGTCACGACTGGGAGTTAAATATCAGAGGGTATCAAACTTTTCGGAAGGACAGAGTGGATGGTAAGGGAGGTGGTGTAGCTCTGTTATTTAAGGATGACATCCGGGCAACAGTAAGGGATGACATCGGTGCTATGGAGGATAAGGTTGAATACATTTGGGTGGAAATCAGGAATAGTAAGGCGAAAAAGTCACTGATAGGAGTAATCTATAGGCCACCAAATAGTAACATTATGGTGGGGCAGGCAAAAAACAAAGAAATAACAGATGCATGTAGAAATGGTACAGCAGTTATCATGGGGGATTTTAATCTACATGTCGATTGGTTTAACCAGAACAAAGAACAAAGAAATGTACAGCACAGGAACAGGCCCTTCGGCCCTCCAAGCCCGTGCCGACCATGCTGCCCGACTAAACTACAATCTTCTACACTTCCTGGGTCCGTATCCCTCTATTCCCATCCTATTCATGTATTTGTCAAGATGCCCCTTAAATGTCACTATCGTCCCTGCTTCCACCACCTCCTCCGGTAGCGAGTTCCAGGCACCCACTACCCTCTGCGTAAAAAACTTGCCTCGTACATCTACTCTAAACCTTGCCCCTCTCACCTTAAACCTATGCCCCCTAGTAATTGACCCCTCTACCCTGGGGAAAAGCCTCTGACTATCCACTCTGTCTATGCCCCTCATAATTTTGTATACCTCTATCAGGTCTCCCCTCAACCTCCTTCGTTCCAGTGAGAACAAACCAAGTTTATTCAACCGCTCCTCATAGCTAATGCCCTCCATACCAGGCAACATTCTGGTAAATCTCTTCTGCACCCTCTCTAAAGCCTCCACATCCTTCTGGTAGTGTGTCGACCAGAATTGAACACTATACTCCAAGTGTGGCCTAACTAAGGTTCTATACAGCTGCAACATGACTTGCCAATTCTTATACTCAATGCCACGGCCAATGAAGGCAAGCATGCCGTATGCCTTCTTGACTACCTTCTCCACCTGTGTTGCCTCTTTCAATGACCTGTGGAACTGTACTCCTAGATCTCTTTGACTTTCAATACTCTTGAGGGTTCTACCATTCACTGTATATTCCCTACCTGCATTAGACCTTCTAAAATGCATTACCTCACATTTGTCCGGATTAAACTCCATCTGCCATCTCTCCGCCCAAGTCTCCAAACAATCTAAATCCTGCTGTATCCTCTGACAGTCCTCATCGCTATCCGCAATTCCACCAACCTTTGTGTCGTCTGCAAACTTACTAATCAGACCAGTTCTGTATAGAACCTTAGTTAGGCCACACTTGGAGTATTGTGTTCAATTCTGGTCGCCACACTACCAGAAGGATGTGGAGGCTTTAGAGAGGGTGCAGAAGAGATTTACCAGAATGTTGCCTGGTATGGAGGGCATTAGCTATGAGGAGCGGTTGAATAAACTTGGTTTGTTCTCACTGGAACAAAGGAGGTTGAGGGGAGACCTGATCGAGGTATACAAAATTATGAGGGGCATAGACAGAGTGGATAGTCAGAGGCTTTTCCCCAGGGTAGAGGGGTCAATTGCTAGGTGGCATAGGTTTAAGGTGAGAGGGGCAAGGTTTAGAGTAGATGTACGAGGCAAGTTTTTTACGCAGAGGGTAGTGGGTGCCTGGAACTCGCTATCGGAGGAGGTAGTGGAAGCAGGGACGATAGGGACATTTAAGGGGCATCTTGACAAATATATGAATAGGATGGGAATAGAAGGATACGGACCCAGGAAGTGTAGAAGATTGTAGTTTAGTCGGGCAGCATGGTCGGCACGGGCTTGGAGGGCCGAAGGGCCTGTTCCTGTGCTGTACATGTCTTTGTTCTTTGTTGTTCTAGTTACATTTTCCTCCAAATCATTTATATATACTACAAAGAGCAAAGGTCCCAGCACTGATCCCTGTGGAACACCATTGGTCACAGCTCTCCAATTAGAAAAGCATCCTTCCATTGCTACTCTCTGCCTTCTATTACCTAGCCAGTTCCGTATCCACCTTGCCAGCTCACCCCTGATCCCGTGTGACTTCACCTTTTGTACTAGTCTACCATGAGGGACCTTGTCAAAGAACAAAGAACAAAGAAATGTACAGCACAGGAACAGGCCCTTCGGCCCTCCAAGCCCGTGCCGACCATACTGCCCGACTAAACTACAATCTTCTACACTTCCTGGGTCCGTATCCTTCTATTCCCATTCTATTCATATATTTGTCAAGATGCCCCTTAAATGTCCCTATCGTCCCTGCTTCCACTACCTCCTCCGGTAGCGAGTTCCAGGTACCCACTACCCTCTGCGTAAAAAACTTGCCTCGTACATCTACTCTAAACCTTGCCCCTCTCACCTTAAACCTATGCCCCCTAGTAATTGACCCCTCTACCCTGGGGAAAAGCCTCTGACTATCCACTCTGTCTATGCCCCTCATAATTTTGTATACCTCTATCAGGTCGCCCCTCAACCTCCTTCGTTCCAGTGAAAACAAACCGAGTTTATTCAATCGCTCCTCATAGCTTATGCCCTCCATACCAGGCAACATTCTGGTAAATCTCTTCTGCACCCTCTCTAAAGCCTCCACATCCTTCTGGTAGTGTGGCGACCAGAATTGAACACTATACTCCAAGTGTGGCCTAACTAAGGTTCTGTACAGCTGCAACATGACTTGCCAATTCTTATACTCAATGCCCCGGCCAATGAAGGCAAGCATGCCGTATGCCTTCTTGACTACCTTCTCCACCTGTGTTGCCCCTTTCAATGACCTGTGGACCTGTACTCCTAGATCTCTTTGACTTTCAATACTCTTGAGGGTTCTACCATTCACTGTATATTCCCTACCTGCATTAGACCTTCCAAAATGCATTACCTCACATTTGTCCGGATTAAACTCCATCTGCCATCTCTCCGCCCAAGTCTCCAGACAGTCTAAATCCTGCTGTATCCTCAGACAGTCCTCATCGCTATCCGCAATTCCACCAACCTTTGTGTCATCTGCAAACTTACTAATCAGACCAGTTACATTTTCCTCCAAATCATTTATATATACTACAAAGAGCAAAGGTCCCAGCACTGATCCCTGTGGAACACCACTGGTCACAGCCCTCCAATTAGAAAAGCATCCCTCCATTGCTACCCTCTGCCTTCTATGGCCTAGCCAGTTCTGTATCCACCTTGCCAGTTCACCCCTGATCCCGTGTGACTTCACCTTTTGTACTAGTCTACCATGAGGGACCTTGTCAAAGGCCTTACTGAAGTCCATATAGACAACATCTACTGCCCTACCTGCATCAATCATCTTAGTGACCTCCTCGAAAAACTCTATCAAGTTAGTGAGACACGACCTCCCCTTCACAAAACCGTGCTGCCTCTCACTAATACGTCCATTTGCTTCCAAATGGGAGTAGATCCTGTCTCTAAGAATTCTCTCCAGTAATTTCCCTACCACTGAAGTAAGGCTCACCGGCCTGTAGTTCCCAGGATTATCCTTGCTACCCTTCTTAAACAGAGGAACAACATTGGCTATTCTCCAGTCCTCCGGGACATCCCCTGAAGACAGCGAGGATCCAAAGATTTCTGTCAAGGCCTCAGCAATTTCCTCTCCAGCCTCCTTCAGTATTCTGGGGTAGATCCCATCAGGCCCTGGGGACTTATCTACCTTAATATTTTTTAAGACACCCAACACCTCGTCTTTTTGGATCACAATGTGACCCAGGCTATCTACACCCCCTTCTCCAGACTCAACATCTACCAATTCCTTCTCTTTGGTGAATACTGATGCAAAGTATTCATTTAGTACCTCGCCCATTTCCTCTGGCTCCACACATAGATTCCCTTGCCTATCCTTCAGTGGGCCAACCCTTTCCCTGGCTACCCTCTTGCTTTTTATGTACGTGTAAAAAGCCTTGGTTTTTTCCTTAACCCTATTTGCTAATGACTTTTCGTGACCCCTTCTAGCCCTCCTGACTCCTTGCTTAAGTTCCTTCCTACTTTCCTTATATGCCACACAGGCTTCGTCTGTTCCCAGCCTCTTAGCCCTGACAAATGCCTCCTTTTTCTTTTTGACGAGGCCTACAATATCTTTCGTTATCCAAGGTTCCCGAAAATTGCCGTATTTATCCTTCTTCCTCACAGGAACATGCCGGTCCTGAATTCCTTTCAACTGACATTTGAAAGCCTCCCACATGTCAGATGTTGATTTGCCCTCAAACATCCGCCCCCAATCTATGTTCTTCAGTTCCCGCCTAATATTGTTATAATTAGCCTTCCCCCAATTTAGCACATTCATCCTAGGACTACTCTTATCCTTGTCCACCAGTACTTTAAAACTTACTGAATTGTGGTCACTGTTACCGAAATGCTCCCGTACTGAAACATCTCCCACCTGGCCGGGCTCATTCCCCAATACCAGGTCCAGTACCGCCCCTTCCCTAGTTGGACTGTCTACATATTGTTTTAAGAAGCCCTCCTGGATGCTCCTTACAAACTCCGCCCCGTCTAAGCCCCTGGCACTAAGTGAGTCCCAGTCAATATTGGGGAAGTTGAAGTCTCCCATCACCACAACCCTGTTGTTTTTACTCTTCCAAAATCTGTCTACCTATCTGCTCCTCTATCTCCCGCTGGCTGTTGGGAGGCCTGTAGTAAACCCCCAACATTGTGACTGCACCCTTCTTATTCCTGATCTCTACCCATATAGCCTCACTGCCCTCTGAGGTGTCCTCCCGCAGTACAGCTGTGATATTCTCCCGAACCAGTAGCGCAACTCCACCACCCCTTTTACATCCCCCTCTATCCCGCCTGAAACATCTAAATCCTGGAACGTTTAGCTGCCAATCCTGCCCTTTCCTCAACCAGGTCTCTGTAATGGCAACAACATCATAGTTCCAAGTACTAATCCAAGCTCTAAGTTCATCTGCCTTACCCGTAATACTTCTTGCATTAAAACATATGCACTTCAGGCCACCAGACCCGCTGTGTTCAGCAACTTCTCCCTGTCTGCTCTGCCTCAGAGCCCTACTGTCCCTATTCCCTAGTTCTCCCTCAATGCTCTCACCTTCTGACCTATTGCTCCCGTGCCCACCCCCCTGCCATACTAGTTTAAGCCAGGTCGGTCAAGGCAGCGTTGAGGAGGAGTTGATAGAATGTATCCGCGATAGTTTCCTAGAACAGTATGTAATGGAACCTACGAGGGAACAAGTGGTCCTAGATCTGGTCCTGTGTAATGAGACGGGATTGATTCAGGATCTCATAGTTAGGGATCCTCTCGGAAGGAGCGATCACAATATGGTGAATTTAAAATACAGATGGAGGGTGAGAAGGTAAAATCAAGCACTAGTGTTTTGTGCTTAAACAAAGGAGATTACAATGGGATGAGAGAAGAACTAGCTAAGGTAGACTGGGAGCAAAGGCTTTATGGTGAAACAGTTGAGGACCAGTGGAGAACCTTCCAAGTGATTTTTCACAGTGCTCAGCAAAGGTTTATACCAACAAAAAGGAAGGACGGTAAAAAGAGGGAAAATCGACCGTGGATATCTAAGGAAATAAGGGAGAGTATCAAATTGAAGGAAAAAACATACAAAGTAGCAAAGATCAGTGGGAGACTAGAGGATTGGGAAATCTTTAGGGGGCAACAGAAAGCTACTAAAAAAGCTATAAAGAAGAGTAAGATAGATTATGAGAGTAAACTTGCTCAGAATATAAAAACAGATAGTAACAGTTTCTACAAATATATAAAACAAAAAAGAGTGGCTAAGGTAAATATTGGTCCTTTAGAGGATGAGAAGGGAGATTTAATAATGGGAGATGAGGAAATGGCTGAGGAACTGAACAGGATTTTTGGGTCGGTCTTCACAGTGGAAGACACAAATAACATGCCAGTGACTGATGGAAATGAGGCTATGACAGGTGAGGACCTTGAAAGGATTGTTATCACCAAGGAGGTAGTGATGGGCAAGCTAATGGGGCTAAAGGTAGACAAGTCTCCTGGACCTGATGGAATGCATCCCAGAGTGCTAAAAGAGATGGCTAGGGAAATTGCAAACGCACTAGTGATAATTTACCAAAATTCACTAGACTCTGGGGTGGTCCCGGCAGATTGGAAATTAGCAAACGTGACACCACTGTTTAAAAAAGGAGGTAGGCAGAAAACGTGTAATTATAGGCCAGTGAGCTTAACTTCGGTAGTAGGGAAGATGCTGGAATCTATCATCAAGGAAGAAATAGCAAGGCATCTGGATGGAAATTGTCCCATTGGGCAGACGCAGCATGGTTCATAAAGGGCAGGTCTAATTTAGGCCTAACTAATTTAGTGGAATTTTTTGAGAACATTAACAGTGCGGTAGATAACGGGGAGCCAATGGATGTGGTATATCTGGATTTCCAGAAAGCCTTTGACAAGGTGCCACACAAAAGGCTACTGCCTAAGATAACGATGCATGGCATTAAGGGGAAAGTAGTAGCATGGATAGAGGATTGGTTAATTAATAGAAAGCAAAGAGTGGGGATTAATGGGTGTTTCTCTGGTTGGCAATCAGTAGCTAGTGGTGTCCCTCAGGGATCAGTGTTGGGCCCACAACTGTTTACAATTTACATAGATGATTTGGAGTTGGGGACCAAGGGCAATGTGTCTAAGTTTGCAGACGACACTAAGATAAGTGGTAAAGCAAAAGGTGCAGAGGATACTGGAAGTCTGCAGAGGGATTTGGATAGGCTAAGTGAATGGGCTAGGGTCTGGCAGATGGAATACAATGTTGACAAATGTGAGGTTATCCATTTTGGTAGGAATAACAGCAAAAGGGATTATTATTTAAATGATAAAATATTAAAACATGCTGCTGTGCAGAGAGACCTGGGTGTGCTAGTGCATGAGTCGCAAAAAGTTGGTTTACAGGTGCAACAGGTGATTAAGAAGGCAAATGGAATTTTGTCCTTCATTGCTAGAGGGATGGAGTTTAAGACTAGGGAGGTTCTGCTGCAATTGTATAAGGTGTTAGTGAGGCCACACCCGGAGTATTGTGTTCAGTTTTGGTCTCCTTACTTGAGAAAGGACGTACTGGCACTGGAGGGTGTGCAGAGGAGATTCACTAGGTTAATCCCAGAGCTGAAGGGGTTGGATTACGAGGAGAGGTTGAGTAGACTGGGACTGTACTCGTTGGAATTTAGAAGGATGAGGGGGGATCTTATAGAAACATATAAGATTATGAAGGGAATAGACAGGATAGATGCGGGCAGGTTGTTTCCACTGGCGGGTGAAAGCAGAACTAGGGGGCATAGCCTCAAAATAAGGGGAAGTAGATTTAGGACTGAGTTTAGGAGAAACCTCTTCACCCAAAGGGTTGTGAATCTATGGAATTCCTTGCCCAGTGAAGCAGTAGAGGCTCCTTCATTAAATGTTTTTAAGATAAAGATAGATAGTTTTTTGAAGAATAAAGGGATTAAGGGTTATGGTGTTCGGGCCGGAAAGTGAAGCTGAGTCCACAAAAGATCAGCCATGATCTCATTGAATGGTGGAGCAGGCTCGAGGGGCCAGATGGCCTACTCCTGCTCCTAGTTCTTATGTTCTTATGTATTATCTCCAAATTTGCAGATGATACAAAGTTGGGTGGGAGGGTGAGCTGTGAGGAGGATACAGAGATGATTCAATAGGATTTGGACAGGCTGAGTGGGTGGGCACATGCATGGCAGATGCAGTATTATGTGGATAAATGTTAGGTTATCTGCTTCAGTAGCAAAAACAGGAAGGCAGATTATTATTTGAATGGGTGTAAATTGAGAGAGGTGGATACTCAGCGAGACCTTGGTGTCCTCGTGCATCAGTCACTGAAAGTAAGCGCACAGGTACAGCAGGCACTGAAGAAAGCAAATGGTATGTTGGTCTTCATAGCAAGATGATTTGAGTAAAGGAATAGAGATGTTTTACTGTAATTATATAGGGCATTGGTGAGGCCACACCTGGAGTATTGTGAGCAGTTTTGGTGTCCTTATCTGAGGAAGGATGTTCTTGCTATGGAGGGAGAGCAGCGAAGGTTTACCAGACTGATTCCTGGGATGGCGGGACTGTCATATGAGGAGAGACTAAGTCGGTTAGAGTTAAAATCATTGGGGTTTAGAAGAGTGAGAGGGGAGCTCATAGAAACGTATACAATTCTAGCAGGATTAGACAGGGTAGATTCAGAAAGAATGTTCCGGATGGTGGGGGAGTCCAGAACTAGGGATCATAGTTTGGCGATAAGGGGTAAACCTTTTAGGATTGAGGTGAGGAGACTTTTCTTCACCCAGAGAGCGGTGATTCTGTGGAATTCGCTCCCACAGAAAGTAGTTGAGACGAAAATGTTTTGTAATTTCAAGAAGGAATCAGATATAGATCTTGGGGCTAAAGGGATCAAGGGATATGGGGGGAAGGTGGGATCAGGGTATTGAACTTGATGATCAGCCATGATCATAATGAATGGCAGAGCAGGCTCGAAGGGCCGAATGGCCTCCTCCTGCCCCTATTTTATGTTTCTAAAGGCAACAATACCAGTATCTCATCTCCTGCTTGGAGTGTTGTGGACCTGCCATGTTTGTCTGGGCACATTTTCATTTTTTTCTCCCGAAACATTGAAATGCTCTTGGGTTACCTGACAAGCTCTTGTCAGTCTTTTCAGAAATGTGGACAGGTAATCCAACATTCAGGATTTTGTTTTAGAAACTTCCCTTTCATCAACTTTAATGGACCTCATACTTCATGGCTATCGACTAAATCAAATGGACTAAACCCAGTGGAACCCTTCATAATTTTACTAACCTTTGTTTTCTTCCATTTCTTTTTAACTCTCTTTTGCCATTTATTTCTATTTTGTCTTTCTGCATATATATCCCTCGTTCCTTTCCTTTTCTCCCCTTTGCTTCCCCCTTCCCCTCTCTCCCACCCATGTCCCCCCTCCCCCCACATGTACATCTGTCACAGTTTACCCTCTGATCTTAGTTTCTCTGCTGTTTGGCCTTTCACAGCTTTTGTTCTCTCTGGGGACTGCCATTAGACCTCTTTCCCCTTGCTGTCTGTGGCTATGACTCATCTTTCTTACCCCACCCTACAGTATAAATATCTCCCACTTTCTCTGACTTTTAGCTTTGGCAAAGGGTCATCTGGACTCGAAACGTTAGCTCTTTTCTCTCCCTACAGATGCTGCCAGACCTGCTGAGATCTTACAGCATTTTCTCCTATGGTTTCAGATTCCAGCATCCGCAGTAAATTGCTTCTAGAAAAATAGAGAAGGCTTGCTAAAATTATACAAGGCACTAGTTAGCCCACACCTGGAATACTGTGAACAGGTTTCGTCCCCTTTTCTAAGGACAGATAAACTGGCATTGGAGGCAGTCCAGAGAAGGTTCACTAGATTGATCTCGGGTACGGAGGGATTTTTTATGAGGCGACGTTGAGTAGGCTGGGCCTGTGCACATTGCAGTTTAGAAGAATGGGAGACGACTTTATTGAGACATATCGGATTCTCAAGGGGCTTGACAGGGTCGATACTGAGATGTTGGGTGGGATTTACCAGCTGTTCACACCGGTGCACGGGTTTCCTGGTAACAAGGGGTGCAGTCAATGGGACATTCCGTTGACAATGGCGGGACTGATGGATCTCCCTGGTGGGCTGCCTCCACCACTGAAAAACAGGTGGCGGGTTGGTGGGTAATTCCCGCCCGTTGTTTCCTCTTGTGGAAGAGTACAGGACCAGAGGACATAATCTCAGAGTAAGGGGTTGCCCATTTAAAACAGACGAGGAGGAATTTCTTCTCTCAGATGGTAATGAATCGGTGGAATTCTTTCCCGCAGGGAGCTGTCAAGGCTGGGGCGTTAAGTATGTTAAAGGCCGAGATAGACAGATTTTTAATTGTTTGTCCTTCCTGTTTACATAGAACATACAGTGCAGAAGGAGGCCATTCGGCCCATTGAGTCTGCACCGACCCACATTAAGCCCTCACTTACACCCTATCCCCGTAACCCAATAACCCCATCTAACCTTTTTTTAGGGACACTAAGGGCAACTTAGCATGGCCAATCCACCTAACCTGCCCGTCTTTGGACTGTGGGAGGAAACCGGAGCACCCGGAGGAAACCCACACAGACACGGGGAGAACGTGCAGACTCTGCACAGTCAGTGACCCAGCAGGGAATCGGACCTGGGACCCTGGCGCTGTGAAGCCACACTGCTAGCCACTTGTGCTACCGTGCTGCCCTGTTTATTTCCGTTGAACCATTTATTTTATGTTATTTTATTATTTTGGTCCGTGGACCCATAACCCTTTCAGCAGAAAATCAATGTTGAAGCAGCCTGCTTGTCAGGATGCTGCTACCCAGGGTATGATTTTGAGAAGTCAGACTCCTCGGCACTGAGTTGATCTTAGGAACCAGGTTTGGAGGAAGCCACGGGTCAATTGGTTGGCTGGCAGCCGGTGGATTAGCCAAGGACTATATTCTGCTTGACAACGGTCAATAAAGAACAAACAAAGAACAAAGAAATGTACAGCACAGGAACAGGCCCTTCGGCCCTCCAAGCCCGTGCCGACCATACTGCCCGACTAAACTACAATCTTCTACACTTCCTGGGTCCGTATCCTTCTATTCCCATCCTATTCATATATTTGTCAAGATGCCCCTTAAATGTCCCTATCGTCCCTGCCTCCACTACCTCCTCCGGTAGTGAGTTCCAGGCACCCACTACCCTCTGCGTAAAAAACTTGCCTCGTACATCTACTCTAAACTTTGCCCCTCTCACCTTAAACCTATGCCCCCTAGTAATTGACCCCTCTACCCTGGGGAAAAGCCTCTGTCTATCCACTCTGTCTATGCCCCTCATAATTTTGTATACCTCTATCAGGTCGCCCCTCAACCTCCTTCGTTCCAGTGAGAACAAACCGAGTTTATTCAATCGCTCCTCATAGCTTATGCCCTCCATACCAGGCAACATTCTGGTAAATCTCTTCTGCACCCTCTCTAAAGCCTCCACATCCTTCTGGTAGTGTGGCGACCAGAATTGAACACTATACTCCAAGTGTGGCCTAACTAAGGTTCTATACAGCTGCAACATGACTTGCCAATTCTTATACTCAATGCCCCGGCCAATGAAGGCAAGCATGCCGTATGCCTTCTTGACTACCTTCTCCACCTGTGTAGCCCCTTTCAGTGATCTGTGGACCTGTACTCCTAGATCTCTTTGACTTTCAATACTCTTGAGGGTTCTACCATTCACTGTATATTCCCTACCTGCATTAGCCCTTCCAAAATGCATTACCTCACATTTGTCCAGGTTAAACTCCATCTGCCATCTCTCCGCCCAAGTCTCCAGACAATCTAAATCCTGCTGTATCCTCAGACAGTCCTCATCGCTATCCGCAATTCCACCAACCTTTGTGTCGTCTGCAAACTTACTAATCAGACCAGTTACATTTTCCTCCAAATCATTTATATATACTACAAAGAGCAAAGGTCCCAGCACTGATCCCTGTGGAACACCACTGGTCACAGCCCTCCAATTAGAAAAGCATCCCTCCATTGCTACCCTCTGCCTTCTATGGCCTAGCCAGTTCTGTATCCACCTTGCCAGTTCACCCCTGATCCCGTGTGACTTCACCTTTTGTACTAGTCTACCATGAGGGACCTTGTCAAAGGCCTTACTGAAGTCCATATAGACAACATCTACTGCCCTACCTGCATCAATCATCTTAGTGACCTCCTCGAAAAACTCTATCAAGTTAGTGAGACACGACCTCCCCTTCACAAAACCGTGCTGCCTCTCACTAATACGTCCATTTGCTTCCAAATGGGAGTAGATCCTGTCTCGAAGAATTCTCTCCAGTAATTTCCCTACCACTGAAGTAAGGCTCACCGGCCTGTAGTTCCCGGGATTATCCCTGCCACCCTTCTTAAACAGAGGAACAACATTGGCTATTCTCCAGTCCTCCGGGACATCCCCTGAAGACAGCGAGGATCCAAAGATTTCTGTCAAGGCCTCAGCAATTTCCTCTCCAGCCTCCTTCAGTATTCTGGGGTAGATCCCATCCGGCCCTGGGGACTTATCTACCTTAATATTTTTTAAGACACCCAACACCTCGTCTTTTTGGATCACAATGTGACCCAGGCTATCTACACCCCCTTCTCCAGACTCAACATCTACCAATTCCTTCTCTTTGGTGAATACTGATGCAAAGTATTCATTTAGTACCTCGCCCATTTCCTCTGGCTCCACACATAGATTCCCTTGCCTATCCTTCAGTGGGCCAACCCTTTCCCTGGCTACCCTCTTGCTTTTTATGTAAGTGTAAAAAGCCTTGGGATTTTCCTTAACCCTATTTGCCAATGACTTTTCATGACCCCTTCTAGCCCTCCTGACTCCCTGCTTAAGTTCCTTCCTACTTTCCTTATATGCCACACAGGCTTCGTCTGTTCCCAGCCTTTTAGCCCTGACAAATGCCTCCTTTTTCTTTTTGACGAGGCCTACAATATCATTCGTCATCCAAGGTTCCCGAAAATTGCCGTATTTATCTTTCTTCCTCACAGGAACATGCCTGTCCTGTATTCCTATCAACTGACACTTGAAAGCCTCCCACATGTCAGATGTTGATTTGCCCTCAAACATCCGCCCCCAATCTATGTTCTTCAGTTCCCGCCTAATATTGTTATAATTAGCCTTCCCCCAATTTAGCACATTCATCCTCGGACCACTCTTATCCTTGTCCACCAGTACTTTAAAACTTACTGAATTGTGGTCACTGTTACCGAAATGCTCCCCTACTGAAACATCTACCACCTGGCCGGGCTCATTCCCCAATACCAGGTCCAGTACCGCCTCTTCCCTAGTTGGACTGTTTACATATTGTTTTAAGAAGCCCTCCTGGATGCTCCTTACAAACTCTGCCCCGTCTAAGCCCCTGGCACTAAGTGAGTCCCAGTCAATATTGGGGAAGTTGAAGTCTCCCATCACCACAACCCTGTTGTTTTTACTCTTTTCCAAAATCTGTCTACCTATCTGCTCCTCTATCTCCCGCTGGCTGTTGGGAGGCCTGTAGTATACCCCCAACATTGTGACTGCACCCTTCTTATTCCTGATCTCTACCCATATAGCCTCACTGCCCTCTGAGGTGTCCTCTCGCTGTATAGCTGTGATACTCTCCTGAACAAGTAGCGCAACTCCGCCTCCCCTTTTACATCCCCCTCTATCCCGCCTGAAACATCTAAATCCTGGAACGTTTAGCTGCCAATCCTGCCCTTCCCTCAACCAGGTCTCTGTAATGGCAACAACATCATAGTTCCAAGTAGTAATCCAAGCTCTAAGTTCATCTGCCTTACCCGTAATGCTCCTTGCATTAAAACATATGCACTTCAGGCCACCAGACCCGCTGTGTTCAGCAACTTCTCCCCGTCTGCTCTGCCTCAGAGCCACACTGTCCCTATTCCCTAGTTCTCCCTCAACGCTCTCACCTTCTGACCTATGCTCCCGTGCCCACCCCCCTGCCATACTAGTTTAAACCCTCCCGTGTGACACTAGCAAATCTCGCGGCCAGGATATTTATGCCTCTCCGGTTTAGATGCAACCCGTCCATCTTATACAGGTCACACCTGCCCCGGAAGAGCTCCCAGTGGTCCAGATAACAGAAACCCTCCCTCCTACACCAGCTGTTTAGCCACGTGTTTGTCTGCTCTATCTTCCTATTTCTAGCCTCACTGGCACGTGGCACAGGGAGTAATCCCGAGATTACAACCCTCGAGGTCCTGTCTTTTAACTTTCTGCCTAGCTCCCTGAACTCCTGCTGCAGGACCTCATGCCCCTTCCTGCCTATGTCGTTAGTACCAATATGTACAACGACCTCTACCTGTTTGCCCTCCCCCTTCAGGATTCCCTCTACCCGTTCGGAGACATCCTGGACCCTGGCACCAGGGAGGCAACATACCATCCTGGAGTCTCTTTCACGTCCACAGAAGCGCCTATCTGTTCCCCTGACTATAGAGTCCCCTATAACTATTACTCTTCTGCGCTTTGACCCTCCCTTCTGAACATCAGAGCCAGCCGTGGTGCCACTGCTCTGGCTGCTGCTGTTTTCCCCTGATAGGCTATCCCCCCCGACAGTATCCAAAGGGGTATATCTGTTCGAGAGGGGGACAACCACAGGGGATTCCTGCACTGACTGCCTGCCCTTTCTGGTGGTCACCCATTTCTCTGCCTGCACCTTGGGTGTGACCACACTTACATAACTGCGATCTATGACGCTTTCCGCCACCTGCATGCTCCTAAGTGCATCCAATTGCTGCTCCAACCGAACCATGCGGTCTGTGAGGAGCTGCAGTTGGGTGCACTTTCTGCAGATGAAGCCATCCGGGACGCTGGAAGCCTCCCGGACCTGCCACATCTCACAGTCAGAGCACAGCACCCCTCTAACTGACATTGCGTCAATTAATTAAAATTAAAATTTTTCTTTTTTTTTTATAAATACTTTTTTTTTAAATTACAAAGTTACTGTCAACTATCTGTTTCCTAGCACTAGATTTCTAATAGAAATGCGATAGCTAACTATAATATCCTCCGATCTCTGGCTTAGATATCCTCTAAATTATAATTAAGTTATTATGTTTAATTAGTTCCCAAATACTCAAAAAAATTTAGGTTAGAATCCCAACCAGCCACTCAGGTCACAGCTTTTCTGTGATGTCACTTCAGTTTCCCCCCGACACACACAATTTGAAAAAAAGGTATAAAAGTAAAAATCACTTGCTTACCTTCTGAGATGTTCTCAGGTTCTCTCGCTGACAGAGACTGCTCCTCCACCTCCAATCCTTGGCCTGCACAATGCTAATAATATAATAATATAATATGGCACTTACCTTACACCAATGGGTCTTATTATTAGGTTAGAGGAGGAGGGTGGGTGGGAGACACTACACGTGTAGTGTCTCGGGTTTCCTCTCCACCAGAATTTATTTGGGGGGGGGGGGGGGGAAGACTTGCCAGAGGTCGAACTTCCGGTTCCCGCCGAAATCCAAAGGGCTGCTCCTGTAAAGGTAAGAGCTTTTAAACTAACTACTCACCTCCCAGAAGGCCCCTGCGCACCGCTGCCGCCGAAATCCAAAGGGCTGCTCCTGTAAAGGTAAGAGCTTTTAAACTAATTACTCACCTCCCAGAAGGCCCCTGCGCACCGCTGCCGCCGAAATCCAAAGGGCTGCTCCTGTAAAGGTAAGAGCTTTTAAACTAACTACTCACCTCCCAGAAGGCCCCTGCGCACCGCTGCCGCCGAAATCCAAAGGGCTGCTCCTGTAAAGGTAAGGTTTTTAAACTCACTACTCACCTCCAAGAAGGCCCCTGCGCACCGCTGCCGCCGAAATCCAAAGGGCTGCTCCTGTAAAGGTAAGAGCTTTTAAACTAACTACTCACCTCCCAGAAGGCCCCTGCGCACCGCTGCCGCCGAAATCCAAAGGGCTGCTCCTGTAAAGGTAAGAGCTTTTAAACTAACTACTCACCTCCCAGAAGGCCCCTGCGCACCGCTGCCGCCGAAATCCAAAGGGCTGCTCCTGTAAAGGTAAGGTTTTTAAACTCACTACTCACCTCCAAGAAGGCCCCTGCGCACCGCTGCCGCCGAAATCCAAAGGGCTGCTCCTGTAAAGGTAAGAGCTTTTAAACTCACTACTCACCTCCCAGAAGGCCCCTGCGCACCGCTGCCGCCGAAATCCAAAACTCAATGATTGGTTCCTGCGTAATGCTTTCTGAGAAAATGGGGCAGAAACATTTAGACCTTGGACGTGAAAGGAACTCTTTCTCTCTCTTTCCCTCCCTTTCTCTCTCTCTTCCTCTCTCTGTCCTGCCGGCTGAAGTGAAAGAACTGCTTTATTGTTCTGAAAGCAGTGAGTCCCTGGCTCATCCTTTGCTGTGAATCTGAAATGATGCTGAGTCTGCAGAGAAAGTAGGCAATCTCGTCAGAGAAAACCATCTCTAGCCTAGAGGGAAGAAGTATCAAAATGAAAGCTGATCTTCGGAAAGACACAAACCGGAAATTATCACACGGCACCAAAAATATTTATTCTTTTATTTTATTAGAATTTCTTTATCTTTCTACCACCCTTTTCCCTCTCTGATGTTTGTATGTGTGTAGAGAGTGGGGTAGTTAGGAAGGGAGGTGTTAGGAATGGGGCATTAGATAATAGTCACTTATATGTGGTTTAACAAGGAAGTGGAATCTCTTGTTAAGAGGAAGAAGGAGGCCTATGTGAAGATGAAGTGTGAAGTTTCGGTTGGGGCGATGGATAGTTACAAGGTAGCGAGGAAGGATCTAAAGAGAGAGCTAAGACGAGCAAGGAGGGGACATGAGAAGTATTTGGCAGGAAGGATCAAGGAAAACCCAAAAGCTTTCTATAGGTATGTCAGGAATAAGCGAATGACTAGGGAAAGAGTAGGACCAGTCAAGGACAGGGATGGGAAATTGTGTGTGGAGTCTGAAGAGATAGGCGAGATACTAAATGAATATTTTTCGTCAGTATTCACTCAGGAAAAAGATAATGTTGTGGAGGAGAATGCTGAGCCCCAGGCTAATAGAATAGATGGCATTGAGGTACGTAGGGAAGAGGTGTTGGCAATTCTGGACAGGCTGAAAATAGATAAGTCCCCGGGACCTGATGGGATTTATCCTAGGATTCTCTGGGAGGCCAGGGAAGAGATTGCTGGACCTTTGGCTTTGATTTTTATGTCATCATTGGCTACAGGAATAGTGCCAGAGGACTGGAGGACAGCAAATGTGGTCCCTTTGTTCAAAAAGGGGAGCAGAGACAACCCCGGCAACTATAGACCGGTGAGCCTCACGTCTGTAGTGGGTAAAGTCTTGGAGGGGATTATAAGAGACAAGATTTATAATCATCTAGATAGGAATAATATGATCAGGGATAGTCAGCATGGCTTTGTGAAGGGTAGGTCATGCCTCACAAACCTTATTGAGTTCTTTGAGAAGGTGACTGAACAGGTAGACGAGGGTAGAGCAGTTGATGTGGTGTATATGGATTTCAGCAAAGCGTTTGATAAGGTTCCCCACGGTAGGCTATTGCAAAAAATACGGAGGCTGGGGATTGAGGGTGATTTAGAGATGTGGATCAGAAATTGGCTAGCTGAAAGAAGACAGAGGGTGGTGGTTGATGGGAAATGTTCAGAATGGAGTACAGTCACAAGTGGAGTACCACAAGGATCTGTTCTGGGGCCGTTGCTGTTTGTCATTTTTATCAATGACCTAGAGGAAGGCGCAGAAGGGTGGGTGAGTAAATTTGCAGACGATACTAAAGTCGGTGGTGTTGTCGACAGTGTGGAAGGATGTAGCAGGTTACAGAGGGATATAGATAAGCTGCAGAGCTGGGCTGAGAGGTGGCAAATGGAGTTTAATGTAGAGAAGTGTGAGGTGATTCACTTTGGAAGGAATAACAGGAATGCGGAATATTTGGCTAATGGTAAAGTTCTTGAAAGTGTGGATGAGCAGAGGGATCTAGGTGTCCATGTACATAGATCCCTGAAAGTTGCCACCCAGGTTGATAGGGTTGTGAAGAAGGCCTATGGAGTGTTGGCCTTTATTGGTAGAGGGATTGAGTTCCGGAGTCGGGAGGTCATGTTGCAGCTGTACAGAACTCTGGTACGGCCGCATTTGGAGTATTGCGTACAGTTCTGGTCACCGCATTATAGGAAGGACGTGGAGGCTTTGGAGCGGGTGCAGAGGAGATTTACCAGGATGTTGCCTGGTATGGAGGGAAAATCTTATGAGGAAAGGCTGATGGACTTGAGGTTGTTTTCGTTGGAGAGAAGAAGGTTAAGAGGAGACTTAATAGAGGCATACAAAATGATCAGGGGGTTGGATAGGGTGGACAGTGAGAGCCTTCTCCCGCGGATGGATATGGCTGGCACGAGGGGACATAACTTTAAACTGAGGGGTAATAGATATAGGACAGAGGTCAGAGGTAGGTTCTTTACGCAAAGAGTAGTGAGGCCGTGGAATGCCCTACCTGCTACAGTAGTGAACTCGCCAACATTGAGGGCATTTAAAAGTTTATTGGATAAACATATGGATGATAATGGCATAGTGTAGGTTAGATGGCTTTTGTTTTGGTGCAACATCGTGGGCCGAAGGGCCTGTACTGCGCTGTATTGTTCTATGTTCTATGTCTGTCTGTTTACCGCAGCACGGTAGCATTGTGGATAGCACAATTGCTTCACAGCCTCAGGGTCCCAGGTTCGATTCCGGCTTGGGTCACTGTCTGTGCGGAGTCTGCACATCCTCCCCGTGTGTGCGTGGGTTTCCTCCGGGTGCTCCGGTTTCCTCCCACAGCCCAAAGATGTGCAGGTTAGGTGGATTGGCCATGCTAAATTGCCCTTAGTGTCCAAAAATTGCCCTTAGTGTTGGGTGGGATTACTGGGATATGGGGATCGGGTGGAGGTGTTGACCTTGGGTAGGGTGCTCTTTCCAAGAGCCGGTGCAGTCTCGATGGGCTGAATGGCCTCCTTCTGCTCTGTAAATTCTATGTATGTATGTTAATTATAATACTGTACATAATCAAAGGTTATTTGTATTAAAGTTACAAACCTGGTATCTGCGGTTCATTGGGCTCAACCGAGGACCTTGGGTATTTTAAAATAAGGTCTAATTTTGTTTGTGTTGCGACTCCGGGTCAAGTGGGGCTGGAATTGACCGCGCGCTAGCCCAAAGGGTCGTGACAGAATCATTATGGGAATCAAGGGGCTGGATTCTCCGCAGCCCCGCAAAATCGTGGCCGGCGCAGGGGCGGAGAATCCAATTTCACACCGTAATCGGGCCCGGCACCAGTTCGTTGATTCACCGGGCCCCAAAAATCGGCGTGACCGCGGATTACACCGCACCGCCGGGGGGCCATTGCCAGAGGCCTGCCCAGCAATCCTCTGCTCCCGACCGGCCAAGTTCCCGATGGCGTTGAACTAACCACCTATTGCCGGTCAGGATTCTCTGCGACCGCGATTAACTGTGCGGGGATTGAGGCTCGGGGGGGGGAGGGTCTCTTTTCTCGGTGTGGCTCTACGGCCCGAGTCCGCCATGGAGCTGGAGGCCGCCGCTGTGCGCATGCGCAGACTCCGAACCGGAGGTGCAGGGGCCCGTATCCACAGATTCATTCCGGGTCCCTGTTAACCCACTGCAGGGCATTGAATTTGTTCAACTTTTTGGAAGGAATTTCTGGAGTAAAACTCCACCATTTTTACGCCGGCATGAGGACATAGTCTCATTTTGGGAGAATCCAGCCTGGAGTTTGGAGATCAGGCGGAAGAGTGGATTGCGGATTTTCATGTCAGATCAGTCACGGTCTCATTAAATGGAGAGCAGACTCGATGGGCTGAATGGTCTACTTCTAGAGAAGCTGGGCCGTTTTCATTTGATAAAAGGGAGATTTAATTGAAATGTTCAAAGTTCCTATAGGTTTTGATAGCCTCTGTAAGCATTGGAGAACCTTCCCAGAGATTTGTTTGGAGCGTGTCTGACCAAAACTAGCGGGGGAAGCAGAATCATCTAAATATTTGAAAGGAAAGTCACTAAGTATCATGGAAAGATCGGTTTTAACTTGCCATGGGGAAGTGGAATTAAGAAAATAACTTTTTCAGCAAGCAGGCACAGACATGATGAGTTGAATGGCCTCTTTCTGTGCTGCAAAACTCAGCTGATAATTCAGTTTCTCAGATTACTTACATTGCTTACTTAAAAGATTGGATAAAAAATGTTTAAGCCCCAAAAGCAGGTGAATTATCAGGTGACATTCATATAATTAATAGCTTCTAGATTCCAACAGCTTATCATCACCAGAGAAACTGGCTTCTCATATTTCACTCTCAACTCTTTTTGATTGAGAAATAGTTAAAAAATATATTGTGCTAACACTGCTGTTTTAATTTTTTGTAATAGAGGAGAAATACATCACTGTGCAGCCATATGTCAACCAGGGCAAAGATGAGATTGGCTTTGGAAAAGGTGTTGTGGTGGAGGTCATACAGAGGAATTTGGAAGGCTGGTGGTTTATCAGGTGAGCTTTGTGTCACAGCTGCATTGCACAGTTAATGGGCGGGATTCTCCAACCCCGTGGCAGGTCGGAGAATTGCCGGGGGCCGCGCGAATCGTGCCACGCCGCCCCAACGCTGGGACGCAATTCTCCGCAGTGTGGAGAATTGCCACCATTGGGGCCGGTGTGGTTGACACGGTGCCGGTCGGGGGCCGCTCTATGCGGCCCCCCCCCCCCCCCCCCCGCAATTCTCCGGCCCGGATGGCCTGAGCGACCATTAAAAAAAAAAACGAGTCCCGCCGGCACCGTTCTAACATGCTCTTGAGCCGGCGGGTCCTTGGCATTGAAGGGTCCGGAGGCGACCTGTGGGGGAGGGGGGCCCGACTCGGGGGGGGGGGGGGGGGGGGCGCCTCCGATCGGCAGGCCGGCCTCTCTGTCTCTCGGCCTCCTTTCTTCCGCGCCGCCGCCTGTACTCCTGCGCATGTTGGGTCGGGGCCGGCGCGGACAAGGGAGACACTGCGCACACGCGGAAATTGTGCCGGTGGGACTACGCATGCGCGGGTTCGCCCCGGACCCACTGCGCATGCGCGCATTCCCTGCTGCCCATTTCACGGCTGGATCAGCAGCTGGAGCGGCGTGAGTTGCTGATTCTGGGGCCGTGTTGACGCCGTCGAGAAACGGCTTCAACACTTAGCTTCAGGATCAGAGAATCCAGCCCAATGTCTTTTATATGATGCTGTGAATATCTCTATTCTTTACCACCAATGTACATTAAAGTTAACTTATTGGATAAAGTGTTATACAGAGATATTGATATCAGGAAAAAAAAGAAATAGTGCATATCTAAAGTCCCTTCGTGAACTGAGGAGATTCCAAAGTGCTTTATTCAAGTAAGTACTTTTGGCATGTAGTAATGCAGTAAATAGTCCGTTTCAAGCGTCAGGTCTAATATTTTCAACAAATAAGATCATAAGAAATAGGAACAGAAGGAGGCCATGTGAGCCCTCAAGCCAGCTCCACCATTTAATATGGTCACAGCTCATCATTGCCTTCCCTTTACAACCCGTTGCACATATTCCTCAACAGCCCAGAGGCTAGCAGGCTGCCTATGTTCATCATGTGAGACATTGACTCTGAAATAGGCTGAGTCAAAAGTAGCCTGTGGGTAATGGCTGCCCCTATCAGACCATTGATCGTGCATACCGTGCCTAAGTCCGCAACATGACAAGTGCTCAGTCTACCTCAAATTACCCTGAGTAAGGCATGCCAAAAATTTGAAGAAAGCTCTTCACACGTCTACTCTGCATGAGCAAATCAAGTGATATTTTCTACTAACAAGATGCTGCTGTCAAGCCAAAAAGGTGTCCTGTCTGCAACACAAATGAGTAATGTGGGATATGAATTTCAGTGCATGTGAAAATTCAGGATAAGCGGATCATATCCCAAAAAGTAGCAGATCACATCAAACTGGCTGCTTGCAATAAGCAGAGTGCTGACTGTACTCAACCAGCCTGTGCTTGTAAAAATGTGTGCTAAGAATTACACGAACAACCAATTTAATATTATCAGTCAGGCCAGAAAAAACAGTGACTTGGGGATTGGGAGCAGTTTATAATTCCGCAATGGAGGACGGAGGGACTGATTAAGAGGGAAAGTGGAGTATGAGAGTAAGCTGTGGGGGAACCATGAAAACTGACAGTAAAAGTTGTTATAAGTATGTGAAGACAAAAATTGGTGAAGACAAATGTAGGTCCCTTACAGACAGAAAAAGAGGAATTTATAATGGGGAACAAAGAAATGGCTGAGCAACTAAATACATACTTTGGTTCTGCTTCACAAATGAGAACACAAATCAGATACCAGAAATGTTGGGGAACACAGGGTTTAGTGAGAAGGTGGAACTGAAGGAGATCAATATCAGTAGATAAATGGTGATGGAGAAATTAATGGGCTTGGAGGCTGATAAATCCCCACAGCCTGATAATCTACATCCCAGAGTACTTAAGGAAGTGGCTCTAGAATTAATGGATGCATTGGTGGTCATCTTCCAGGATTCTATAGACTCTGGAACAGTTCCAGCAGATTGGAAAGTGGCTAATGTAACTCCACAACTTAAAAAGGGAGGTAGAGAGAAAACAGGGAATTGTAGACCAGTAAACCTGCCGCCAGTAGTGGGGAAAATGCTAGAGGCCATTATAAAAGATTTAATAGCAGAGCGCTTGGAAAACTGGTGACCCTTGCATGTGAGCAGGCCATTCCATCACACTACCGAATCCTTGGGGTGGCAGAGCGGGTGACGGGGTGATGGGGGTGGGGGGGGGGGGGGGGGGGGGGGGGGGCTGGAGCGGAGGTGGGGGGGAGAGAGGGAGAGAGAGTGGAGGAGGGACCCCGGAGCATTAAGTGCTGGCTGAACTGGGGTCCCTGGCCCAAGCCCACCCCCACCATCCGCCCATCTCCTCCCCCCCGCACACCCCCTCTGCAGCCAGCCCAGCCCATCCCTCACACCAGTCTGACAGAGCAGAGGCTGGTTGAAACATTGTGAACAGGGGTCTATTGTGAAACGGTGAACATATATATACAAGTTTGTGCCCTAGCCCCTAACGCTATACTATGCTGCATCCCGTGCCAACTTAAAAAAAAAAATTTAGAGTACCCAATTCATATTTTCCAATTAAGGGGTAATTTATCGTGACCAACCCACCTAACCTGGACATCTTTGGGTTGTGGGGTGGAACCCACACAAACAAGGGGAGAATGTGCAAACTCCACACGGACAGTGACCCAGAGCCGGGATCGAACCTGGGACCTCGACGCCATGAGGCGCCAGTGCTAACCACTGCGCCACCGTGCTGCCCAACACCCGTGCCAACTTAACTGGTGTCTACCTTTCTGGCCTTACGGGCCCTAACCCTACGTCTAGGTAGATCCCCATGCGCTACATCAGGAGTGGAGGCGGCCTGCTGTGATACCCCCCCCCCGTGACCTGGGGCCCCTTTGACGGCTGTCTTCTGGGGCGACCAGGCTTGGATGGGCCTGGTCGTTGCTTGGGTGCCCCCCGGGTGGCAGGGTGCCACCCTGTTCTGCCCACGGTCCATCAGATGCGCCAGGGACAGGAGTGGGGGTGTCCGACGCGCGGTGGTGTTCCGGCACCGCCCCTGCGGGAATCCCTGGCAAGGGTCTCATCGCCTTCTCTTCTCTCGGGGTGCCCAATGACCCCCGGCTACTCCATGGGATGGGGAAGTGAGAGGAGATAACCCTGAGCCTCCCCCGCCACCTGGGGCTAACAGTCTTGGAGGCCCACTTCTGTCTCGACCAGGGTCTCGATGCTCACGGCTATGGAGCGAAGGGAGTGGACCAACTTCCCCTGGGACTGTGCCACATCAGCCTGTGACTGTGCCACCACCTTCTGGCCAATACCCGGGTAATACCACTACGCCTTCAGCCATGACCCGCTGTGACTGGGCCACGCTCTGGAGCGTGCAATGTCCAAGTGGCTCTGGCACATGGCTGCCTGTGACAGAGCAGCCCTGTTCTGGGCCTCAACCACCGCCAGGAGTGCCCAATCGAGGTGAGTGGCTCTGGGATTGTGGAGGGTTGGAGACAGCAGTGCTGTGAAGTCTGTGGGTCTACCCTGGCTGGTGCCCCAGTGTGTCTCGGGCTGCGGTGCGAGGACTCCCGTCGCTGTACATGTCCACATCCTCGCTGCTTTCTGCTTGGGTTTGTGGTTGGGGTAGATGGGAGGGACCAGAAGGGCTGGCCTCATGCCAGTTGATCCTGCAAGACACAAGACCAGATGCATGGTTGGATCACGGTTTGGAGTGGCGGTGGAGGGGGGGATAGGGTGAGTGGGCTGGTGTGTGGGGGGGGGGGGGGGGGGGGGGGGGGGGGAGGTGGAGGCGACACACATGCCATGGGGAACCGCAACTCAGCAGGGTCTCACTTGCTTGCCAGATGCCGACCTGGTGACTGCCTTCTCTCCGAGCCCACAGACTAGGTCCAGTGCCTCTGCTGTGGTGAGGGACCGCAGGTCAGGTGGTCCCCCTCCAGTCCTTTCCCTCTCCCTCATGGTTGTGAGCCACCTTCTCCTGGGGTGAGCGGGTAGACAGAAAACGCAGTGTTAGACAGTCAGGCGAATGCAGCTCAGGGGGTGGGTAGCTGGTGGGCCATCGTAGCCAGGGCACCTGGCCTCGTGGCTGGTGTGGGTACCGACATGTGGTACAGAGTGGAGGTTCTGTCGCCCTCATTGGGGGGGAGGGGAGGTGGTGGGGGGCAGGTCTGGATGTGTGGGACGGGAGTTAGTGCCAGGGGCACACTGCTACCTGCTCACCATGTCTGCCCTGAGCAGGTTGTGCAGTTTTCTCTGGCACTGCTGTCGGGTCCTGGCAGTGGGGCCAACAACGCCCGCGACCTTTGCCACCTACACCCAGGCCCAGTGTATGGCCGCGGGTGACAACCACCTTCCCACCACGGGGAACAGGGTAGCCCACTTCTGCTGCACGGCGTCCAGCAGGGTCTCGAGCTCAGCGTCTGCGAATTGTCCAGTGCCACACGCCGCCTTGTTGGCTGGGCTGAGTGTGTGTGGGGAGTGGAGCGCTCATATGCGGCTGCAGCTTTTCAGCCTCTCGAGTGTCAATCCCGACCCCGGTGAATCTGGCACCATGCTTCATTGGAATCAATCGTGTTCCTCGTGGCACCCGTGTTAGCCCATTAACAGTGGACGAATTGTCCAGGAGCGGCACCTATTTTGCACTGTCAGAGGGTCAGTACTGAGGGAGTGCCGCACTGTCAGAGGGTCAGTACTGAGGGAGTGCTGCACTGTCAGAGGGTCAGTACTGAGGGAGTGCCGCACTGTCAGAGGGTCAGTACTGAGGGAGTGCTGCACTGTCAGAGGCTCAGTACTGAGGGTGTGCCGCACTGTCAGAGTGTCAGTACTGAGGGAGCGCTGCACTGTCAGAGGGTCAGTACTGAGGGAGTGCCGCACTGTCAGAGGGTCAGGACTGAGGGAGTGCTGCACTGTCAGAGGGTCAGGACTGAGGGAGTGCTGCACTGTCAGAGGGTCAGTACTGAGGGAGTGCTGCACTGTCAGAGGGTCAGGACTGAGGGAGTGCCGCACTGTCAGAGGGTCAGGACTGAGGGAGTGCTGCACTGTCAGAGGGTCAGTACTGAGGGAGTGCTACACTGTCAGAGGGTCAGGACTGAGGGAGTGCTGCACTGTCAGAGGGTCAGTACTGAGGGAGTGCTGCACTGTCAGAGGGTCAGTACTGAGGGAGTGCTTTCATTCCGGGGCCTCTGCAAGGCCACATTCAGTCCCATTCCAGCACTAACGAGCTCCGTCTCACCAGTGCGGGCAAAATGGCACCCCGACCTCGAGACTCCCCACCGTGGCCTCTGACCCCTCCCCCAGTGCCCCAATAAAGTGCAAAATGCTTCCTGGGCACCTTGGCAGTGCCCCTGCCAAGCTGGAGTGCCCGGGGCACTGAAGCATGGCAGGCTCACAGTGCCAGGGTACCACCCAGCCCAGAGCCCAAGCAACCAGAGGCCCCGAATCGCATGGGAACCCTCCCCCTCCCTCCCCCCCACCCCCTAGTGCCGGTACGACTGGTCCCGCTTGTGGTAACCAGTGCTAACCGGTGCTCACTCAGGGTCTCCGCGGGGCGGGGTTAGATCCGGCAAGTGCATATCCTTGCATGCCTTACTACACACTTGAATATGCAACTTTCGGGCCCCCCCATTGTGGGTGGGATCCAGATCGTGTCGTCTGGTGAGATCCCTTTAGTGAGCCAGATAATTCACCGGCAGCAGCGAGGCCGTTACATCGCGCCCTGTTTGTAGATCACAGAATCAGTGAACTGGTTTGGGCAGAAGGAAGCTGCTTCACCATCATCTCCGCACTAGCACTTTGAATAAGCAACTGACTGGTTCCATTCTCCCACCTTCACCCCCTACATAGCCTTCCTTTTCATATGAAATGTACCTTCACCTTGTTTGATCGAGTAATCATCTCTGGTAATGTATTCCAGTTACTCGCCAGCTCTGTTTCGTCGTTCATTTAAAACTTGAAAGAACTCACCATGTCGATTTACCAGGATGATGCCAGGGGTGGAAAACAGCTGGAAAACTTACCCAGATCTACTATCCGGAGCAGATGATGTTTACCAGAGAAGTTCAGTTTTGATAGTGGCTATAAGGATTAACTAAGATGTTAACAAGGGATCATCAGTTTAAAATCATCAGTAATGCAATGAGGAAAGGTTGAACAATTCCATGACACATATGAGCATGAGATGCTACATCTCGTGGAAATTGTGAGAAGTAAATGCAATTGTTATATTTTCCTGGGACCTTGTATTCTGGACATAGGCACTGCCTGTTATTCCTTGCTTTTCTGGTCTTGGAGCTGTAATAACAATACTAAATGTGGAAATTTGGGTTCTTTAATATCTGGGCTCAACAGTCTTGCTGCCGTTTTCTGAAATATATCCAACATATCTCCCAGAATACTTTAGTCAGCAGATTCCTCATTTCCTGCCTCCTTTTCTCGCTATTCCCCTCTGGAGTCATTCCAGAATTTCTGAGCTGGAAAGCAGATGGCAGGAAGTGACTCTCAGACACTCAGGCATTTCAATCTCTGACTTGTTTGTCTGTTCATGGCATGTATTTACTGTTGAAGAAACAAAGCCTGGGTTTGGGCCGCTGAACTTATGTTTGTTCACTTATCTGATTTTCAAAAAAACAATTTGAATTGTGCTGTAACATCTTTGTATTAATTAAGCATTTATTCGGAGGGTCTATTTGGCACGTTGGTTTACATAGTTGCAGCATAACCAGACGTAGGTTTTACATTTAGGGAGTTATCATTGCACTAATACGATATTAGTCTGTTTTTAAAACTTAAAATGGGTAGAATTTTCTCAGTTAATAGTTGAGCCAAATCTCTGCTTTTGATTACAATATTGGTGACTGCTGCCAAATTAACCCATTACACACAGAAAGCAGGAATATTCAGCACGGTTCTCCTGCTGCTGGACCTTTCCTGTTACTTCAGCTCTCCACACGACTAAATCCTAATTAAACCCTATCCTAAGCTGCATTCCTTTCTCAAACTGATACGGGGATTCACAGCAAATAGAGTCAATGTCCATCACTGAGTGATTCATTCAGATGCATATTCCTTTGGTCTGGACCGCACTTGAAACAAAGGGTTCTCCACTGGGTTAGACACTACAGTTTGAAAGGTCGAGGAGCATTACCAGCTGGTGAAAGTGCAAGGGAGGAACCTTCCCCAACCATTGCAGCAGTGTGAAGCGGCATGTGGAGTCATAGGGTGGATTCTCCAGCCACGTCTGCACAGCGACCAGAGAATCCCGCCCGAGGTCAATGGAGTTCTCCATCGTACGTGGCTCGACTGTGATGCTCTTGCGGGGGGGGGGGGGGGGGGGCTGGTAGGAGAGTCCAGCCCATAGAGTCCTGTAGCACAGAAAAGGCCCTACGGCCCATTGCACCTGTGCCGGTCAAAAACCACCTAACTATTCTAATCCCATTTCCCAGCTCTTGGCCTTCTCTGCCCTGGATCGCAGGCACACATCTAAATACACCTTAAATGTTGGGAGGGTCTCTGCCTCCACCATCCTTTCAGGCAGCGAGTTCCAAACCCCCACCACTCTCTGAGTGAAAGGTTTTTCCTCACATCCCCTCTAAACCTCCTACTCCTTAACTTAAATCTCTGCCCCCCCTGGCCATTGATCCCTCCACCAAGGGGAAAGGTTTCTTCCGGTTTACTCTATCTATACCCCTTATAATTTTATACAACTCAATCATGTCCCCCCTCAGTCTCCTCTGCTCCAAGGAATACAATCCCTATTCAATCTCTCTTCATAACTAAAACTCTCCAGCCCATAAATCTCCCTTGCATCCTTTCCAGTGCTATCACATTCCTCCTATAATGTGGATTCCAGAACCGCACATAATACCCTCGATATGGCCTAACCAACATTTTATACAGTTCCAGCATAACCTCCCTGCTCTTAAACTCTGTGCCTCTGCTAATGAAGGCAAGTTTACCATATGCTTTCTTAACCACAGTATCCACCTGCTCTGCCACCTTAGGGGACCGGTGTACATGCACACCAAGGTCCCTCTGATCCTCGGTGCTTCCCAGGGTTCTGCCGTCTATCATGTATTCTCTTGCCTTGTTTATCCTGCCCAAGTTCATGACCTCACACTTATCCGGATTGAATTCTGTTTGCCACTAATCAGCCCATCTGACCAGCCCATTCAATTGTAAGGGAAATAGATAGGTGTTTCTGTAGCCACAAACAAGACTCTAGGATGGTATGTTGTCTCTCTGGTGCTAGGATCAACGATGTCTCGGAGCGGTTACAAGACATTCTGGAGGGGGAGGGTGAACAGCCAGTGGTCATCGTGCACATCGGTAACGACAAAGGTAAAAATAGGGGTGAGGTCCTAAAAGCAGAATATAGGGAGTTAGGAAGAAAGGTGAGAAATCGGACCTCAAAGGTAGTGATTTCAGGATTACTACCAGTGCCACGTGCCAGTCAGAGTAGGAATAGCAGGATGTATCGGATCAATATGTGGCTGAAGAGATGGTGTGAAGGGGAGGGTTTCATATTCCTGACACATTGGGACCAGTTCTGGGTAATCAGAAGGTTGGTGACTCCTTACTGCAGGCTTGTGGTGTTTGTTGGCGTGGATGGATATCTGAGAGATTGCGGGGTAAGCTTGAATGCACATGCCGATCCAGGGCAGAGGAATACCAAATGGAGAGGTTCAAATCCTGGAAGTGGATCCTTGGTGAAAGCTTCCAAGGGAAAACATTGTTTGGGGCAAGATTCCAAGGAGTATTTTTCGAGAGCAGTGATTAGAAAGCTTTGTGTGGAAGACATTCCAGTGAAGGCAGTTGGCTCACCGTGTGATAAGCATCTTGGGGAAAATAGATGAGAAATTTGCAGATGTTGTATTTAGTGGCATTTGTCACTCAGTTTCAGAGTGTCTGACCACATTTTGCCCATTGGTTTACATGGACTGTGTACTTACTTAAGAATATTAGAGTATAAGATTGATTTTGTAACTTGTGTTATCCGTAAAAATATATATATATCTGTAAAGGTATAGCTGAGGTGAAGGAGTAATGTATTATAGATCATCTTTTCTTGTTTTATTCTTTTGTTACAAGCTCAGACAGTCTTGTGACTCAATTAATCAACGTATCTAAACAAAGAAATAAAAGTTAGGATCTATCAAGCCAGTTCCACCCTGGGATCTGACTTGTACAGTAGTAGCACCTGGAATAATGTGTGCGATATTTGGTCTTCTTATCTGAGGAAGGATGCTCTAACTATAGAGGGAGTGCAGCGAAGGTTTACCACCTGATTCCTGGGATGGCGGGACTGACGTATGAGGGGAGATTGAATTAGTTAGGATTGTATTCGCTGGAATTCAGAAGAATGAGGGGATCGCATAGAAACCTATAAAATTCTAACAGGACTAGACCGGGTAGATGAGGATATGGGGTAAACCATTTAGGACTGAGATGAGGAGAATTATTTTCACCCAGAGGGTGATGAGCCTGTGGAATTCGCTACCACTGAAAGCAGCTGAGGCCAAAATGTTATATGTTTTCGAGAAGGAGTTAGATGTAGCTCTTAGGGCTAAAGGGATCAAAGAAAATGGGGGAAAGCAGAAACAGGTTGCCCAGTTGGATGATCAGCATGAACATAATGGATAGAGGAGCAGGCTTGAAGGGCAGAATCGCCTCCTCCTCCTATTTTCTATATTTTGTTATGGGCCAGGGTTTAGAGAACCCCAAAGTATATCATGGAGTTCACCTGACCCACAACTTTGAATAGATTGTGGTTATGGGGAGCACACAGGCCTACTTTCTAGGTGTGATGCAACAGAAATCTACAGTACTTTTAAATGAAAACAATGTTTATTTATGAAACCAGTTAACACTTTATAAACCCACAGTAAACATATTAACAACTATCAGCACCAATAAATCCCCCCATAGAATACAGTACTCTATAAGTAACTCTTAATCTTTCCTTGCACCATCCATAAGACAAAAATAACCCTTTTTACAGAAAGACATCAGGTTTAACTTCACTACTGAGAACAGTTACCACTTTGAAATCACCACATGAACATCCATAAACTTGAGAGATTCATACATATCTTGCTGTGACTGCAGCTTCTCCAAATCTAAAACAAAACTAAACACACCCTGTAGCTGCGAGCCTAAAATGAAAGTAAAAGCAGACAGACAGCCCAGCTCCACCCACACTCTGACATCACTGATAAACACCCCTTCCTTAAAGGTACATCCACTTCAGCTATTTTATAAACCCCCATTTGTTAAAGGTACTCTCATATGACAGTTTGGAAGGTGCGATCGCTGGATCCTTACAGCAAATGGTCTGGCTCTAGAATGCACTGCATAGGTATGGTGGAGGCAAGTTTAATCAGGGCATTCAAAAGGGCACAAAATGATTATTTGAATAGAAACAATGGGGTGCAGGGAAAAGAAAGGAAAATGCCACACTGTCACAGTGCTTATTTGGAGGCACAGTGCATACATGATGGGTCGAATGGCCTCCTTCTGTGCCGTAACAATTGTCTGAGATGTTAAGCCAAACATTTGGGCAGCAAGGTAGCACAAGTGGCTAGCACCGTGGCTTCACAGCGCCAGTGTCCCAGGTTCGATTCCCCACTGGGTCACCAACTGTGTGGAGTCTGCACGTTCTCCCCGTGTCTGCGTGGGTTTCCTCCGGGTGCTCCGGTTTCCTCCCACAGTCCAAAGACGTGCAGGTTAGGTGGATTGGCCATGATAAATTGCCCTTAGTGACCAAAAGGTGAGATGGGGTTATTGGGTTACGGGGATAGGGTGGAAGTGAGGGCTTAAGTGGATCGGTGCAGACACGATGGGCCGAATGGCCTCCTTCTGCACTGTAAGTTCTATGTTCTACTGCCAATCATCAGCAAAGTGTTGGAAGAAACCATCGACCATGTTCTGAAGCAGAACCTATAATCCAGATTAGGTTCCTCCAGATTGCCTGACTCAAGACCACATTACAGCCTTGGTATGGATAAAGACATTATCTGAATGCCAGTGCTCCATATGGCATTTCATGTGCCACCTCGTCTATCCATTCTGTTAATTTCAGCACATCATTTCCACTATAATCCTTTTGTCTGTCCAATAAAATGATTGTGATGAGATGTTTAAGAACAGATTGGTGTTGCTGACCTTCCACGATATATTGCCTTTAATAAATCTAATCTCAGTTAGGCCATGCATTTTTAATTTCCAATTTGAAAACTTGCTGAGAACCAATGTTAAACTATTTAGTCTATAATTACCTGATTTAAACACTTCTCCCTTCTCGTACAAAGATTTTACATTGTTTAGCAAGAGGCACAACTTTAGATTGAATGGATTTTATAGAATTGCTACAGTGCAGAAGGAGGTCATTCGGGCCCCCAACCCTCTGAAAGAGCACCCTACCTAGGCCCACTCCCCGTCCCTATCCCCATAAACCCACCCATGGGGGCATTCTCCCCATGTTGTGTGGGTTTCCTCGGGTGCTCTGGTTTCCTCCCACAATCCAAAGATGTGCAGGTTAGGCGGATTAGCCATGCTAAATTGCCCCGAGGTAGGGCGGGGGAGTAGGCCTGGGTACGGTACTCTTTCAGAGTGTCGGTGCAGATTTGATGGGCAGCATGGCCTCCTTCAGCTTCTCTGGAAAGGCTTCTCTGTCGGGCTTCTCTGGAAAGTACAAACTCCACACAGACAGTCATCCAAGGCTGGAATTGAACCCAGGTCCCTGGCACAGTGAAGCAGCAGTACTAACCATTACGGTACACGTATCACAGAACAGAACGGTATCACTGGTTGTTTAAGGCTTGTAATTTACAGCAATTGAATCAGCTGTAAAAAAAAATCTTTGATCGATTTATAAATCATCATCTTCCAGGTATCAAGGCAAAGAGGGATGGGCACCAGCATCTTACCTCAGAAAGGTCAAGGATGAACTTGCTGTCAAGAAAAAACCTCTTACTGGACCAGTAGAGATAATTGGAAATATAATGGAGATAAGTAATCTACTGAACAAGAAAACGTGCAGTGAAAAGAATTTACAGACAGAAAACGAATCCAACCTATATGATCATCCTCCTATCACTGCGAAGGAAATCAGCCTTCCGCTGCCTTGTGAACAGACCAATGGCACTGCAACTACATTGGCGACACCAGAGAAGAAAGTGAGCCGAGCGCTGGGGTCCCCGGCTGTTGCCAGGGTTGCCCCACAGAGGGCAGAAATAGGTAAGTGATTGAAAGTATGCCTCTTTCTCAAATATAGGTCCAGCATTCAACAATGTTTATCATTTGTCAAGTTCCTGAGCTAAAACCTTGCATTTACCTTTTCAGTTCCTTAACTCAGCTGTTTCTGTTGTCATCCATTTCAGATGATAAAAGCTCAGTTCCCTTAATAGCTGTTGATGGACATTATTTTGGGGTTGTGGCACTTGTTGATGTCACAGAATTGTTCCAGCGCAGAACGAGGCCATTTGGCCCATCCTGTCTGCATTTGCTCTCCACAAGAGCATTATGACTTGGTGCCATTTCCCCGTAACCCCAGCACATTGCGTCTATTCAAATAATCATCTAATCCCCTTTGGAATACCTCGATTGAACCTGCCTCCACCACACTTCCAGGCAGTGCAATCCAGACCTGAACAGCTCATGTGAAAAAGTTTTTCTCTCACATCACATTTGCTTCTTTTGCAAATTTCTTTAAGTCTGTGCCTTCTCATTATTGATCCTTTTACAAGCGGGATCAGTTTCTCCCTGTCCACTCTGTCCATCCCCCTCATGATTTTGAACATCTTTATCAAATCTCCACTTAGCCTTCTTCTCTCCCAGGAGAACAGTCCCAACCTCTCCAATCTATCCTCATAACTGAAGTTTCTCATCCCTGGAACCATCCTTGTAAAATCTTCTGCTCTCTCTCCAATGTGTTCACATCCTTCCTATAGTGTGGCCCAGAACTGTGCACAATATTCCAGCTGAGGTCTAATTAGTGTCTTGTATAAATTCAGCATAACCTCCTTTCTCTTGTACTCTCTGCCCCGATTATTAAAGCCCAGAATACCATCTGCTTTATTACACAAACAAAAAGAGAAAATACTGGACAATCTCAGCTGGTCTGGCGGCATCTGTGGAGAGAGAAGGGAGCTAACGTTTCGAGTCTGTATGACTCTTTTGTCAAAACTGGATTGAACTGGAAATAGGGACAGATTGAGTGTGGGGGGGGGGGGGGGGGGGGCGGGGGGGCTGGATAGGGGGCCAGCCATTGGTGGAGATTGACAAAGATGTTTCAAAGACACTAAATAACTATGGATTCAGTGAACGACTTTATAGAATCATAGAATTTTCAATGCAGAAGGAGGCCATTCGGCCCGGAAACAGCACCCTACACAAGCCCACACCTCATCCCCGTAACCCAGTAAACATAGAACATAGAAAATACAGCACAGAACAGGCCCTTCGGCCCACAATGTTGTGCCGAACCTTTGTCCTAGATTAATCATAGATTATCATTGAATTTACAGTGCAGAAGGAGGCCATTCGGCCCCCCCCGAGTCTGCACCGGCCCCCGGGAAGAGCACTCCACCCAAACCCAACACCTCCACCCAACACCAAGGGCAATTTGAACATTAAGGGCAATTTATCATTGGCCAATTCACCTAACCCGCACATCTTTGGATTGTGGGAGGAAACCGGAGCACCTGGAGGAAACCCACGCAGACACGGGGAGGATGTGCAGACCCCGCACAGACAGTGACCCAAGCCGGAATCGAACCTGGGACCCTGGAGCTGTAAAGCAATTGTGCTATCCAGAATGCTACCGTGCTGCCCTTGAGAACAAATAAATCTACACTATATCATTTAACCGTAATCCATGTACCTATCCAATAGCTGCTTGAAGGTCCCTAATGTTTCCGACTCAACTACTTCCACAGGCAGTGCATTCCATGCCCCCACTACTCTCTGGATAAAGAACCTACCTCTGATATCCCTCCTATATCTTCCACCTTTCACCTTAAATTTATGTCCCCTTGTAATGGTTTGTTCCACCCGGGGAAAAAGTCTCTGACTGTCTACTCTATCTATTCCCCTGATCATCTTATAAACCTCTATCAAGTCGCCCCTCATCCTTCTCCGTTCTAATGAGAAAAGGCCTAGCACCCTCAACCTTTCCTCGTAAGACCTACTCTCCATTCCAGGCAACATCCTGGTAAATCTTCTTTGCACCTTTTCCAAACCTTCCACATCCTTCCTAAAATGAGGCGACCAGAACTGTACACAGTACTCCAAATGTGGCCTTACCAAAGTTTTGTACAGCTGCATCATCACCTCACGGCTCTTAAATTCAATCCCTCTGTTAATGAACGCGAGCACACCATAGGCCTTCTTCACAGCTCTATCCACTTGAGTGGCAACTTTCAAAGATGTATGAACATAGACCCCAAGATCTCTCTGCTCCTCCACATTGCCAAGAACTCTACCGTTAACCCTGTATTCCGCATTCATATTTGTCCTTCCAAAATGGACAACCTCACACTTTTCAGGGTTAAACTCCATCTGCCACTTCTCAGCCCAGCTCTGCGTCCTATCTATGTCTCTTTGCAGCCGACAACAGCCCTCCTTACTATCCACAACTCCACCAATCTTCGTATCATCTGCAAATTTACTGACCCACCCTTCAACTCCCTCATCCAAGTCATTAATGAAAATCACAAACAGCAGAGGACCCAGAACTGATCCCTGCGGTACGCCACTGGTAACTGGGATCCAGGCTGAATATTTGCCATCCACCACCACTCTCTGACTTCTATCGGTTAGCCAGTTTGTTATCCAACTGGCCAAATTTCCCACTATCCCATGCCTCCTTACTTTCTGCATAAGCCTACCATGGGGAACTTTATCAAATGCCTTACTAAAATCCATGTACACTACATCCACTGCTTTACCTTCATCCACATGCTTGGTCACCTCCTCAAAGAATTCAATAAGATTTGTAAGGCAAGACCTACCCCTCACAAATCCGTGCTGACTATCCCTAATCAAGCAGTGTCTTTCCAGATGCTCAGAAATCCTATCCTTCAGTACCCTTTCCATTACTTTGCCTACCACCGAAGTAAGACTAACTGGCCTGTAATTCCCAGGGTTATCCCTAGTCCCTTTTTTGAACAGGGGCACGACATTCGCCACTCTCCAATCCCCTGGTACCACCCCTGTTGACAGTGAGGACGAAAAGATCATTGCCAACGGCTCTGCAATTTCATCTCTTGCTTCCCATAGAATCCTTGGATATATCCCGTCAGGCCCGGGGGACTTGTCTATCCTCAAGTTTTTCAAAATGCCCAACACATCTTCCTTCCTAACAAGTATTTCCTCGAGCTTACCAATCTGTTTCACACTGTCCTCTCCAACAATATCGCCCCTCTCATTTGCAAATACAGAAGAAAAGTACTCGTTCAAGACCTCTCCTATCTCTTCAGACTCAATACACAATCTCCCGCTACTGTCCTTGATCGGACCTACCCTCGCTCTAGTCATTCTCATACTTCTCACATATGTGTAAAAGGCCTTGGGGTTTTCCTTGATCCTACCCGCCAAAGATTGTTCATGCCCTCTCTTAGCTCTCCTAATCCCTTTCTTCAGTTCCCTCCTGGCTATCTTGTATCCCTCCAATGCCCTGTCTGAACCTTGTTTCCTCAGCCTTACATAAGTCACCTTTTTCCTCTTAACAAGACATTCAACCTCTCTTGTCAACCATGGTTCCCTCACTCGACCATCTCTTCCCTGCCTGACAGGGACATACATATCAAGGACACGTAGCACCTGTTCCTTGAACAAGTTCCACATTTCACTTGTGTCCTTCCCTACCAGCCTATGTTCCCAACTTATGCACTTCAATTCTTGTCTGACAACATCGTATTTACCCTTCCCCCAATTGTAAACCTTGCCCTGTTGCACGTACCTATCCCTCTCCATTACTAAAGTGAAAGTCACAGAATTGTGATCACTATCTCCAAAATGCTCCCCCACTAACAAATCTATCACTTGCCCTGGCTCATTACCCAGCACTAAATCCAATATTGCCCCTCCTCTGGTCGGACAATCTACATACTGCGTTAGAAAAGCTTCCTGGACACACTGCACAAACACCACCCCATCCAAACTATTTGATCTAAAGAGTTTCCACTCAATATTTGGGAAGTTCAAGTCGCCCATGACTACTACCCTATGACTTCTGCACCTTTCCAAAATCTGTTTCCCAATCTGTTCCTCCACATCTCTGCTACTATTGGGGGGCCTATAGAAAACTCCTAACAAGGTGACTGCTCCTTTCCTATTTCTGACTTCAACCCATACTACCTCAGTAGGCTGATACTCCTCGAACTGCCTTTCTGCAGCTGTTATACTATCTCTAATTAATAATGCCACCCCCCCCCACCTCTTTTACCACCCTCCCTAATCTTATTGAAACATCTATAACCAGGGACCTCCAACAACCATTTTTGCCCCTCTTCTATCCAAGTTTCCGTGATGCCCACCACATCGTAGTCCCAAGTACCGATCCATGCCTTAAGTTCACCCACCTTATTCCTGATGCTTCTTGCGTTGAAGTATACACACTTCAACCCCTTTCCGTGCCTGCAAGTACTCTCCTTTGTCAGTGTTCCCTTCCCCACTGCCTCATTACACGCTTTGGCGTCCTGAATATCGGCTACCTTAGTTGCTGGACTACAAATCCGGTTCCCATTCCCCTGCCAAATTAGTTTAAACCCTCCCGAAGAGTACTAGAAAACCTCCCTCCCAGGATATTGGTGCCCCTCTGGTTCAGATGCAACCCATCCTGCTTGTACAGGTCCCACCTTCCCCAGAATGCCCTCCAATTATCCAAATACCTGAAGCCCTCCCTCCTACACCATTCCTGCAGCCACCTGTTCAACTGCACTCTCTCCCTATTCCTAGCCTCGCTATCACGTGGCACCGGCAACAAACCAGAGATGACAACTCTGTCTGTCCTGGCTTTCAACTTCCAGCCTAACTCCCTAAACTTGTTTATTACCTCCACACCCCTTTTCCTACCCATGTCGTTGGCACCACGACTTCTGGCTGCTCACCCTCCCCCTTAAGGATCCTGAAGACACGATCCGAGACATCCCTGGCCCTGGCACCCGGGAGGCAACATACCTTCCGGGAGTCTCGCTCGCGACCACAGAATCTCCTATCTATTCCCCTAACCATTGAATCTCCTACAACTATTGCTTTTCTATTCTCCCCCCTTCCCTTCTGAGCCCCAGAGCCAGACTCAGTGCCAGAGACCTGGCCGCTAGGGCCTTCCCCCGGTAGGTCATCCCCCCCAACAGCATCCAAAACGGTATACTTGTTTTGAAGGGGAACGGCCACGAGGGATCCCTGCACTTTCTGCCTGTTTGTTTTTTTCCCCCTGACTGTAACCCAGCTATTCTTGTCCTGTACCTTGGGTGTGGTTACCTCCTTGTAACTCTTCTCAATCACCCCCTCTGCCTCCCGGATGATCCGAAGTTCATCCAGCTTCAGCTCCAGTTTCCTAACACGGTCTTTGAGGAGCTGAAGTTGGGTGCACTTCCCGCAGGTATAGTCAGTGGGGACACCGGTGGTATCCCTCACCACCCACATCCTACAGGAGGAGCATGTAACTGGCCTAGCCTCCATCCCCTCTTACCTTATAGAATATAGCTGCTGTGTGGACTAACTAGACCTCCGCCCTCCGACTCTGCTCCCAGTCAGCTACACTTCCTGTAAACTCCTGGCTCTCTTCGCACTCTTTGCGGAAATGTTGGAAACAAAATGAAAGGAGCACCTTACTCCCTCCTCACCTAACTCCCTCGGTCACCAAACTTTCACTATCGCACTCAAATGCACCAAATTCAGCACTCCCTCGGTCACCCAACTCTCACTATCGCACTCAAATGCACCAAATTCAGCACTCCCTCGGTCACCAAACTCTCACTATCGCACTCAAATGCACCAAATTCAGCACTCCCTCGGTCACCAAACTCTCACTATCGCACTCAAATGCACCAAATTCAGTACTCAGTGCAAACAAAGTCTGCACTGTAGGGATCACTTTTATACTGTGAATCTAGCCTCTGAAAACCTGGCCTAATCCAATTAACTAATTAACAAGCTCCAGCTGCAAGTGCCTACAAGTAGAAGCCGGTTTAAAGCTCATTGAAAATTCACCTTCTTCTAAACCAAACAGCAACTTTTAAGTTAATTAACTAAATAAAAGAAAGACTAAACTTGAGATAAAAATTAAGCCTTATACTCCCTCGGTCACCAAACTCTCACTATCGCACTCAAATGCACCAAATTCAGCACTCAGTGCAAACCCACCCAACCTTTTTGACACTAAGGGTAATTTAGCGTGGCCAATCCACCTAACCTGCACATCTTTGGGAGGAAACCGGAGCACCCGGAGGAAACCCACACAGACACGGGGAGATCCTGCAGTCTCTGCACAGACAGTGACCCAAGCCGGGAATCAAACCCGGGACCCTGGAGCGGTGAAGCAACAGTGCTTAGATTAGAATGTGTGAATAGCAGAACAAAGGTGAGCAGTGTGTCAAAGATAATCTAGTAATAGTGAACAGCTGGGGTGGGGAGAGGGGGGACAATGGTGAGGAAAAAACAGATCAATGGAAGAAATGAAAATAAATTGATAGAAATAAAAATAGGGTGTAGGTGGAGGAGAGAGTTCACAGTCTGAAGTTGTTGAACTCAATGTTAGGTCCGGATGGCTGTAACGTGCCTAATCGGAAGATGTGGTGCTGTTCCTCCTGTTTGCGCTTGCTTCACTGGAACATTGCAACAGGCCGAGGACGGACATGTGGATGTGAGAGCAGGGCGGTGAGTTTAAATGGCAACAGGAATGTCTGGGTCCTGCTTGTGGACGGATGTAAGGTGTTCTACAAAGCGGTCACCCAGTCTCTCCAATGTGGAGTAGACGGCACTGGGAGTAGCAAATGCAACAGACCAGAATGAAGAAGGTGCACGTGAAGCGCTGCCTCTCCTGAAAAGAGTGTTCAGGCCCTGGGATGGTGAGCAGGGAGGAGGTAAAGGGGAAGGTGTTGCACCTTCTGCAATTGCATGGGAAGGTGCCATGGGAAGCGGATGAGGTGTTGAGGGTGATGGAGGAGTGGATCAGGGTATCCTGGAGGGAACAGTCCCTGCGAAATGTTGACAGGGGAGTAATGGGAAGATGCCTGAACAATTCCCATCCACTCTCTGGCTGAACCTGTCCGATCACTGAACAATTTCTCCTTTAAAATCCAACTCCATAGCCTGTTACGCCTTCCCTCATTAACCATAGAACCATAGAAATCTATACAGTGCTGAATGAGGCCATTCAGCCCATTGAATCTGCATCGACCCTCTGAAAGAGCACTCTACCGAGGCCCACTTCCCCACCCAATCTCCATAACCCCATAGCCCCACTTAATCTTTGGTCACTAAGGGGCAATTTATCACGGCCAATCCACTAACCTGCACATCTTTGGAACGTGGGAAGAAACCGGAGCACCCGGAGGAAACCCACGCAGACACGGGGAGAAAGTGCAAACTCCACACAGTCACACAGCGCCGGAATTGAACCCGGGTCCCTGGCGCTGTGAGATAGCAGTGCTAAGCACTGCCGCCATCCTGCCTTTGATCCCCTTCACCCTAATGCTATATCTGACTGCTTCTTGAAAACATACAATGTTTTGGCTTCAACTACTTCCTGTGGTAATTCCACAGGCTGACCACTCTCTAGGTGAAGAAATTTCTCCCCATCTCTTCCTAAATGGTCTACCCCGTATCCTCAGACTGTGTCCCCTGTTTCTGGACACCCTCACCATCAGGAACATCCTTCCTGCATCTACCCCGTCCAGTCCTGTTAGAATTTTATAGGTTTCTATGAGATTCCCCCCTCATTCTTCTGAACTCCAGCGAATACAATCCGAACCGACTCAATAGGTTTAAGGTCCGAAGGGCAAAGTTTAGAGGAGATGTGCGAGGCAGATGTTTTACACAGAGTACCTGGAACATGTTGCCAGGGGAGTTTGTGGAAGCAGATACATTAACGCCGTTCAAGACACCTTGATGAACACATAGGATAGGAAAGGATACGGTACAAGGAAGTGCTGAGGGTATGGCCAAGGTTGGTATCATGACTGGTACAAGTTTGGAGGGCCAAAGGGCCTGTTCCTGTACTGTACTGTTATTTATTCTTTGAATACTTTGCCTGCCTCACACCCTTCAACAGTGCCTTTCCCAATTTAAAAAATCTATTCTTGAATACGGTAGAATGATGGGGTGTAGATTCATTTGTTCTTAATCTAGGACAAAAGTTTGGCACAGCATCGTGGGCCGAAGGGCCTGTTCTGTGCTGTATTTTTCTATGCTCTATGTTCTATGAATACACGCTGGTTACCAGTGAGAAAAACGAGTGCTCCCTTTTCCTCGGAGGTAAGAACCCCCACGGGTCCGCCCCTCCCACCTCCACCTCCTTCATAAACGCAGCCAACCCCCCCCCCCCCCCCCCCCGTATAACTGGCCGCCAATATCCTCTTCATGAATCCTACATCATCCCAATTCAGGGTGTATTCACTGACCACCACCCACCCACCTCCCCTCCACCCCTCCAGTGCCCCCGTTACTATTACCTACCTACCCCCCTGATCCGCCACCACTCTCCATCTGAATCTTCATCCTCTTACCTACCAAATACCGGTACACCCCTAGCCCTGCTATCGAAACCCGAGTGGCCTATCCCTTGCTTACCCAACCCTTCCACAGCCTCACCTGGTCCTTCAAATGAGTTCTCTGCAGCGGCACCACATAGGCTTTCAAACTCTTTTAGATGTGAGAAAACTCTCGCTCACTTCACTGGTCCCACCAGCCCGCGCACGTTCCACTCCACCACCCGGACCAGGGCTCTCTCACCCCCACCCCTCCTGTCAGTCATTACTCCTCATCCAGGCTCCACCCCTAGTTGCTGCCACCCCCTACCCCTCCCCCTTCCCATAACATCCCCCCCCCCCCACCCCCGCCACTTCCTCTTGAAACCCCCCCCCCGGCAGTATCGTCCCCATCCCCCCCACCATTGACACCTCCCAGGCCCATCAAGACCTCCTGTCCATCCAGGTTCCAATGACCACGTCCCCTCCTCCGCCTTGCTCCCGTTCACCAGCAAACTTACACTTGCTGATGCAGCGACCCCTGCCAGAACCCCTTCCCCCACACCACAGGTACACACCAACATCAACACTCAACCCTTCCAAACTCCCAGCACAATCTAGTACATTAAGCCCCTAATCTCACAAAACCCCACATCCCCAAACCATCTGAACCCAAACACCTCTTACACAAAAACACATAAAGCAGGGGCAGTTTAGCACTGGGCTAAATCGCTGGCTTTGAAAGCAGACCAAGGCAGGCCAGCAGCACGGTTCAATTCCCGTATCAGCCTCCCCGAACAGGCGCCGGAATGTGGCGACTAGGGGCTTTTCACAGCAACTTCATTTGAAGCCTACTTGTGACAATAAGCGATTTACATTTCATTTCATAAAGATAAACAGCCATAACGAGAGAGAACAAAGTAACAGAAGAAGCCGAACAAAAACCGTCAAAGTGCAAACTCAGTCATTCCATGTTCACAAACTCCTCCGCCATCTCTGCCGTTATGTGTGACCCTCCGCTTTGCTGGGTAGACCATTCCAAACCGCACGTTGCGTTTGTATGACGCCGCCTTCGCCCAACCAAAGCCACCCATCTCCTCTCCTGCTCCGCCGTGAGATTCTGGTGTACACATATACCACTCCCATCCCACATCACCTCTCGTTTCACCTCCGCCCATCGCAGCAACTTCTTCACCTGGTAACTGTGGAAACAGACGATCGCAGCTCATTCGCCTTTGGTTTTGGCCGGAGTGACCAGTGGGCCCTATCCACCTCCCCCTCCCCCATCAGCTTGGCAAACATCTCAGCAAAGCACTCTGTGGACCTCCGACCCTCCAACCCCTCAGGCAAACCCACCATCCTCATGTTCTGCCTTCGTGACCTGTTCTCCAAGTCCTCCACATTTGCTCTCAGCCTTCTATTACTCTCCACCACCCTCCGCACCTCCTCACCCATCGAGGTGAACTGGTCGCTGTGCTGCGACAGTGCTCCTGCACCCCCTTGTTTCTCTCCTTGCGCCAGCACTGTCGTCAAAGTCTTTGCCAGAGCCTCCTTCATCGGGGCAAGGGTCTCACCCACCCATTCCTTGAGCGAGGTCATCATCTCCGTCCGATGCTTGGGCGGTACGGTAGCACAGTGGATAGCACTGTTGCTTCACAGCTCCAGGGTCCCAGGTTAACAAAGAACAAAGAAATGTACAGCACAGGAACAGGCCCTTCGGCCCTCCAAGCCCGTGCCGACCATACTGCCCGACTAAACTACAATCTTCTACACTTCCTGGGTCCGTATCCTTCTATTCCCATCCTATTCATATATTTGTCAAGATGCCCCTTAAATGTCCCTATCGTCCCTGCTTCCACTACCTCCTCCGGTAGTGAGTTCCAGGCACCCACTACCCTCTGCGTAAAAAAACTTGCCTCGTACATCTAAATTCCCGGCTTGGATCACTGTCTATGCGGACTGAGTCTGCACGTTCTCCCTGTGTCTGCGTGGGTTTCCTCCGGGTGCTCCAGTTTCCACCCACAAGTCCCGAAAGACGTGTTGTTAGGTGAATTGGACATTCTGAATTCTCCCTCTGTGTATCCAAACAGGGGCGAAATTCTCCCCAAACAGTGCGATGTCCGCCGACTGGCGCCCAAAACGGCGCCACTCAGACGGGCATCGCGCCGCCCCAAAGGTGCGGAATGCTCCGCATCTTTGGGGGCCGAGCCCCAACATTGCGGGGCTAGGCTGACGCCGGAGGAATTTCCGCCCCGCCAGCTGGCGGAAACGGCCTTTGTTGCCCCGCCAGCTGGCGCGGAAATGACATCCCCGGGCGGCGCATGCGCGGGAGCGTCAGCGGCTGCTGACAGTTTCCCACGCATGCGCAGTGGAGGAAGTCTCTTCCGCCTCGGCCATGGTGGAGACCGTGGCGGAGGCGGAAGGGAAAGAGTGCCCCCACGGCACAGGCCCACCCGTGGATCGGTGGGCCCCGATCGCGGGCCAGGCCACTGTGAGGGCACCCCCTGGGGCCAGATCGCCCCGCGCCCCCCCCAGGACCCCGGAGCCCGCCCACGCCGCCTTGTCCCGCCGTTCAAAAGGTGGTTTAATCCACGCCGGCAGGACAGGCAATTTATCGGCGGGACTTCGGCCCATCCGGGCCGGAGAATCGCGCGGTGGGGGCCCGCCAACCGGCGCGGCCCGATTCCCGCCTCCGCCGAATATCCAGTGCCGGAGACTTCGGCAACCGGCGGGGGCGGGATTCACGGCAGCCCCCGGCGATTCTCCAACCCGGCGGGGGGTCGGAGAATGACGCCCCAGGTGCTGGAATGTGGTGACTAGGGGATTTTCACAGGAACTTCATTGCAGTGTTAATGTAAGCCTACTTGTGACAATAAAGATTATTATTATTAAAAATGTTTCAAAAACAGCCGCTCAAATTCCACGGCCATCGCCTCAGCCTCTTTTCCACTGTGATGGGCGCAGCTCCACTCGGCGAGTCTTCTCCCACCATCTTTCCTCCCACTGAGCTCTTCACCACGCTTGACGGTGGGCTCTCGCTCACTCCCTTTTTCCCTGGATTCCTTGTCCCGGTTTTTGACATCCTTGAAGTATCTCGGACATTCCGGCAAATCCTCACAGAAAACCTTCCCCCACAGCTGGAAGCAAAGGGCCAAAAAACAACGACTCTGTCAGGAGCCACCAAATGTGCGAACTCCACCTACGTGTTGCCACCTGAAGCTTCTTTTAATTGATCTTGAAAGATCCAAGCTTTGTCAATGTTTATTAAGCTCGCTCATCAAAATGTTGGTGAGAGCCTCGGCCGTTAGTGGTCGGAGAGGAAGATGCTCCCTCTGCCATCTCACCTCCAGTTGATCCCTGGGAGGCTTCAGAATCAGTCAACGGGTTTTGTCTCAAATTTTCCTTATTTCTGCCTCCCTTGGGCAGGACGGTAGCACAGTGGTTAGCACTGTTGCTTCACAGCCGTGAAACTCGTGCCTGCGTGGGTTTCCTCCGGGTGCTCCGTTTTCTTGCTTATGGATCAATCTACCAACTCCAATCAGTCACAAAAGAGCTCTTCCGTTGCCTCGAACCAGCATTGCACGACCTTCTTAACCGGATTCTCCTACTTAAATTTCTACCTGTATGCCGGGAGAAAGAGCACCATTTGTGGTCCAATTTTCCAACGTGTGATCGGGAAATGGATCAGAGCATCGCCGAACACCAAACCCTTTTTCACCCACAATGAGCAGGATCACTTTTTAGAAAATCTTCATATAATCTCCATACACCTCCCGCTGCCTGGGGAAGCGGGCAGCATAACCAAAGACCCCTCCCACCCGGCATACTCACT